>NC_057807.1:618262054-618617791 GCF_018294505.1 Triticum aestivum | reverse complement strand
CGTGCGTATGGTGTGTCGCATTGCTATGTCATTTGATTAGTTTAGACATGCTTTGTGTGAATGCCACCTGTTCAGTGTCTAATTACCATATATGTGAATTATGCATTGCCATCTTGTTGCAAGACATTATATATGTGAATTATACAATGCTATCTTGTTGCAAAGGCATTATATATGTGAATTATGCAATGCCATGCTGTTTAGCCAATCATCGTGTATGTGAATTATATCATGCTATCATTTTTTTGTATTACGTGTTCCATTTGTCAACAACGTTTGTATATTCAACTACTCTTCCTGTGCATCAGCCATTTGAAGCAGTGATGGAAGTATCTGGAGTGAAAACAAGGTATTAAGAGCAGACAATGCTACCTGCTGAAGTATACATCTTGCTGGTTACAGAGAGCTGCTCAGAGGAGGATTCAGAGACTGATGACCAGTCCTATTTCCCCCCTGAGGTCTATGCTCAAACTTGGCAGGGTTATATTACCCATGTCATGCATGTTGTCTTGCATTGCTTAGTTTTTACATCATATATGGATTACCATCTGCTTACTTGCTTACTATATAAATCATATATTGGAATTATATCATGCCATCATGTTTACATAGTACATACACATCATCTATCTGAATTATGGCATGGCAACCCATTTAATAAAGACATCATATAGTTATATCATCTCATCTTGTTTAGTGTTTACAGTCATCATATTTTGAATTATGGCATTCTATCCGTGAATGTATGTGAATTATGGCATGCCAACCTATTTAATAAACACATTATATAGTTATGTCATGTCATCCTGTTTACATAGTCTCATATTTTGAACTATGTCTTTCCATCTTTTTTAGTTAGCCATCATAATGTGAAATTGTGTCATGCTATCCTGTTTAGTTAGCCATCATATATGTGAAATTGTGTCATGCTATCCTTTTTGGTTAGAAAACCATAAATATGAATTATTTCATGCCCTCTTTTATTCCCCACTATCCATTGAACATGTATATCATACAATGTCTATACTTTCAATTAATTTTCTTGTTTATCAGCCATTTGAATTGGAGAGCGTGATGGTAGTATCTAAGGGAGTAACAACACGGTCTTCAGAAAAGATAGTGCTACCAGTTGATGCAGATAGAACCACGGTTGTACTTGCCCAAGGACCAGATCCACCACACATAACCCAGACTCTTGTAGATTGTACCCCTACCCAGTTGGACAGAGAACCAGCTACACCCCTTCTAACCGCAACCCCGGCAGATAGTAACCCAGTTCCAATTGACACAGCACCGTCTCCACCACAGAGCACCCAAACACGAGCAGTTAGTAAGGGAACTGCAGTGCCCAAAGCACGAGGACCACCACTCCAAATCCCAACTCAATGCTTAAAGGACAAGAAGTTTTGTTCTCAGGTCAGGCTCTGTAGCTATGGCTCATACTCCTTTGCTCTTGCATTACTGTATTTACTCATACCAACTATTTTCAAATTTGAAGGATGGAATTGAAACTCCAATGGTGCAACAGGTATGTTTTAAACCTGTTTCTTTAACTGGTTTGCTGTTGTAACCTGCTCTATGTTGATTTCAATTTCAATTGAATAAGCAGTTATGTTCTCATGTCATGCACATTACAAGTGTTGTTATTGCTCTATAGTTACCCACCCTTATATTCTGTCTATTCTGCTTTGTCTTGAACAAATATTATTTGAACTCTATCTCTATCTTGATTTGGCAACAAAAACTAGAATGATATAGACCATAAAGTGACCATGGTACATAGATATATGTTTGTTTCATGCTGTTATCCTGTCCACTTTACTACTGAACTCATTTACCAAAATAAGTTTCATATACAACATGGTAAACATGTGATGTGTCTGCTTGTTTCTCTTTAAGAATGCGGACAAAATATTGGAGAACAGTATCGCGTTATCCAATGGTAAAGGAAGTAATGCAGATAAGGTTCAAGATAGTGAGACATCCCTGTTGGTCTCCAAGAAAGCTGATAAAAACTATATTGACAACAGTGAGGGAACCCAAAAGTCCTGTCTTGATGTAGTGTTCGAGTTACTGGCCACTACTGCTGGCACAAGCTCTTCGAACTCACTGCCTGAATCAGTTCGTCCTCTTGAGTCTCAACTTCAAGTTGAAAGACATCGATCAGATGTACTGCGACAGGAAGCTGGAGGACTGAGGAAGTCCCTGCAGAATTCAGATGCATATTTTCTGGTGCAACAGCAAGCGTTGGAGGATTTAAGCGCTAAACAAGAGAAAGTTAATAAGCTTGTTAAGCATCTTGCCAGCATTATGGGTACCCAGGATATTGTTTCTTGAGATCTTCTGAAGTGGTTTTAGTTCTGGATTTGTTTTGCTACGGCGTTTATTTGCGCTGGTCGCCAACTTTGACAACCAGTGTATATGATATGCTGCTTTGTTTCCTATATTTGCACTGGTGGGGAACTTTGATGCCCAGTGGATGTAATATGTGTAATAGCCGTGATAGCCAAGCGTTAGTTGCTTGCTTATTTATTTCCTTGTTGTCTTGCTTATTTGTTTGCTTGTAGTTATTGCAGTTCTTTTTTCGCGGTTTGCTAGTGGCTGCAATAACCTATTTTTTAAAAGTAGGCCACAATAACCATGGGCTAATATTTACTGTAGTGACACTGGGCCTCCGACTGGCTGTAGAAACAGTGGGCCTTCTACGGGCCATAGAAACAATGGGCCTCCTACGGGCCGTAGAAACAACGGGCCTTCTGCGGGTCGTATCATCAATGGGCCTTATACAGGCTGTATGATTGATTGGCCAAACAAGGGCCAAACAGAGCGCATTATGGCCGTAAACGGGCTAGAGTTGGAATCGTCCGTTCATGGGCCGACCATAACGGACCATGTTTAATAGGCCGTATTTGATGACGCTATGAAAAAGGCCCAACATATTAGTGGACCACAAACGGGCCGACTGTAACCAGTGGCTGAATTTGGCTCACAAGCAGAAAATGACAGTAATGGGCCATAAGTAAATGAATGCTGGAAATGAGCCCAAGAATAAATGGGCTCTGAGAAGGCCGAAAGATAACATGGGCTGGAAACGGCCCAACGAAATAATGGGTCGTTAATGGGTATAAAGTGATACACTGTTCATTACGGGCCAGTTTCACCACGGGCCGTTAATGGGTGTAAAGTGATACAATGTTCATTACGGGCCAGTTTCACCACGGGCCATTAATAGGCCAAGAGTTACATAGGGCCTCATATGGGTCGAAAGACTTCATGGGCCATACATGGGCCAGAAGTGAAAACATGCTGGAATCATATTGGATGGACCTGATGATGCTACTGGGCCTAATTCGGATAGGGCGTAACGGGCCTTGGGTTAGCGGGTTGTAAATGGGCTATATGCGAACAGGCCATTAACACGCTTTCCATGGGCCGGCCCGCCACCTTTTGACCAAGTCAAGCGGGCCGGCCTTTTCACAGGAATGGGCCTCTGTTGGGCCGTGCCACATGTCGACGTATCATAGGCGCCTTCCGTCCAATGAGTGGATGACATCTATCCCAACGATGAGCCGACACGTGTTTCCTCCAGCCAATGATGATTTTACACGTGGAAAATCCCCATTGGTCGGGGCTGTTAATGGGTTATCGGATCCAAAACCCGACCCGATAGCTTAACAGCGTTCCGTTACGGTGGATGCCGTGTGTCGGTCACCCTTGACGAAAGCACTTCTGTGACACGCGATTTATCGTCATGGAAGTGGACACTTCCGTGATGATAATTTTGGTAATGTCATCGAACACTTCTACGACAGCACAGGTATGACTATCTTGATTCTATCATAAATTTGTCATGGATGTACATGCATGACATAAAACGCGACCTATTGTGACAAACACGTATCATCACGGAAGTGTATTTTTTTGTAGTGTCACTAGTATGCCTCTACTTGACTAGCTCGTCGAATCAAAGATGGTTAAGTTTCCTAGCCATAGACATGAGTTGTCGTTTGATTAATGGGATCACATCATTAGAGAATGATGTGATTGACTTGACCCATTCTGTTAGCTTAGCACTTGATCGTTTAGTTTGTTGCTATTGCTTTCTTAATGACTTATACATGTTCCTATGACTATGAGATTATGCAACTCCCGATTACCGGAGGAACACTTTGTGTGCTACCAAACGTCACAACGTAACTGGGTGATTATATAGGTGCTCTATAGGTGTCTCCAAAGGTACTTGTTGAGTTGGCGTATTTCAAGATTAGGATTTGTCACTCCGATTGTCGGAGAGGTATCTCTGGGCCCTCTCGGTAATGCACATCACTATAAGCCTTGCAAGCAATGTGACTAATGAGTTAGTTGCGGGATGATGCATTACATAACGAGTAAAGAGACTAGCCGGTAACGAGATTGAACTAGGTATTGAGATACCGACGATCGAATCTCGGGCAAGTAACATACCGATGACAAAGGGAACAACGTATGTTGTTATGCGGTTTGATCGATAAAGATCTTCGTAGAATATGTAGGAGCCAATATGAGCATCCAGGTTCCGCTATTGGTGATTGACCGGAGACGTGTCTCGGTCATGTCTACATAGTTCTCGAACCCATAGGGTCCGCACACTTAAAGTTCGGTGACAATTTATATTATGAGTTATGTGTTTTGATGTACCGAAGGTAGTTCGGAGTCCCGGATGATATTGGGGACATGACGAGGAGTCTCGAAATGTTCGAGAAGTAAAGATTGATATATTGGACGACTATATTCGGACATCGGAAAGGTTACGAGTGATTCGGGTATTTATCGGAGTACCGGAGAGTTACGGGAATTCGCCGGGGAGTATATGGGCCTTATTGGGCTTTAGGGGAAAGAGAGAGGGGAGGCTGCGCGCCCCCCAAGGCCTAGTCCGAATTGGACTAGGGGGAGGGGCTGCGCCACCTCCTTCGTTCTCTTCACTTTCCCTTTCCTTGACTCCTACTCCTACTACATGGAAGGGGGTGAATCCTACTCCCGGTGGGAGTAGGACTCCCTAGGGCATGCCATAGAGAGGGCCGGCCCCTCCCCTCCTCTCCTCCTTTATATACTAAGTCAAGGGGCACCCCATAGACACACAAGGATATCATTGATCTCTCTTAGCCGTGTGCGGTGCCCCCCTCCACCATAATCCACCTCGGTAATATTGTAGCGGTGCTTAGGCAAAGCCCTGCGTCGGTAGCATCATCAACACCGTCATCACGTCGTCGTGTTGAAGGAACTCTCCCGCGAAGCTCTGCTACATCGTGAGTTCGTGGGACGTCACCGAGTTGAACGTGTGCAGAACTCGGAGGTTCCGTGTGTTCAGTACTTGGATCGGTCGGATCGTGAAGACATACGACTACATCAACCGCATTGTCATAACGATTGTCGGTGTCAAAAACCGGTGAATCTCGGGTAGGGGGTCCCGAACTGTGCGTCTAGGCGGATGGTAACAGGAGACAAGGGACATGATGTTTTTACCTAGGTTCGGGCCCTCTCGATGGAGGTAAAACCCTACTCCTGCTTGATTAATATTGATGATATGGGTAGTACAAGAGTAGATCTACCACGAGAACAGAGAGGCTAAACCCTAGAAGCTAGCCTATGGTATGATTGTTGTTTGTCCTACGGACTAAAACCCTCCGGTTTATATAGACACCGGAGAGGGCTAGGGTTACACAGAGTCGGTTACAATGGGAGGAGATCTACATATCTATATCGCCAAGCTTGCCTTCCACGCCAAGGAAAGTTCCATCCAGACACGGGACGAAGCCTTCAATCTTGTATCTTCATAGTCCAGGAGTCCGGCCGAAGTTCATAGTCCGGCTATCCGGACACCCCCTAATCCGGGACTCCCTCGGTAGCCCCTGAACCAGGCTTCAATGACGATGAGTCCGGTGCGCAAATTGTCTTCGACATTGCAAGGCGGGTTCCTCCTCCGAATACTTCATAGAAGATTTTGAACACGAGGATAGTGTCCGGCTCTGCAAAATAAGTTCCACATACCACCGTAGAGAGAATAATATTTGTACAAATCTAATCTGCTGACGTATTCCACAGCGCGACATCACGCCACAGCCAACCTTTACTCGAATCGTTTTACTATCCCACCTCAGCACGTTTAGCGAGACGGTTTCCTTGGCACGTCTTGTCGAAGCAGAGATCGTGTCCCCTTATTCCGGGATTTCTCATCAATACGGGCATGGGTAACCCAAACATTCCCGTTGGTATGTTTCCTCGATCGAAGGCAAGTCCCAAACGGTCATGGGGAGGGCTCTTGGTATTCAGCCTCTTTATAAAGAGACCAAGGCTCGACCCTTTCTTTCAATCTCAATCAAATCTGCCTCTCACCTTGAGTTCCAACACCCAAAGCTCCAGATTCAGGCGCTTCGGACCTCCGATGATGTCCGGCTCCGACCTTCAAGGCCGGTCGATGCCTTCCTCCGTTACGAAAGAAGACGTGCTAAAGCTAAGAGATGCCGGGTATCTAACCGGCGAAATCTCGCACAGGCTGCCTGCTCAAGGGCAGGTTATTCCCACTCCCAAGCCTGGTGAGAGCATTGTATTTGTGTCTCACTTTCTTCGGGGGCTAGGCTTCCCGACGGACCCCTTCGTGAGGGGGCTCATGTTTTATTACGGGCTGGAATTTCACGACTTAGCTCCGGAGTCCATCCTCCATATCTCATCGTTCATTGTCGTGTGCGAGGCCTTCCTCTGTATTACTCCTCACTTCGGTTTGTGGCTCAAGACCTTCAAAGTAGGGCTGAAGAGGGGATGCACGCAGAGTGCGGAGGCGTTGTTATAATCAAGAATGCCGACGCTCCATGGCCCGAGGGCTCTTTGCAAGAGGGGTTCAGCTTATGGCAACGAGAGTGGTTTTATATCGCAACTCCCATGGGCACCAAATGGGTGGCGCCACCTGCCTTTCGCTCGGGTCCCCCACCACAACTAGCATCATGGGTTAATAAAGGGCTTAACTGGGGGCCGTCCAAGGACGTGCCCTTGTTGCAGGGTCGCGTTCGAGATCTCCTAGTAAGAGATATCAATCTGGCCGTAGTGACGCAGGTTATGTTGATTCGCCGCATCCTGCCCTGCAAACGTCACCCCCTCCACCTGTGGGAGTTTAATCCGGAAGGACCACGAGCCCTCCAACATTTTGTGGGCGCGACGCCCATGGAGATGTACAAATTGTTCTTCGGATCACAAGCAATGTGTCTGGCCTCATCCGAGGATGCACGTCTGAGCTGCAACCGCCCGGATACTCAAGTAAGTAGCCCTGTACCCGGACACGCTATCCGTATATTCGTTATAAAATTGCCCTTAAAAGAGCTGTCCCTTAAACAGGAGTGGATAGCGAAAGCAAAGCTAATCCGGTGTCCGGCCCCCCTCCCCGAGACTATGCCGGATCCCGTGTTAACCAGGATGCTGGAAGTTGCGCCTTTGGAAGAAGGCGGGGAGGGGAACAAGGAAGCTACCGCCTCCTCGAAGGAGGCTGTCAGGAAAGGAGGAATCGAGAATTCCTCTAACCAGGGGAAGAAGAGGACCGCCTCTGAAGACCCGGAGACCATGGTCTCAAAGCAGGGGAAGAAATCTTCGTCGGAGGGTTCGGCACCGGGGGATGCCTTGGTCGCATTGTGCCCCTGAGGGGATCAGCCTTCCACCGAGCCGTAAGTAAATAAGGGAGTTTTAAAATGAGAAAGATCCCTGTTCTATTTCTGAGGAAGATAACCGAAAGTTTACCTTGTAGTTCGGACCTCAGCCCTTCACAGCAGAGCTCGTCTTCAGGGGATCTTCGTCCAGAGATGATGGAGAGCGGAACACCTGCCCCCACCGTACCGCCTTGTGAGGTGGGCAACCCTGAGGTGTCGTCACGGAGGGTTACTCCGAATCCGGCAGGGCCGGAAGGCAGTCGTATGGCCCCCCAAGGCCCTCCGTGTCCGGCCTTCGAAAAAGGCCATCGGACGAGTCCGGCACTGTCCGGTGCACGGTCGGAGGACCTGAAGGATTTTCTCGGGCGAGCGTTTATCTCAGAAGAACACCGTATGTTAATGGATACGGTGATTGGAAGGATTTCATCCACGGAGAGTGGGTTGTACGAAGCCGTCAGGAGTTTACTGACAGGTTTTGAGGTACGTGAAACGATGTACCTTTTGACAGATCCGCATATATAAGATGCGCCCTATATAGATAGTAGCCCCTAAGACGGGGTGCGTTGTCAAAAATGATGGCGCGCAGAGGATCATAATCCCAGGTATAATATTGCACCTTTCCTATGTAGGTGGCGAAGTGTCCGGTGGCTGGCCGGACTGATGAATTTGCCGAGCTAAAGCGGCAACTTGACGTGGCAGATGCCGACATCGCGCTTGTCAACAAGCGGCTTGACGAGGCACAAGGTATGTAATTTCTCCGAAGACACCTGGTAAGAGGAGCTTGATGCCCGTACCTTACAACATATGTGCTTGATGCAGATGGTGCCGCTGCCATGGAGAACCTTGGGGCAGAACTTGCCCGAGCCAAGGAGCAGGCCAGGAAAAGCGATGCGGCTGCCTTAAAGGCGACTGAAGAGCTGAAAGCCGAATAGGCTGCTCACTACCAAAGCAAGAAGGAAATGGCCGAAATGGCTATAAAGTTGAAGAATGCTGCTGACCGCTGCAAGCTTCTTGAAAAAGAAGATCGCATAGCACAGAAGGACCTAGAGAAGGTCACTACCGAGGCCAAGGATACTCGCTCTGCGATGAGAGCTATGAAGGAGGAGCTACGTCAGGCCGGAGAGATCATGGCTGGAAAGCCCTTTATGCTGCGAATGAAATTCGGGGATCCTAAATATGCTCCGTTAGACCGGCAGTGGAGTGCGGCCAATAATTATCTGGACTTGGCGGCGAGTGCCGCGGACGCGGCCGAACACTTCCGTGATCAGCAGGACCATGAAGTGGAAAAGCTTTTTTGGTCGCAGTTCCACAATCCAAAGTGCCCCCTTCCATTAACCGATTGTTTGGCCGCATGGGCAGAGCTGAATAGGTTATCCGGACTCGCCATGAAGTATGTCGTGAGTCATATGTGGCCGAAAAGGCCTGAGCCGAAGAGTTATTTCAGCTTGGTGCAGCAGTTCCTCGGTGCGGTGCCGCATATTAATGCAATTAAGAGGTCGGCGTGCATAGAGGGTGCGCAGATGGCTCTTGCTCGTGTCAAGACATACTGGGCGGAGATGAAGGCCAGTGTTGTTTCATCCCAAGATTCAGACGAAAGCCGGGTACCTACCGAGCACTATTTTCAGGAAGTTCTGCAGGGCGGTCGTTTAATAGAGACGCAGTGCTCGAAGGATGTTATGTTTGAATAACATGTATTATCGTAAAACAATGTTTCGATGGAATAAAAGCTTTTTATACTTGTGCTTTCAAGAATTAGAATACCTCCTAAGCGGTCGTTAATGTATATGTGTATATAACCTGAAAGATGGCAGTCTTCGGCTTTAGCCCCCACGCATATAATGTGGGGGTGTTCGCAGAAGGCGCATTTTCACACTTGATCCAACGTCTTGGTCCTATAAAGGAGGTGATAGCGCAGCGAACTAGGCAACCGGACTATAATGCTTTATCACTTTCACTTAGCCATAGGAGTTTGACAGTGGGGCTACTACATAGCCCCTAGGGGCACCGCGCTCACCCGAATTCAGGGTGTGTGCCCGGCCGGGAAACGACCCTTCGTTAATGCGGAGGAATCCTAAAGATTCCGGCGGGTCATCGAGTGGTTGACCAGTCTCGCGCTATATCATGACAGTCAGCTTTCGACTTTCTCTACTGAGGTGCTCGCCTGGCTGAACCGGGGCACAATCGCAGTAGTTCTCCTGGTGTCGCCTTAGCCGATAGAGCGGAACATAAGGCAGCAAAACACAGGAGCCGGGCAAACCCAACATTTGACCAAAGACACGATTCGGAGCTGATGCATATAAGGCCAAACTCGCGACGCCGAACACTCCCTAAGGTATTCGGTCTTTATGAAAACGGGCTGAACAACGCCCTTGGTAAGAAGCCCCTGGTGTCCAGGCACGTGCAACATTCTGACATGGCCACATGCCAAGACGCCAGCTTCCTCCTCGGTTATAACAAGAAATCGGGGGATGTGTATCAACAAGAGACAGTAAAAAAGGTTTACGCAGGGTCTTAATCTGAAAAGAATCCTTGGAACGGGTCCCTACTGCACGTCTGCGCCTGTGTCTCCATTGTGCCGTATCCTGGACGGGTGTAGCACGGTGTTCATCTGTAAAAGAGAGGAACTTAGTTGAAAAAGATCGTGTGAAAATCTATGTTATATGAAATAAACAAAGTATAATTCAGAAAATGGGTAGAATTGAGCTTTATTGTCTCTTGTTGTACACGTGCGGAGCCAATTGTACGGGGGTATGCGGCTAGTAAGCCCTTGTGTGTTTACGACGGACTCGTCTAGCCATGTCCGGGGTCTGAACGACCTGTTTAGGTGCTTTGATTAGTGAAGCCGGTTTAGTGTGTGGCTGTCAAGGAAGCCGCACCGTCTTCCGCGCTTGAGGAACACTCGATATTTCCCTTTAATGAGATGATGCCTCGCGGACCGGGCATTTTGAGTGTAAGGGATGCATAATGCGGTATTGCGTTAAAGCGGGCGAAAGCTTCACGTCCCAGTAGTGCTTGATAGCTACTTGTAAATGGGGCGATGTGGAAGGTTAGCTTTTCACGGCGGAAGTTGTCGGGGGAGCCGAACGTAACTTCTAATAGGAGAGAACCCGTACAATGGGTATCTAGGCCTGGCGTTACCCCTCGAAAGGAAGTGTTTCCATCGCGAATTTTTGTTGGGTTTATCCCCATTTTGCGGATTTTGTCCTGATAAAGCAGGTTTAGACCACTGCTGCCGTCCATTAGGACTTGTGTAAAGTGGAGTCCGTCAATTATCGGATCTAATATCAAGGCAGTCCAGCCTGCATTCTGGATACTTCTAGAGTAATCCTGACGGTCAAAGGTGATTGGTTTTAACAACCAGTGGCGGGACTCCTCTCGGACAGGTCGTATGGCGCGTATCTCTATGGACGCCGCACTATTTTTCCCCTTGTTCACGTGAAGTGAGTTTACTATTTTGACTTCTTGTGGGAACTTCTTTCGTTCTCTGGTGCTTTGCTTGTGGGGTTCATCATCATCCTCGCTTGGTATGTCGAGCCCCTTGTGTTCGGCATTGAGTTTGCCGGATTGCTTGAAGACCCAACAATCTCTGTGGGTATGGTTTGCAGGCCTCCCGGGAGTACTGTGGATTTGGAATATTTTGTCCAAGATTTTATTTAGGTTGGATAGCTCGTCCTTGTTATCCTTGGGGGGGCAACTTTTTCTGATTCTGCCGAGAGCTTTTGAATCCGGCGTTGACTGTCGTGCTCTTCGGGCTGTTTCCCTTAGTCCGGCGCTGGTCCTTGCTACATCACGGTTTCCCATTTCCATCCCTAACTTTGGATGTACTTGGGTCGCTGGTACTGCTTCTTGCCAACCAGCTATCCTCTCCTGCGCAAAAGCGGGTCATGAGGCTTGTTAATGCGGCTATTGTTCTTGGCTTTTCTTGGCCGAGGTTTCTGGCGAGCCATTCATCTCTAACGCTGTGTTTGAAGGCTGCTAAGGCTTCAGCGTCCGGATAGTCAACTATCTGGTTCTTTTTAGTAAGAAATTTGTTCCAGAGTTTCCGGGCTGACTCTCCGGGTTGTTGAGTTATATGACTTAGATCGCATGCGTTCGGAGGTCGGACATAGGTCCCTTGAAAATTTGCCCGAAAATCATCCTCGAGCTCTTCCCGACTTCCAATGGTGTTTTCAGGAAGGCTTTTAAGCCAATGCCGGGTTGGCCCTTTGAGCTTGAGGGGTAAGTATTTTATGGCGTGGAGGTCATCTCCTCTAGCCATGTGTATGTGGAGGATATAATCCTCAATCCAGACTCCAGGGTCTGTTGTTCTGTCGTATGCCTCTATGTTTACGGGCTTGAATCCCGCTAGAAATTCATGGTCCAGCACCTCATCGATGAAACATAGGGGGTGTGCGGCACCCCTATATTTGGGTGTGCCGTGGTGTCCGGATACTTGTTGTGTTGCATTGCTTACTAGAGCTTGCTTTCTTGGCCCGTAGATACATCTAGCTAGGCCATCTTTCTGATGCGAATCCTCAAGTGGATAGCGTGCCGGCTTGTGTGCGGCGCCTTTTGCCATTCTATGTTGGCCATGGGATTGTTTATCCGACCGGGTGGCTTCCTTATTTTTTGATTGCGGGGGCTCTAAGGCCTCCTCATCAAATTCCGACAGTAACTTCCACTTTAGATAGCTCTTTGTGCGGTGACTGTCGCCGTATTTGTCCGCGGTGTTGAGTACTTTGCTCCATCTAATTCTGAGTGCATCTTCCGCTGTTTTGAGCTTCCGCTTCTGCTTTTTCAGGCTACGCGCAGTGGCGACGAGCCGTTTGTGGAGGTTCTTCTGCTCCAGCAACTTGTCCGGTGTGAGGTCGTCCGGACTATTATCTTCGCCGGGGATGGGTTGTTCGGTTTGTTTACCCAAGTTGCCCTGTTCGGACGGTTGCCTAATGGCATGTTCATCGTCCGCCGATTCGCCCTGCTCTGTGGCTGGGTCTCTGGCGAGGTCGGGCTTGGAGCGGCGCCTACGCCGCCGCTTTGACTGCTTTTCGAGGGAATGATCCCTCGTTGCATCCCTTTGTTCCTCGTTGTCGTTTCTTTTAGGTGTGTCCACCATGTATACATCGTGAGATGAGGTGGTTCTCCAGTGCCCTGTAGGCGTTGGTTCCTGTTCGTCTCCTACATCATCGTCCATACCATCGATGTCTTCGGAGTCGAAGTCGAGCATGTCGGTTAAATCATCAACAATGGCTACGAAGTGGGTGGTGGGTGGACTTTGAATTTCTGCATCGTCCCCATCCCAACCTTGCTGACCATAGTCCGGCCTAGGCTCTCCTGATAAAGAGAGAGACTTTAGTGAATTTAGAATGTCGCCAAAGGGGGAGTGCTGAAAGATGTCCGCGGCGGCGAACTCCATGATCGGCGCCCAATCTGGTTCGATCGACAGGGGCGCGGAAGGTTCGGAGTCCAGAAAGGAGTCCGGCACCTTGGAGTCATGAGCTTCGCAAAGGACAAGGCTGGTGTTCGGCTCGATCGCCGTAGAGATTGCAGCCCCCGAGGCGGCGTCCAGCCATCCGTCCTTGATTAGCGCAGTCGGCTCCGAGCTAAGGGTCGGAGCGGACACCAGG
The DNA here is from genome assembly GCF_018294505.1 of Triticum aestivum. Taxonomy (NCBI): domain Eukaryota; kingdom Viridiplantae; phylum Streptophyta; class Magnoliopsida; order Poales; family Poaceae; genus Triticum; species Triticum aestivum. The sequence goes on along the minus strand of NC_057807.1, from coordinate 618,604,518 downwards.
GCGGCCTCTTGGGCACTGTTCGGCGGGAGAGCTAGATCAAGCCCATCGTGATAGTGCGGCACGCTCGGCTGTGGCTCGAACCCGTCGAAGATCAAGTCTCCCCGGATGTCAGCCGTGTAGTTCAAACTTCCAAATCTGACCTGATGGCCAGGGGCGTAGCTTCCGATCTGCTCCAAATGGCCAAGCGAATTGGCCCGCAGTGCAAAGCCGCCGAATACAAAGAACTGTTCGGGGAGAAAGGTCTCGCCCTGGACTGCATCGTTGTTGATGATCAGAGGAGCCATCGGGCCTAAAGGTGACGACACAGAGGAACTCTCAATGAAAGCACCAATGTCGGTGTCAAAACCGGCGGATCTCGGGTAGGGGGTCCCAAACTGTGCGTCTAGGCGGATGGTAACAGGAGACAAGGGACACGATGTTTTTACCCAAGTTCGGGCCCTCCCGATGGAGGTAAAACCCTACTCCTGCTTGATAAATATTGATGATATGGGTAGTACAAGAGTAGATCTACCACGAGATCAGTGAGGCTAAACCCCAGAAGCTAGCCTATGGTATGATTGTTGTTCGTCCTACAGACTAAAACTCTCCGGTTTATATAGACACCGGAGAGGGCTAGGGTTACACAGAGTCGGTTACAATGGGAGGAGATCTACATATCCGTATCGCCAAGCTTGCCTTCCACACCAAGGAAAGTCCCATCCAGACACGGGACGAAGTCTTCAATCTTGTATCTTCATAGTCCAGGAGTCCGGTCGAACGTCATAGTCCAGCTATCTGGACACCCCATAATCCGGGACTCCCTCAAGGATTCCGCTTTCGGTATACGAGGGTACGTGGACAACACTGTCCCCTCTCGTTGCTATGCATCACCATGATCTTGCGTGTGCGTAGGATTTTTTTGAAATTACTACGTTCCCCAACACGAGAGCCACTCCGAGATTGGATCTGTCTCTCTGTCTCTCTCTGTTCCTGTGTTCCTGTATTCTGCCCCTTCACTGTTTCTTATATATCCGGAGATCCGTCACTCCGATTGAATTGAAACCTTTGCCCAGATTTTTCTCTGAAAATTATCTTTCTTGCGGCAAAAGAAGAGTGCCAACCGCCTTACGAGGTTCCCACGATGGTAAGGGGCGCGCCTGCCCCCCTGGGGCGCGCCCCCTACCTCGTGGCCCCCTCGGGCACTGTCTCGCGTTGATTCTTCTTCCCAAAATTCACAAATATTCCAAAAATGATCTCCGTCCATTTTTATCCCGTTTGGACTCCGTTTGATATGGGGTTTCTGCAAAACATAAAACATGCAACAAACAGGAACTGGCACTGCGCACTGGATCAATATGTTAGTCCCAAAATAGTATAAAAAGTTGCCAAAAGTATATGAAAGTTGAATAATATTTGCATGGAACAATCAAAAATTATAGATACGACGGAGACGTATCAGCATCCCCAAGCTTAATTCATGCTCGTCCTCGAGTAGGTAAATGTAAAAAAAGATAATTTTTGATGTGGAATGCTACCTAGCATAATCTTCATCATATGTCTAATCATGGCATGAATATTAAGACACGAGTGATTCAAAGCAATAGTCTATCATTTGACATAAGAATAATAATACTTTGAGCGTACTAATAAAGCACTCATGTCTTTTCAAAACAACATGGCCAAAGAAAGTTATCCCTACAAAATCATATAGTCTGGCTATGCTCCATCTTCATCACACGAAATATTCAAATCATGCACAACCCCGATGACAGGCTAAGCAATTGTTTCATACTTTTGACATTCTCAAACCTTTTGAACTTTCACGCAATACATGAGCGTGAGCCATGGATATAGCACTATGGGTGGAATGGAGTATGATAGTGGAGGTTGTGTGGAGAAGACAAAAAGGGAGAAAGTCTCACATCGACGCGGCTAATCAACGGGCTATGGAGATGCCCATCAATTGATATCAATGCGAGGAGTGGGATTGCCATGCAACGGATGCACTAGAAGTTGTAAGTGTATGAAAGCTCGGACTGAAACAAGTGGGTGTGCATCCAACTTGCTTGCTCATGAAGACCTCAGGCATTTGAGGAAGCCCATCATCGGAATATACAAGCCAAGTTCTATAATGAAAAATCCCACTAGTATATGAAAGTGATAACACAAGAGACTCTCTATATGAAGAACATGGTGCTACTTTGAAGCACAAGTGTGGTAAAAGGATAGTAACATTGTCCCTTCTCTCTTTTTCTCTCTTCATTTATTTGGCCTTTCTTTTTTTTGGCCTTTCTATTTTTTTTAAAGTCCGAAGTCTCATCCTAACTTGTGGGGGAATCATAGTGTCCATCATCCTTTCCTCACTGGGGCAATGCTCTAATAATGATGATCATCATATTTTTATTTACTTACAACTCGATATTACAACTCAATACTACAACAAAGATATGAGTCTATATGAATGCTTCCGGCGGTGTACCGGGATGTGCAATGATCTAGCATAACAATGATATCAAAAAATGGACAAGCCATGAAAACATCATGCTAGCTATCTTACATTCATGAAAAGTAATATGACAATGAATGCTCAAGTCATGTACATGATGATGATGGAAGTTGCATGGCAATATATCTCGGAATGGCTATGGAAATGCCATGATAGGTTGGTATGGTGGTTGTTTTGAGGAAGATATAAGGAGGCTTATGTGTGACAAAGCGTATCATATCACGGGGTTTGGATGCACCGGCGAAGTTTGCACCGACTCTCGAGGTGAGAAAGGGCAATGCACGGTACCGAAGAGGCTAGCAATGATGGAAGGGTGAGACTGCGTATAATCCATGGACTCGACATTTGTCATAAAGAACTCACATAGTTATTGCAAAAATCTATTAGTCATCAAAACAAAGTACTACGTGCATGCTCCTAGGGGGATAGATTGGTAGGAAAAGACCATCGCTCGTCCCCGACCGCCACTCATAAGGAAGACAATCAATAAATAAAGCATGCTCCGACTTCATCACATAACGGTTCACCATACGTGCATGCTTCGGGAATCATAAACCTCAGCACAAGTATTTCTACAATCCACAACTACCCACTAGCATGACTCTAATATCACCATCTTTATATTGCAAAACTATTGCAAGGAATCAAACATATCATATTCAGCGATCTACAAGTTTATGTAGGATTTTATGACTAACCATGTGAATGACCAATTCCTGTCATCTCTCTAAATTGATATAAATGAAGCAAGAGAGTTTAATTATTTCTACAAAAGATATTCCCACGCTCTAACGAATATAAGTGAAGCAAAAGAGCATTCTACAAATGGCGGTTTTCTATATGAAGAGAAACAGGCAATCCAAACTTCAAATGATATAAGTGAAGCACATGAAGCATTCTATAAAGCCATACTCAACAGATTTAAGTGAAGTGCAATGAGCATCCTATAAATCAACCAAGGACTATCTCATACCAGCATGGTGCATCAAATAAAAGTGAAAACTAAATGCAAAAGACGCTCCAAGACTTGCACATATCACATGAACAAAATGAATCCAAAAACATACCAATACTTGTTGAAGAAAGAGGGAGTGCCTTCCGGGGCATCCCCAAGCTTAGACGCTTGAGTCTCCTTGAATATTTACTTGGGGTGTCTTGGGCATCCCCAAGCTTGAGCTCTTGCCTCTCTTCCTTTTCCTCATATCGATATCTCCTCATATCGAGACCTCCTCAATCAAACACTTCATCCACACAAAACTTCAACAGAAAACTCGGTAAGATCCGTTAGTATAATAAAGCAAATCACTACTCTAGGTACTGTTACAAACCAATTCATATTTTGTTTTTGCATTGTGTCTACTGTAATATAACTTTTCCGTGGCTTAATCCATTGATATAAATTGATAGTTTCATCAAAACAAGCAAACTATGCATCAAAAACAGAATCTGTCAAAAACAGAACAGTCCGTAGCAATCTGAACATTCACCATACTTCTGGTACCCCAAAACTTCTACCAAAATTAGGAAAAATAAACAATTTGTACAGAAAGATAGTGCAAAATTAATCAGAACCATTTGACGTTCCAATAAAAAAATTTAAAATCGCACACTACAGCCAAAGTTTCTGTCCTGCACCAAACAAACCAACAAGCATTGTCAACATCCTAAAGGCAAACCTTGGCACATTATTTTATAATACAATGGAATTATACAAGGGGATAATTATTTTTGATGAAAAGTTTCTGTAATTAAGATTCACAAAGTTTCCGTGAGCATGAAGAAAGTTCAAGGAGCTCTCCCACTTCAACAATGCTTGTCTTTCTCACTTTCACTTTCCTTTTTGAAAAGTTTTGGGTTCCCCTCTTTAATTTTTTTTGTTTTTAAACTATACGAAAGCACTCAAGAGAAATAAATGAATCTCTAAAACTTTCAGGTTGTCTCCCTAGCAGCGCTTTCTTTAAAGCCATTAAGCTAGGCATATAGTGCTCAAGTAATGAATCCACCCGGATCCCAAGGTATATTGAAGCTAATTTCAATTAACAATGATTTGTAATTTAGTAGTGAGCACAAAGTAACATATATCAAGCAACAACAAAGTATAACTCTCTTCCTATGCATCGGCATGTCATAAAAGAACAATTCATGCACACCAAGTAAAGGCCAATGCATAGTATAAGAAGTTTCTTGCAATTCTATCGTATTGGAAACATAGAGAGGTGGAGATATAGTTCCTCTCTCATAATAATTGCAAGTAGGATCAGCAAGCACATGCATATTATATCTATCAAAATCATCATGCGTAGTAGTAAAAGGCAACCCATCAACATAATCCTTAATAAGCACAAACTTCTCCAAGAGAGTGTAGTCGGAAGAATTCAAAAAGATAATAGGACTATCATGCGTGGGTGCAATAGCAACAATTTAATGTTTAACATAAGGAACTATAGCAAGTTGATCTCCATAAGCATAATTCATATTGGCATCTTGGACACAAGCATAGAAAACACCATCAAAAAGGTTTATTTCAAGACAATCAACGGGATCATAACAATCATCATTGCAACCATAGCATTAAAGTATCAAGTCCCCTTTATCCCATACGCCAAAACCCCCTTACTCGGGTTTATGCTTCTGTCACTCAAGCAACCCACTATAAGCGAATCATGAACATCTTGCAACACCCTAGAGCGGGGATCCCTCACGCTTGCGCAACACGGATGGCACAATAGGACAGCAACATAACCACAAGCAAATTAAACCAATCATAGCAGTTCACCAATCACCGGTAGGACAACGAAAATCTACTCAGACATCATAGGATGGCAACACATCATTGGATAATAATATGAAGCATAAAGCACCATGTTCAAGTAGAGGATACAGCGAGTTGCGGGAGAGTGGACCGATGAATATAGAAGGGGGGAAGGTGATGGAGATGTAGGTGAAGATGGCGGAGGTGTTGGTGTAGATCGCGGTGATGATGATGGCCCCGGCATGTTTCGGCGCCACCGGAAGCAAGGGGGAGAGACCCCCCCCCCCTTCTTCTTCTTCTTCCTTGACCTTCTCCCTAGATGGGAGAAGGGTTTCCCCTCTGGTCCTTGGCTCCCATGGCGTGGGAGGGGCGAGAGCCCCTCTGTCGGTGTCAAAACCGGCGGATCTCGGGTAGGGGGTCCCGAACTGTGCGTCTAGGCAGATGGTAACAGGAGACAAGGGACACGATGTTTTTACCCAGGTTCGGGCACTCTCGGTGGAGGTAAAATCCTACTCCTGCTTGATTAATATTGATGATATGGGTAATACAAGAGTTGATCTACCACGAGATCGGAGAGGCTAAACCATAGAAGCTAGCCTATGATATGATTGTTGTGTGTCGTACGGACTAAAACTCTCTAGTTTATATAGACACCAGAGAGGGCTAGGGTTACACAAAGTCGGTTACAATGGGAGGAGATCTTCATATCATATCGCCAAGCTTGCCTTCCACGCCAAGGAAAGTCCCTATCCGGACACGGGACGAAGTCTTCAATCTTGTATCTTCATAGTCCGGGAGTCCGGCCAAAGGTCATAGTCCAGCCATCCGGACACCCCCTAATCCAGGACTCCCTTAGTATCCCCCGAACCAGGCTTCAATGACGACGAGTCTGGCGTGCAAATTGTCTTCGGCATTGCAAGGCGGGTTCTTCTCCAGCTCCATATACTTGTAGAATAGTGTCCGGCTTCTGATAAATGTTGCGCTCATTGGCTTCCACGTACAATAAAGGCCATCTTCCACGTGTCGAACGAATGCGAAAAGCCAGGGTATTTTTACATTCCCCCCCCCCCTAGCTGCTCAAATAAGCTGCCTATATAAAAAGAGACGAGGATCTGGATCCGAACCACACCAAATCCCCTTCGCAAGCTTTCATCGGAGCGCTTCTGACCAGAAAATACATTCCACCATGGACAGCCGACGCGGATCCTCTTCTCGCGCTCCCAGCCCCAATCCTGGGGATTGGGAGAGATGCTCCGTCCCGCATAGCAAGCTAGTAGTGCTTCAATCCAAGGGGCTACTCCCCCGGCATATATGGTCCCATTTCGATCCGGGATTGCCACCTATGGCGGCGGAGAGCAGGCGGAGAGCGTCCCCAATCCCTCTCAAGGAGAGCAGGTGTGCCTAGTACCTTATTTAATAAGGGGACTCGGATTTCCAATTCATCCGTTTCTCCGAGGTCTACTGGAGTTTTACGGCCTCCAGCTACACAACCTCACACCTGCCTCGATACTGCACGTTGCGGGCTTTGTGGCCCTCTGCGAGCTATTCTTGGGCGTCGAGGCCCATTTCGCACTGTAGAAGAGGTTATTCTGCCTTGTGCCCCGCTCTCAGGAGGGGTCAATTTATCAAGTGGGCGAAGCCGAACTATGACGCATCGCCGGGACCGGATACCTATCTGGTACCCCTAAGAAGGCGTCCGAGGACTGGCCTTCGGAATGGTTTTATATGGATGACGTCCCCCTGCCGGACCCTATGCGGATCGGCCTCCCTGAGTTTAACAATGCTCCGTTAAATAAACGCCTGAGCTGGCGCCCACGGAATCCTCAAAGGGAAATTGACAGGGACGTCCTGTACCTGATGAGCTGGATAAGATTGTTGGCTCATTCCGGATTGACCATGATCTAGGTCATGGCCACATGCATTACGCGGGGGGTGCAGCCGCTTCAGTTCAGAGGCCACCCCATGTGGGATTTCAACGGGGAGGACGACGCCACCTGGTGCGGTCGCAAGGGACCAGATTCTGCTACCACTCTAACGAAGGTCTTATCCACTTTGTACAAGGGAGAAGAAGAGGAATTCACCCGTGTCAACCCACGGGGCGGATTCTCCATGTATAGCCCTCCGAGCTGGGTAAGCGAACACTTTCACTTATCTACCCGCTTTTGAAATTCCCATAATTGAGTACTTAGTCTGGCGATGTTAACGCAGGAGCTACGCCAGACGGTAAAGGAGATCAATAGCCCTCCCCCATAGCCCAAGGACCCAGAATGGTCCCTCGATCCGGATTCCCAAGAGGACCCGGACTTATGTGTGGAGTTAATTGATGGGGTGTTTCATCAATTGAGTAAGGACAACACCTTAGTGGCCATTAAGGCCGACTATCCCGGACTACTTCCAGCCTCAAAGGTAACCAAGACCGAAGTCCCGGTACTTTGAAGGAGATCCATCCATGCCTTATTTTGAATGTTGTAAACCAATAGTGTTTCGTTTTGCAGGGGAAATCCTTGAGGCGGAGTGCCGGGCCCGCAGTGGGCAGCCAACAAGGGTCGCTAAAGCCAGGCGGGCCAAAGAGAAGTGCGGACCAGATCGAGACTCCGGTGCAACGGTGCGGCATACGAATTTAACGCCTAGGGTTTATGCCCTTAAGTCATGCTAACACTCATGCTCTCCTTAGGAAGAAAAGAGCCCGCCGGACTATATCCACCGGCCAGACTTCAAGGCCGGGTCCAGAAGCGGAGGCGGACACGAGGCGCGCGTCGGGCATTCCTTCGACAGAGGACGCAGACGGGCTATCTGCCACCAATTCAGAGGTGGAGAGTGCCATGAACCACAGGCATCGCTGGACTGTTCATCAGGACGCATGCTTTTCCCCAGAGGCATTGAACGCCTTTAATACGGGAGATGCGTACCTCCGTGCCGCTCAAAATGATCTAGCCAGAGCCACAGAGCAGTATGTAAAAGACATACGGGTGAGTAAATCTGATGGTTATATATGTTAGTAGCCCCCGAGACTTGAAATAGTTAAGATAACTGTTTTAAGGATCATATGTTATGCAGGGTCTTACAAAGAAGAACACGCAACTGTCTCAGGAGCTGGCAGAGTGCAAGGTCCAACTTGAGGCCGCACTGGCCGCTTCAGCTATTGCCCAGGGGACCCCCTCAGGTAATATATGCTCCAAAAATAATTTCGTTGTGAAGTGCGGCATGTGTGCAATTCTGATGATAATAGTGCAGATGGGGCCGGAGTAAATCCGGACAAGCAAAAACTCCTACGCCAACTAAAGGCTGGCGAGAGCGTGCTGACGAGGGTGAGGCAAGAGAAGAACAAACTTCAAGACGCCAATACCCAGCTGGGTGAGGAACTAAAGGATGTTCGTATTCAGCTGTCTGTTTCCGTAAAGGAAAATCGGCGACTTCAACGCGGCATTTTTAGTAAGTGCTTGAACAAATTCTCGAAAAAAAAATCGGCGAGGAAGTCGATTGACAGAACTATGTCTGTAGGTCTGCTGACAGGTCGTCCTGCGAAGGAAATGCCCGGTTTAATGGGGGACCTTCTTCCCGAGCTGTTGCAACTGCACGAACGAGTTCGGCAGGCAATGCAGGGCGTCATCCAGGCTATGTGACCATCCCTCTCCGTGCCTGAAGGCCTTGGGGAGCTTGCAAAGAAGCTTGAGGGAGTTCGGCAGCGCTTCCGGTTGTGGAAGATATCGGCCTGTCATCAAGGTGCCAGGGAGGCCTGGGCCATGGTGAAGACTCGGTACACGAAGGCGGACCCGAACCACATGTCCGAGGTCGGCCCTATGGTTCCGGGCGGAAAGGAGATCCCTATCAGTTTAGTATATGGCCAGGTAGAGCTGGCTGCAAAGTATTCTCAACAGGACTGTAAATTAGACCGCCTGTTGGATGGTATTGAAGAAGAATATACTGAGTCGGATTGACTCTGTAATTTGAAATGACATGAAAAATGCCTTCTAGCCGGATTGTAGATCGTTTGTCATTGCGGACCTTTTTGCTTCGACCTCTAGCCCCTATAGTCCGGAGTGTGTCCGAATACCCTCTCGATTATGTAAGAACCGGGGCATGCATGGAGACAAGGCGTAGGGGTCATAATTGCTTTAGCAGACAAGTGCCCAACTAGTTATGTTATATTACATGGTTAGTAAGAAACATCTTCCAGGGAGAATAGTTCCATTAGGGGTTCCTTTCCCTGGGAGGCATGCCCTAAAGTGCATGTCCGAACTGCTAAAAAGAGCATAAAAGCATCTGGGGGCAGATAAATAAACAAGAAAAATCCTATTTTAGTTCATCGACCGAATATTCCCTTAAGAACACTAGCTTTCGGCTTCACCCAGTCTGAGGTACACATCCGGCTGACCCGGCAGTAACAATCGCACAGGTGCTCCCTTTACCACCTAGCCGAACGAACGGGAACGTAGGGGTAAGCACAGGAGCCAGGCAACCCAGCTTGTCCAAAACTTAAGTCATATCGATGCATATAATGGTGTATAAAAGGTTTATGCGGAAGTGTAACGCATGTTTTGGGCATGAGGCTCGTTTAACTTCTGATAAAGAAGCCCCCAGGTATGATGAGCGCGGTTGGCGCGTCAAGTATGTGCGAACAATGCGCAAGCAAGCCCCTAAGGGCTTGGGAGAGAAAAAAAGGGTAGGGAGAAGGAGAGAAATGCCAAACAGCTAATGTGAAAAAATAAAAAGGGGACAGAAGAAGGAGACGAACACGGAGTCCGGCGCTAGGCGTAGAATCGTCGTAGGCGTGCTGCGTTCCATGGGTTCGGCTCGAGTCGGTTGTCCTATGCGTTTCATAGACGGTACACTCCACCAGTCAGTATTTGGTCGATTATGAAGGGACCCTCCCATTTGGGCTTTAGTTTGTCCTTTTTCTTGTCTGGCAGGCGTAGAACTAGTTCGCCAACGTTATAAGTTTTGGCCCGTACTTCTCTGCTTTGATATCTTCGAGCCTGCTGTTGATAGAATGCGGAACGGGCTTTTGCCACGTCGCGCTCCTCCTCCAATGCGTCCAAGCTGTCCTGCCGATCGAGCTCGACTTCTCTTTCATCGTACATACGCACGCGAGGTGAGTCATGAATTATGTCGCAGGGCAACACTGCCTCTGCGCCGTACACCATAAAAAATGGTGTGAATCCGGTAGTGCGATTCGGCGTGGTCCGCAGCCCCCAGAGTACGGATTCAATCTCCTCCACCCAGTGCGTGTTAGATTCGTTAAGGGATCGCAATAGTCTGGGTTTGATGCCGCTCATGATGAGACCGTTGGCTCGCTCGACTTGACCATTAGTTTGTGGGTGATAGACTGAAGCGTAGTTGAGCTTGATGCCCACGTTTTTGCACCAGAGTTTAACTTTGTCGGCCGTGAAGTTTGTGCCGTTATCAGTTATGATGTTGTGGGGGACGACGTAACGGTGTACAACCCCTGATATGAAGTCTATCACCGGTCCAGATTCGGCCGTCTTTATAGGCTTGGCCTCTATCCATTTGGTGAATTTGTCCACCATGACCAGTAGATATTTTTTCTTGTGGGTTCCTCCTTTAAGGGGTCCAACCATGTCAAGCCCCTAGACCGCAAAAGGCCAGGTGATGGGTATGGTTTCTAGGGCGGTAGACGGCATGTGGCTTTGATTAGCGAATAATTGGCAACCGACGCATCGCTGTACTAAGTCCTGAGCGTCTGCCCGGGCCGTCGGCTAATAAAATCCGGTACGGAAGGCCTTGCTTACAAGGGCCCGGGCTGCAGCGTGGTGCCCGCCTAGTCCGGCATGAATTTCAGCCAGAAGATTTCGCCCTTCTTCTTCGGAGATACACCTTTGAAGGACTCCGGTTGTGCTCTTCTTATAAAGTTCTCCCTCGTGGACTTTGTAGGCTTTAGATCGCCGCACTATGCAGCGGGCCTCGTTTTGGTCCTCAGGAAGTTCCTGCCTAGTTAGGTAGGCTAGGAATGGTTCTGTCCACGGGGCAATGACTGCCATTATTGTGTGGGCTGACGGTGTTGTTTCGTTGGCAGAGCCACCAACTGTGTCAGAATGTTCTGTGAGGGGTAGCGTGGTTGTGTCCGAGCTGTTGTTTCCGGACTCTCCCTCCCATGTTACAGATGGCTTGAAAAGCCTCTCTAGGAAGATGTTGGGAGGGACAGCATCGCGTTTTGCGCCGATGCGTGCCAACACGTCTGCTGCCTGGTTGTTCTCCCGGGATATATGGTGAAATTCGAGCCCCTCAAACCGGACTGACATCTTTAAGACGGTGTTGCGATAAGCTGCCATTTTTAGATCTTTGGCGTCAAAGTCTCCATTTATTTGGGATACCGCGAGGTTTGAATCCCCACGGACCTCTAGGCGCTGAATGCCCATGGAGACTACCATCGAGAGACCATGTAGAAGGGCCTCGTATTCGGCTGCGTTGTGGGAGTCCGTGTACATTATCTGAAGTACGTATTGGACTGTGTCTCCTGTAGGGGACGTCAGGACGACGCCAGCCCCCAGGCCAGCCAACATTTTGGAGTCGTCGAAGTGCATGATCCAGTTGGAATATGCGTCGTACACTTTAGGGAGCTCGGCTTCGGTCCATTCAGTGATGAAGTCAGCCAAAACCTGTGATTTGATAGCTCGCCATGGCTTGTAAGTTATATCGAACGAGAGGAGCTCAATGGCCCATTTGGCAATCCGGCCCGTTGCGTCGCGGTTGTTTATAATATCACTAAGAGGTACTTCGGATGCCACTGTTATTGAACACTCTTGGAAATAGTGTCGCAGCTTCCGGGATGCCATGAACACTACGTATGCTATCTTTTGATAATGCGGGTACCGTGACTTGCATGGAGTTAGGAAAGTGGACATGTAGTAAACTGGTTTTTGGAGAGGAAACTTGTGTCCGTCCGTTTCTCGTTCGACGACGACCACCGCGCTTACACCTTGATGGGTTGCTGCGATGTATAATAGCATTGGTTCGCCAATGCTGTGCGCGGCCAGGACTGGATTTGTTGCCAGTGTGGCTTTGATTTCTTCGAGTCCGGCCGTGGCGGCATCCGTCCACTCGAAGTGTTCGGTGCGTCGCAGAAGGCGATAAAGGGGTAATGCCTTTTCTCCTAAGCGGGAGATGAAGCGGCTTAGAGCCGCCATGCATCCAGTCAATTTTTGTATTTGCTTGAGATCTTTTGGGATACCCAATTGCGACAGAGCTCGGATCTTGGCTGGGTTTGCCTCAATTCCTCTACCGGATACAATGAAGCCCAAGAGCTTTCCGGCTGGCATGTCGAAAACGCACTTTTCTGGGTTGAGCTTAATGTCATATGCTCGGAGGTTGTCGACCGTGAGCCTCAAGTCATCTACTAGAGTTTCAACATGTTTGGATTTGATGACCACATCATCTACGTATGCTTCAACTGTTTTGCCTATCTGGTTGGCCAGACATGTCTCAATCATGCGTTGATATGTCGCGCCGGCGTTTTTTAGCCCGAAGGGCATCATGTTGAAGCAGAATGGACCGTATGGGGTGATGAATGCCGTTGCGGCTTGGTCTGACTCTGCCATCTTCATTTGGTGGTAGCCAGAGTATGCATCGAGGAAACACAATGAATCGTGTCCTGCGGTGGCGTCGATGATTTGATCGATTCAGGGGAGGGGGAAGGGATCCTTTGGGCAGGCCTTATTTAGGTCTTTGAAATCGACACATAGGTGCCAGGATTTGTCCTTCTTTGGTACCATGACGAGGTTTGCTAGCCAGTCCGGATGTTTTATATCTCTGATGAATCCGGCTTCCAGTAGTTTTGCTAGCTCCTCTCCCATGGCTTGTCTCTTGGGTTCGGAGAAACGTCGAAGAGTCTGCTTAACGGGCTTGAACCCTTTTAGGATGTTCAGGCTGTGCTCGGCCACCCTGCATGGGATTCCTGGCATGTCTGAGGGGTGCTAGGCAAAAATGTCCCAATTTTCTCGTAGGAATTCTCTGAGTGCGGCTTCTACATCAGGTTTTAGTTGTGCCCCGATGGAGGCCGTTTTTGTGGTGTCCGTTGGATGGACTTGGAACTTGACTATTTCGTCTGCCGGCTTGAAGGAGGTGGACTTGGATCTTTTGTCGAGTATCACGTCGTCCCTGTCCACCGTGGAGCGCAACATAGTTAGTTCCTCAGCCGCCAGGGCTTCGGATAGTGCCTCGAGGGACAGTGCGGCTGTCTTGTTTTCGGTGCGGTGTGCTGTGTTCGGATCACTAGAAAGAGTGATGATTCCGTTGGGTCTGGGCGTTTTGAGCTTCATGTACCCGTAATGGGGTATAGCTTGAAAAATTATGAATGCTTCTTGCCCTAACAGAGTGTGGTATCCGCTGCTGAACTGGGCCACTTGAAATGTGACTTCCTCGGATTTGTAATTATCCGGCGTGCCGAACACCATGTTCAGTGTGATTTTCCTTGAACAGCATGCTTCCCGGCTGGGGATTATTCCTCTAAAGGTTGTGTTGCTTCGCTCAATGCGGCTCCAGTCTATTTCCATTTTTCGCAGTGTTTCCTCATAGATGAGGTTCAATCCGCTGCCGCCGTCCATGAGTACCTTTGTAAGCCGGAAGCCGTCCACTATCGGACTGAGGACCAGTGCAGCTGGTGCTCGGGTTGTCCGGTATTTCGGTTCGTCACTGGCATTAAAAGTAATAGCCATGTCACTCCATGGATTTATTGTTGCTACCTGGTAGACTTCGGCAAGGCTGCGGAGCATTCGCTTCCTCGCATTGTTCGATGCGAAGGTCTCGAAGACAGTTGACACTGTACTGGCGTTCCTGGGGTGGTGCTCTGCGGATTCTGGAGTTAGAATCTCCTCGCCACTCCTGGCCACCTGCCGGAGTATCCAACATGCTCTAAGGCTGTGAGTTGGTGCGACTTCCCCTGAACTATGAATTTTACAGGGTCCATTGAGCCATCCCTCCAGTACGGTCCCATACCCTATAGAGGGTTTTGTTGGATTTCGTAGTAATTTCAAAAAATTTCCTACGCACACGCAAGATCATGTGATGCATAGCAACGAGGGGAGAGTGTTGTCTACGTACCCAACACAGACCGACTGCGGAAGCGATGACACGACGTAGAGGAAGTAGTCGTACATCTTCATGATCCAACCGATCAAGCACCGAAACTACGGCACCTCCGAGTTCGAGCACACGTTCAGCTCGATGACGATCCCCGGACTCCGATCCAGCAAAGTGTCGGGGAAGAGTTCCGTCAGCACGACGGCGTGGTGACGATCTTGATGAACTACAGCAGCAGGGCTTCGCCTAAACTCCGCTACAGTATTATCGAGGTATATGGTGGCAGGGGGCACCGCACACGGCTAAGGAATAGATCACATGGATCAACTTCTTGTGTCTTTTGTGCTAGCCCTGCCCCTCTATTTATATGTTGAGCCTCGGGGTCGAAACTTGGAGCAAAAGCCTCCTCAAAGTCGGTTTTGCCCGAAAGGCAAGAGTCCCACTCGGACTCCAGGACCAAACGCCACAATCCTTGGCGTCTGGCCCAGACGCCATGGGCCTCGGCGTCTGGCCCAGGGCCAGACGCCAGGGTCTCCGGCGTTTGGCCCCCTGGCCTCCGCAAAACTCCTTTTTGCACCGATCTAAAGCCTCATGGGCTTGACCCCTTGGCCTAACCATATCATCCAATATATGAATCTTTACGTCTCGACCATTTCGAGACTCCTCGTCATGTCCCCGATCTCATCCGGGACTCCGAACTCCTTCGGTTCATCAAAACATGTAAACTCATAATATAACCGTCATCGTAACCTTAAGCGTGCGGACCCTACGGGTTCGAGAACAATGTAGACATGACCGAGACACGTCTCCGGTCAATAACCAATAGCGGGACCTGGATGCCCATATTGGCTCCTACATATTCTACGAAGATCTTTATCGGTCAGACCGCATAACAACATACGCTGTTCCCTTTGTCATCGGTATGTTACGTGCCCGAGATTCGATCGTCGGTATCCAATACCTAGTTCAATCTCGTTACTAGCAAGTCTCTTTACTCGTTCCGTAATACATCATCTCACAACTAACATATTAGTTGCAGTGCTTGCAAGGCTTATGTGATGTGCATTACCGAGAGGGCCCAGAGATACCTCTCCGTCAATCGGAGTGACAAATCCTAATCTCGAAATACGCCAACCCAACATCTACTTTTGGAGACACCTGTAATGCTCCTTTATAATCACCCAGTTACGTTGTGACGTTTGGTAGCACCCAAAGTGTTCCTCCAGCAAACGGGAGTTGCATAATCTCATAGTCATAGGAACATGTATAAGTCATGAAGAAAGCAATAGCAACATACTAAACGATCAGGTGCTAAGCTAATGGAATGGGTCATGTCAATCAGATCATTCAACTAATGATGTGATCTCGTTACTCAAGTAACAACTCATTGTTCATGGTCAGGAAACATAACCATCTTTGATTAACGAGCTAGTCAAGTAGAGGCATACTAGTGACACTCTGGTTGTCTATGTATTCACACATGTATTATGTTTCCGGTTAATACAATTCTAGCATGAATAATAAACATTCATCACGAAATAAGGAAATAAATAATAACTTTATTATTGCTTCTAGGGCATATTTCCTTCAGTCTCCCACTTGCACTAGAGTCAATAATCTAGATCACATCACCATGTGATTAACATCGATAGTTCACATCATCATGTGATTAACACCCATAGTTCACATCGTCATGTGACCAACACCCAAAGGGTTTACTAGATTCGGTAATCTAGTTCACATCGCTATGTGATTAACACCCAAAGAGTACTAAGGTGTGATCATGTTTTGCTTGTGAGAGAATCTTAGTCAACGGGCCTGCCAAATTCAGATCCGTATGTATTTTGCAAAATTCTATGTCTACAATGCTCTGCACGGAGCTACTCTAGCTAATTGCTCCCACTTTCAATATGTATCCAGATTGAGACTTAGAATCATCTGGATCAGTGTCAAAAACTTGCATCGATGTAACCGTTTACGATGAACCCTTTTGTCACGTCCATAATCGAGAAACATATCCTTATTTTACTAAGGATAATTCTGACCGCTGTCCAGTGATCTACTCCTAGATCACTATTGTACTCCCTTGCCAAATCAGTGCAGGGTATACAATAGATCTGGTATACAACATGACATACTTTATAGAACCTATGGCCAAGGCATAGGGAATGACTCTCATTCTCTTTCTATCTTCTGCCGTAGTCGGGCTTTGAGTCTTACTCAACTTCACACCTTGTAATACAGGCAAGAACTCTTTCTTTGACTGCTCCATTTTGAACTACTTCAAAATATTGTCAAGGTATGTACTCATTGAAAAAACTTATCAAACGTCTTGATCTATCTCTATAGATCTTGAAGCTCAATATGTAAGCAGCTTCGCCGAAGTCTTTCTTTGAAAAATTCCTTTCAAACACTCCTTTATGCTTTACAGAATAATTCTACATTATTTCCGATCAACAATATGTCAATCACATATACTTATCAGAAATGTTGTAGTGCTCCCACTCACTTTTCTTGTAAATACAGGCTTCACCGCAAGTCTGTATAAAACTATATGCTTTGATCAACTCATCAAAGCGTATATTCCAACTCCGAGATGCTTGCACCAGTCCATAGATGGATCGCTGGAGCTTGCACATTTTGTTAGCACCTTTCGGATTTGACAAAACCTTCTAGTTGCATCGTATACAACTCTTCTTTATTAAATCCATTAAGGAATTTAGTTTTGTTTATCCATTTGCCAGATTTCATAAAATGCGGCAATTGCTAACATGATTCGGACAGACTTTAAGCATAGATATGAGTGAGAATCTCTCATCGTAGTCAACACCTTGAACTTGTCGAAAACCTTTTTGCGACAATTTTAGCTTTGTAGATAGTAACACTACTATCAGCGTCTGTCTTCCTCTTGAAGATCCATTTATTTTCTATGGCTTGCCGATCATCGGGCAAATCCATCAAAGTCCATACTTTTGTTCTCATACATGGATCATATCTCAGATTTCATGGCCTCAAACCATTTTGCGGAATCTGGGCTCATCATCGCTTCCTCATAGTTCGCAAGTTCGTCATGGTCTAGTAACATGACTTCCAGAACAGGATTACCATACCACTCTGGTGCGGATCTCACTCTGGTTTACCTACGAGATTCGGTAGTAACTTGATTTGAAGTTTCATGATCATCATCATTAGCTTCCTCACTAATTGGTGTAGGAGTCACAGGAGCAAATTTCTGTGATGATCTACTTTCCAATAAAGGAGAAGGTACAATTACCTTATCAAGTTTTCTACTTTCCTCCCGCTCACTTCTTTTGAGAGAAACTCCTTCTCTAGAAAGGATCCATTCTCAGCAACGAATTTGCCTTCGGATCTGTGATAGAAGGTGTACCCAACATTTTTCTTTTTGGGTATCCTATGAAGACGCACTTCTCCGATTTGGGTTTGAGCTTATCAGGTTGAAACTTTTTCACATAAGCATTGCAACCTCAAACTTTAAGAAACGACAACTTTGGTTTCTTGCCAAACCACAGTTAATAAGGCGTCGTCTCAACGGATTTTGATGGTGCCCTATTTAACGTGAATGCAGCTATCTCTAATGCATAACCCCAAAACGATAGTGGTAGATCGGTAAGATACATCATGGATTGCACTATATCCAATAAAGTACGGTTATGACGTTCGGACACACCATTACATTGTGGTGTTCCAGGTGGCATGAGTAGTGAAACTATTTCACATTGTTTTTAACTGAAGGCCAAACTCGTAACTCAAATACTCTTCTCTACGATTAGATCGTAGAAACTTTATTTTCTTGTTACGATGATTTTTCACTTCACTCTGAAATTCTTTGAACTTTTCAAATGTTTCAGACTTATGTTTCATCAAGTAGATATACTCATATCTACTCAAATCATTTGTGAAGATCAAAAAATAATGATATTTGTCGCGAGCCTCAATATTCATCGGACCACATACATCAGTATGTATGATTTCCAACAAATCTGTTGCTCGCTCCATTGTTCCGAAGAACAGAGTCTTAGTCATCTTGCCCATGAGGCATGGTTCGCAAGCATCAACTGATTCATAATCAAGTGATTCCAAAAGCCCATCAGCATGGAGTTTCTTCATGCGCTTTACACCAAAATGACCTAAACGGCAGTGCTACAAATAAGTTGCACTATCATTATTAACTTTGCATCTTTTGGTTTCAATATTATGATTATGTGTATCACTATGATCGAGATCCAACAAACTATTTTCATTGGGTGTGTAACCATATAAGGTTTTATTCATATAAACAGAACAACAATTTATTCTCTTACTTAAGTGAATAACCGTATTACAATAAACATGATCAAATCATATTCATGCTCAACGCAAACACCAAATAACACTTATTTAGGTTCAACACTAATCTCGAAATTATAGGGAGTGTGCGATGATGATCATATCAATCTTGGAACCACTTCCAACACACATCGTCACTTCACCCTTAACTAGTCTCTGTTTATTCTGCAACTCCCGTTTCGAGTTACTAATCTTAGCAACTGAACTAGTATCAAATACTGAGGGTTTGCTATAAACACTAGTAAAGTACACATCAATAACATGTATATCAAATATACTTATGTTCACTTTGCCATCCTTCTTATCCACCAATCACTTGGGGTAGTTCCGCTTCCAGTGACCAGTCCCTTTGCAGTAGAAGCACTTAGTCTCAGGCTTAGGACCAGACTTGGGCTTCTTCACTTGAGCAGCAACTTGCTTGCTGTTCTTCTTGAAGTTCCCCTTCTTCCCTCTGCCTTTGAAACCAGTGGTCTTGTCTACTATCAACACTTGATGTTTTTTTTCTCGATTTCTACCTTCGTCAATTTCCGCATTATGAAGAGCTTGGGAATCGTTTCCGTTATCCCTTGCATATCATAGTTCATCACGAAGTTCTACTAACTTGGTGATGGTGCCTAGAGAATTCTGTCAATCACTATCTTATCTGGAAGATTAACTCCCACTTGATTCAAGCGATTGTAGTACTCAGACAATCTGGGCACATGCTCACTAGTTGAGCGATTCTCCTCCATCTTTTAGCTATAGAACTTGTTGGAGACTTCATATCTCTCAACTCGGGTATTTGCTTGAAATATTAACTTCAACTCCTGGAACATCTCATATGGTCCATGACGTTCAAAACGTCTTTGAAGTCCCGATTCTAAGCCATTAAGCATGGTGCACTAAACTATCAAGTAGTCATCATATTGAGCTAGCTAAACGTTCATAACGTCTGCATCTGCTCCTGCAACAGGTCCGTCACCTAGCGGTGCATTAAGGACATAATTCTTCTGTGCAGCAATGAGGATAAACCTCAGATCACGGATCCAATCCGCATCATTGCTACTAACATCTTTCAACACAATTTTCTCTAGGAACATATCAAAATAAACACAGGGAAGCAACAACGCGAGCTATTGATCTACAACATAATTTGCAAAATACTACCAGGACTAAGTTCATGATAAATTTAAGTTCAATTAATCATATTATTTAAGAACTCCCACTTAGATAGACATCCCTCTAATCCTCTAAGTGATTACGTGATCCAAATCAACTAAACCATGACCGATCATCACGTGAGATGGAGTAGTTTTCAATGGTGAACATCGTTATGTTGATCATATCTACTATATGATTCACGCTTGACCTTTCGGTCTCCGTGTTCCGAGGCCATATCTGCATATGCTAGGCTCGTCAAGTTTAACCTGAGTATTCTGCGTGTGCAAAACTGGCTTGCACCCGTTGTAGATGGACGTAGAGCTTATCACACCCGATCATCACGTGGTGTCTGGGCACGACGAACTTTGGCAACGGTGCATACTCAGGGAGAACACTTCTTGATATTTAGTGAGAGATCATCTTATAATGCTACCGTCAATCAAAGCAAGATAAGATGCATAAAAAGATAAACATCACATGCAATCAATATAAGTGATATGCTATGGTCATCATCATCTTGTGCTTGTGATCTCCATCTCCGAAGCACCGTCATGATCACCATCGTCACCGGCGCGACACCTTGATCTCCATCGTAGCATCGTTGTCGTCTCGCCAATCTTATGCTTCCACGACTATCACTATCGTTTAGTAATAAAGTAAAGCATTACATCGCGATTGCATTGCATACAATAAAGCGACAACCATATGGCTCCTGCCAGTTGCCGATAACTCGGTTACAAAACATGATCATCTCATGCCTTGACCATATCACATCACAACATGCCCTGCAAAAACAAGTTAGACGTCCTCTACTTTGTTGTTGCATGTTTTACGTGGCTGCTACAGGCTTAAGTAAGAACCAATCTCACCTACGCATCAAAACCACAACGATAGTTTGTCAAATAGACTCCGTTTTAACCTTCGCAAGGACCGGGCGTAGCCATACTTGGTTCAACTAAAGTTGGAGAGGCAGTCGCCCGCAAGCCATCTCTGTGCAAAGCACGTCGAGGGAACCGGTCTCGCGTAAGCGTACGCGTAAGGTTGGTCCGGGTCGTCTCGTCCAACAATACCGCCGAACCAAAGTATGACATGCTGGTAGGCAGTATGACTTGTATCGTCCACAACTCACTTGTGTTCTACTCGTGCATATAACATCAACATCAATAACCTAGGCTTGGATACCACTGTTGGGTTTCGTAGTAATTTCAAAAAATTTCCTACGCACACGCAAGATCATGTGATGCATAGCAACGAGGGGAGAGTGTTGTCTACGTACCCAACACAGACCGACTGCGGAAGCGATGACACGACGTAGAGGAAGTAGTCGTACGTCTTCACGATCCAACCGATCAAGCACCGAAACTACGGCACCTCCGAGTTCGAGCACACGTTCAGCTCGATGACGATCCCCGGACTCCGATCCAGCAAAGTGTCGGGGAAGAGTTCCGTCAGCACGACGGCGTGGTGACGATCTTGATGAACTACAGCAGCAGGGCTTCGCCTAAACTCCGCTACAGTATTATCGAGGTATATGGTGGCAGGGGGCACCGCACACGGCTAAGGAATAGATCACATGGATCAACTTCTTGTGTCTTTTGTGCTAGCCCTGCCCCTCTATTTATATGTTGAGCCCCGGGGTCGAAACTTGGAGCAAAAGCCTCCTCAAAGTCGGTTTTGCCCGAAAGGCAAGAGTCCCACTCGGACTCCAGGACCAAACGCCACAATTCTTGGCGTCTGGCCCAGACGCCATGGGCCTCGGCGTCTGGCCCAGGGCCAGACGCCAGGGTCTCCGGCGTTTGGCCCCCTGGCCTCCGCAAAACTCCTTTTTGTACCGATCTAAAGCCTCATGGGCTTGACCCCTTGGCCTAACCATATCATCCAATATATGAATCTTTACGTCTCGACCATTTCGAGACTCCTCGTCATGTCCCGATCTCATCCGGGACTCCGAACTCCTTCGGTACATCAAAACATGTAAACTCATAATATAACTGTCATCGTAACCTTAAGCGTGCGGACCCTACGGGTTCGAGAACAATGTAGACATGACCGAGACACGTCTCCGGTCAATAACCAATAGCGGGACCTGGATGCCCATATTGGCTCCTACATATTCTACGAAGATCTTTATCGGTCAGACCGCATAACAACATACGTTGTTCCCTTTGTCATCGGTATGTTACTTGCCCGAGATTCGATCGTCGGTATCCAATACCTAGTTCAATCTCGTTACTGGCAAGTCTCTTTACTCGTTCCGTAATACATCATCTCACAACTAACATATTAGTTGCAGTGCTTGCAAGGCTTATGTGATGTGCATTACCGAGAGGGCCCAGAGATACCTCTCCGACAATCGGAGTGACAAATCCTAATCTCGAAATACGCCAACCCAACATCTACCTTTGGAGACACCTGTAGTACTCCTTTATAATCACCCAGTTACGTTGTGACGTTTGGTAGCACCCAAAGTGTTCCTCCGGTAAACGGGAGTTGCATAATCTCATAGTCATAGGAACATGTATAAGTCATGAAGAAAGCAATAGCAACATACTAAACGATCGGGTGCTAAGCTAATGGAATGGGTCATGTCAATCAGATCATTCAACTAATGATGTGATCTCGTTAATCAAATAACAACTCATTGTTCATGGTTAGGAAACATAACCATCTTTGATTAACGAGCTAGTCAAGTAGAGGCATACTAGTGACACTTGTTTGTCTATGTATTCACACATGTATTATGTTTCCGGTAATACAATTCTAGCATGAATAATAAACATTTATCATGATATAAGGAAATAAATAATAACTTTATTATTGCCTCTAGGGCATATTTCCTTCAGTCTCCCACTTGCACTAGAGTCAATAATCTAGATCACATCACCATGTGATTAACATCGATAGTTCACATCATCATGTGATTAACACCCATAGTTCACATCGTCATGTGACCAACACCCAAAGGGTTTACTAGATTCTGTAATCTAGTTCACATCGCTATGTGATTAACACCCAAAGAGTACTAAGGTGTGATCATGTTTTGCTTGTGAGAGAATCTTAGTCAACGGGCCTGCCAAATTCAGATCCGTATGTATTTTGCAAAATTCTATGTCTACAATGCTCTGCACGAAGCTACTCTAGCTAATTGCTCCCACTTTCAATATGTATCCAGATTGAGACTTAGAATCATTTGGATCAGTGTCAAAAACTTGCATCGATGTAACGGTTTACGACGAACCCTTTTGTGACGTCCATAATCGAGAAACATATCCTTATTTTACTAAGGATAATTCTGACCGCTGTCCAGTGATCTACTCCTAGATCACTATTGTACTCCCTTGCCAAATCAGTGCAGGGTATACAATAGATCTGGTATACAACATGACATACTTTATAGAACCTATGGCCAAGGCATAGGGAATGACTCTCATTCTCTTTCTATCTTCTGCCGTGGTCGGGCTTTGAGTCTTACTCAACTTCACACCTTGTAATACAGGCAAGAACTCTTTCTTTGACTGCTCCATTTTGAACTACTTCAAAATATTGTCAAGGTATGTACTCATTGAAAAAACTTATCAAACGTCTTGATCTATCTCTATAGATCTTGAAGCTCAATATGTAAGCAGCTTCACCGAAGTCTTTCTTTGAAAAATTCCTTTCAAACACTCCTTTATGCTTTACAGAATAATTCTACATTATTTCCGATCAACAATATGTCAATCACATATACTTATCAGAAATGTTTTAGTGCTCCCACTCACTTTTCTTGTAAATACAGGCTTCACCGCAAGTCTGTATAAAACTATATGCTTTGATCAACTCATCAAAGCGTATATTCCAACTCCGAGATGCTTGCACCAGTCCATAGATGGATCGCTGGAGCTTGCACATTTTGTTAGCACCTTTCGGATTTGACAAAACCTTCTAGTTGCATCGTATACAACTCTTCTTTATTAAATCCATTAAGGAATTTAGTTTTGTTTATCCATTTGCCAGATTTCATAAAATGCGGCAATTGCTAACATGATTCGGACAGACTTTAAGCATAGATACGAGTGAGAATCTCTCATCGTAGTCAACACCTTGAACTTGTCGAAAACCTTTTTGCGACAATTTTAGCTTTGTAGATAGTAACACTACTATCAGCGTATGTCTTCCTCTTGAAGATCCATTTATTTTCTATGGCTTGCCGATCATCGGGCAAATCCATCAAAGTCCATACTTTTGTTCTCATACATGGATCATATCTCAGATTTCATGGCCTCAAACCATTTTGCGGAATCTGGGCTCATCATCGCTTCCTCATAGTTCGCAAGTTCGTCATGGTCTAGTAACATGACTTCCAGAACAGGATTACCATACCACTCTGGTGCGGATCTCACTCTGGTTTACCTACGAGATTCGGTAGTAACTTGATTTGAAGTTTCATGATCATCATCATTAGCTTCCTCACTAATTGGTGTAGGAGTCACAGGAGCAAATTTCTGTGATGATCTACTTTCCAATAAAGGAGAAGGTACAATTACCTTATCAAGTTTTCTACTTTCCTCCCGCTCACTTCTTTCTACTGGGATTGTATTCAGGGCCGGATTGTCCCAGAACTTTGTTTCGGTTTTCCGAACGCTTTCTGTCGCACAGTACTTTTGTACTATGGATGTCAAGTCGGCGAAGCATGTAATTTCGCGACGACTTATGGCGTTGAGGATTCCGATGTCCGTGCAGTTGTTACAGAAGAATGTAATTGCATCCTTCTCATGGCAGTCCTTTATCCTGTTTATAACCAGGAGGAATCTGGCCCAGTAGTGGTGTACTGTTTCCCCGGGCTCTTGCCGTATTTGGGATAAATCCCTTATAGTTGGGTGGGCGGGTGGATTTAAATCCGGAACCTCGCCCGATCTAAGACTCAGGGGCCAAGAAATTTCCGAATCCTGAATCTTGTTTTCTTGGACGTTATTCAATGAATCAGGCCTGCTGCCTGACTTCGGGTTCAGGGCTTGAGCGACATCCTCCACTCCGCGGATATCCGGCTTGGAGGGGTCAGGAATCCGGACACATATGGTCCTTAGGATGGGTGAAGATTCGCCGTGTTGTTCTTCCACCACTTCAACGTGGTGGGTGACCTAGGGAGAGTCGATCTCTCTCTGATCGGGTTTAAGCCCCATCTAGCCGTAATATGTAGCGACTCCCAGGGCGGCGACGCAATCCAAGAGCTTGTTTAGGGAAGATAGCTCCATCGGATCTAACTGCTCGGCGAGTTCCGAGCTGATCTGGAGATTGCTTTCGATGACCCGAGAGGTCATCGCCGGCGCGGCGGCCGAACAGGCGGTCATCAAAAACCTGCATAGCCGGAGAGTTTGGCCGACAGCCAAAGCTTCTTTAGCAACAGCGCTGTCTTTAAAGACGGGGTGCGTCATCCTTCCTGTTGGTGACGACACAGACGAACTCTCAATGAAAGCACCAATGTCGGTGTCAAAACCGGCGGATCTCGGGTAGGGGGTCCCGAACTGTGCGTCTAGGCGGATGGTAATAGGAGACAAGGGACACGATGTTTTTACCCAGGTTCGGGCCCTCTCAGTGGAGGTAAAACCCTACTCCTGCTTGATTAATATTGATGATATGGGTAATACAAGAGTTGATCTACCACGAGATTGGAGAGGCTAAACCCTAGAAGCTAGCCTATGGTATGATTGTTGTGTGTCCTACGGACTAAAACTCTCCAGTTTATATAGACACCGGTGAGGGCTAGGGTTACATAGAGTCGGTTACAATGGGAGGAGATCTTCATATCGTATCGCCAAGCTTGCCTTCCACGCCAAGGAAAGTCCCTATCCGGACACGGGACGAAGTCTTCAATCTTGTATCTTCATAGTCCGGGAGTCCGGCCAAAGGTCATAGTCCAGCCATCCGGACACCCCCTAATCCAGGACTCCCTCACCCTCCAAGATTGGATCTGTCTCTCTGTCTCTCTCTGTTTCTGCGTTCCTGTATTCTGCCCCTTCACCATTTCTTATATATCCGTAGATCCGTAACTCCGATTGGATTGAAACCTTCACCTAGATTTTTCTCCAAAAAATAGCTTTCTTGCGGCAAAAGATAAGCGTCAACTGCCTTACGGGGTGCCGACGAGGGTCAGGGGCGCGCCTGCCCCCCGGGGCACGCCCCCTGCCTCGTGGCCCCCTCGGGCAGTGTCTCACGTTGATTCTTCTTCCCAAAAATCACAAATATTCCAAAAATGATCTCCATCCATTTTTATCCCGTTTGGACTCCGTTTGGTATGGGGTTTCTGCAAAACATAAAACATGCAACAAACAGGAACTGGCACTGGGCACTGGATCAATATGTTAGTCCCAAAATAGTATAAAAAGTTGCCAAAAGTATATGAAAGTTGAATAATATTGGCATGGAACAATCAAAAATTATAGATACGAGAGAGACGTATCAGCCAACGCCGCCACGGGCCCCGATGGCCGCGAGCAGCAAGCTTCCTCGCTGCACCCTTTGGTGCACCGTGATGGGCGCACCGCCACTCCGTCACTGACCCCAGCAGCTTCAACCTCTCACGCGCGTCACGGCCCGGCGAATGCGCAGGCCGCTCTGCTCATGGCACGGGAGCTTCTTCGCTACCGCCCGGTCGACGACTTCTACGAGGAGTGGCTCTAGCATATCACTAAGCTCGTCAGCACTGCCGGGGACTCTGCTGCACTGGCCCGCTTACTGCCTCAGCAGCTGCCTGTCACGGGCGTTGTGGCTCACCGGGCTTCTCCACCACCTCTGGCCAAGGGTGTCATCATCGAGCCAAGGCGTGTGGCACCATGGCGTGACCCACTACACCCGGCGCCTGCTTGGGAGGAGGTGAGCTGTCAAGTGGTGCGGCGGCCTCAAGGGGAGGCGCGCCTGCTTCCTGCGCCCCCACGCCACGCCCGCGTGCTGCCACAAGAGGTGGCAGTGCGCGTGCACCAGGACCAGGTTCCACCTCCTCGATGGGCCCCAGTGGCCACAACAGGATGTCACGTTCACCTCAGAGCTCCGCAACATCGTCTGGCCAAGCAAGTTCAAGCCTGACCTGCCCCCACACTACGACAGCACCGCCGACCCCGCCGAGTTCCTGCAGCTCTATGAGCTGACCATCGAGGCAGCCAGCGATGAAGAGAAGATCATGGCGAACTGGTTCCTGATGGCCCTCAAGGATGGCGCACGTTCTTTGCTCCTGAACCTTCCCGGGGGATCAGTCTCTTCCTGGGAGGAGATGCGCGGCCGCTTCATTGCCAACTTCCAGGGCACTCGAGACTCTCCGCCGGCCGCGGTGACCTGATTTGCATCAAGCAGCAGCCAGGGGAGACCCTATAAAAGTATATACAGCGCTTCAACAACGTTCGCCTCAAGATCGCCAAGGTGTTGGACGAGGCCATCATCTCAGCGTTCACTGATGGCGTCCGCAATGTCAAGATGAAGGAGGAGCTCGTCAGCCATGAGGACCTCTACACAGCCCTAGAGATGTTCAACATGGAGAACAAGTGTGGAAGGGCTGAGGAGGGGCGCCTTTCCCTCCTCGAGCTCCCTGATGCTGACCCAGAAGACTAGAAGGCCAAGGCCAAGGACGTGAAGTGCAAGGGACCGGCTGTGCTCGCGGCGGAGCCAGAGATGAAGTGCGGTTGCGATCATCACGAGTTGTTCAAGAGCAATCGACCATTCTACGTCTTCCAGAACATCCACAGCCACAACACCAACGACTGCCAGGAGCTCGGGGCCCACCGTGATGGGCGCCTCGGTCGACGCCCCGAACACAACGATCGAGGCTACGGCCACGGAGGTGGACGAGGTGGAGGAGTTGTGACGGACACGACCATCGCCAGGAGTGGCGCGACCATCCTCGGGAGGACCGTTGGTAGGACCAACCTTGTGAGGGCGCTTGCAGGGAGCAGCCTCATGAGGAGCGCCCTCAGAGCAATGTCGTCTGCCTCCACCACCAAGAAGGAACGAAGATCACCACCAGGATGAGGGGCCTGGGGGCTTCCAGGAGCCACGAGCCATCGCCTGCATCCTGGGCGGCTCGTAGGCCCCAGCTTCTCACTGCATCTTCAAGCAGTTCGCGCGCGAGGTGAAGGCAGTGCTCCCCAAGCTCGAAGCAACTCGCCCTCTTAGGTGGTCCAAATGCGCCATCACCTTCAGCTCCTCGGACCTACTCAAGTGTGCGGCCACTACTGGCATGCTCCCCATGCTCTACTCTCCCATCATCAGCAACGTGGTCGTCATCAAGACCCTCATCGATGGTGGAGTGGGGCACAATGTCCTATTTGTTCAAACATTCGATAGACTCCAAATGACGTACTACCAGCTTCAACCAACTAAGCCATTTTCAGGAGTGACTGATGGTTCCACACACCTGATAGGGCAGGTCCACCTCCCTGTCACCTTCGGTGAACGCAACAACTACCACACCGAGCTCATCGACTTTGACGTCACCGACATTCGCCTGCCCTACAACGCCATGCTAGGGTACCCAGCACTGGCCAAGTTCATGGCAGCAACGCACCACGGATACAATATCCTCAAGATGCCAAGAAGCGGCGGTGTCATCACGGTCGCATGTCAGGAAAAGGACGCGTTGTGCTCCCTAGAGCGTGCCTTCTAGGCTGCAGCTGTCGAGAACCCTGAAGATGAGGGCAGTGCCCTCCCTCCTGAGGTCGCCCCCAAGACGAAAAAGCTGCATCTGGGACAGGGATCTCATGAGGAAGCATCGCCCGAGGACGCCGAGCTAAGCCTCGCATCCTCGTATGAGGCGCCTTCACCCATTGCATAGGAAGGCACGCCCGGCGCCCCTCTTAGGCTGTGCTCGGGGGCTCTCCTCGGGAGGGCCTCAGACCTAGCCAGGGTCACGAGGGAGGCGCTCGGGCACCACATGGAGGCACGCTTCGGAGCATGCTTCCCAGGAGAAGGCGTCAGGA
The DNA here is from genome assembly GCF_018294505.1 of Triticum aestivum. NCBI lineage: Eukaryota > Viridiplantae > Streptophyta > Magnoliopsida > Poales > Poaceae > Triticum > Triticum aestivum. The sequence continues at coordinate 618,575,813 of NC_057807.1, read as the reverse complement.
GGGAAGCGCCAGGCGTTCAGGAGTTCATCAGCAAGGCAATCGAGGAGATTCAAGAGTCAAGGGTTCTGCAAGGCAATCGCCGCCTACCACGAGGCGCGGCTCACTGCCCTGGCAAGGGTAAGGAGTTTCGCGTCTGCATCGACATCCCAGGACTCAATAGGTCCGCATGTCGGTAGCTCTTCTGCCCGTCTCGTGTCGGCCGATGCGAGGGTCCACCCCATAGCTACGTCTGCATGCCTTTCGGCCTGCGTGGCGCGGCTGTGGTGTTCCAGCGCTGCACAAGGGATGCCCTGGCGGCTCGCGAGGCTGGGCATCAGGCGATCCTAGTGGAGATGGAGGAGCACCCCCAGCAGCCTCACGGGCCCTCTGGGCCTCCCGAGGCTCAGCACCAGGGCGGCTCATGAGGAACGACTCTGGCAATGTGCGTCCTTCAATATCCCAACACCTCTTCAGCAACGGTACCAGGTGACATCTTTCCAGTTTGTTCAGTTTGGGGGCGCCCCTCGTGTTGCATCATCTCCAGGCCGTGTGGGTACATCCCCGCGGCGCGTATCGTTTTGCATTCACCAGGATTGTCTAACTATCTTCTATGAGTTTACCTATGATCACCACCCACCGGCCTTGAGCCTTAACCACCTCGCGGCCTCCTTGTATTTGCTGGTTTGTCCCTCGCTCGCCTCGCTGCATGGCTACTCACATCGGCACGGCGCTTGTGCTCGGGTTCGTCCCTGCAATGCTGACAAACCCGAGGATCGAGCTCTGGCTCGCGACCCGCCTCGTGCACGCCATCTTATGAGGTCCTCGGTGCCTTTGTCTGGTACCCAGGGCCCTGGGCAGACAGCCCGCTCCACGGGGGTTCTCGGCTTCTTCTGACATCTAACCTGCAGGTTCACCTGACGGTGATTCATGGGCCGGCTTGGACGACCGCCATCTTGTCTTGCGAGTCGCTTGCATGTTAAAGGGGGAGGTCCCGAGCATCGCATCTCGGGAGTGCTACTGGCTCTCCAGCCCTCACCCCTGGCCTTCACAACGGCACCACGACCTGGCATACCAGCGGCGGCTGAGCTCGCTTGAGGGCCGGGACCCAAGGACGTAGAGCACCTGGACAAGCGAGGCAAGAGGGTGGTCATTACGGGTCGTGCCTAATGACACCACCACAGACGCAAGGACAGGCACCATCCTCCCGACGGATCAGGACTACCAAAAGATAAGTCGCATTCACTGTGGCACCGGTCCTGCTCCCTACACACCCCAGCCTCGCAGTCCCACTCCGGCGGCTTCACTCCCTTTTTCGATTCTCTGGGCCGCTGCTTGCACGCCAAGGGGGGCCTCGTGAGCATCGCATCTCATGAGCTCTCACCGGACCTCGGACCGCTCACCTCCTAGCCTTGACCACGGCATCGCGACCTGGCATACTAGCGATGGCTGAAGCCTGCCTGGGGACTGGGTCCCATCGGCGTAGAGCGTCGCGCTATCTAGGAAAAGGAAAAGGAGAGAATCGTGTCGAACTGGGATACGCGAGTTCATCACAGAATAAAAGAAAGCAATGTTGATGTTAAATACACTCCGATCCTTACAAACCCCACGGGGGCTGATTTCCGTTCCACGCAGGGAAAGCAAAACAAGGAAGGATATTACTAAGCCGTCGAACATCACCGGCGACGTCGGGCGGCAGCCGCTGCTGCGCTCCAACCGCGGCGGGAGCTTCACGGCATGTAGCTATCGTCGCTAGACTCCAGAGACTCGCTGGGCTCAGGAGAGTCACTGGATTCCCAAGAGTCGTCGCTGCTGTTGGAGGAGGCGCCAAGGGGGATAGAAGCAGGTCCGGTGCCCACGGCTGGGCCCAACGGGCTGCTTCCCCCGGGGCAGCATTCTAGTTGTTCAGCCTCCTCGTTGAAGACCTTTAAGAACATGGTGGTTGCGCCATCATACTCGAAGTGAATCGCAAGAGATCCCTCTGTACGGCAGGCCTGGGCGACCTCACCCCATCCGCGGATCATGAAGAAGTCTCTGGGGGACACCACCTCGACCTCAGCTCCGGTGGCCAAGCTGCAGCATCCGGCGTGCTGTAGCCACAGCTCAAGCGGCCCCCTCGGGGGAAGCTCGTTGGAGAAGAACCTCGGGAGCCGGATCCAGGTACCGGGAGGCATCACGGCCCACAACATGAACTCGTGCGAGCTGCCCTGGGCGTGGATCCGTGGCACGGTCGGCAAGGCAATGGCGGCCCATCCTCCATCGTTGGGGGCCGCTCGACGGTGCATGTCTTCATCCTGGGTGCGGGCGTATAGGGGGGAGGGAAACCGGGTGGAGGCCTCGATTGCCAAGACCTGGCCACCTCTTGCCCCACACTCACATCATGAGGGAGGCGGAGTCGTTTGTTTGATGGGAGAGGGCCAGGCCCCTCCCTAGGTGGAAGCAAGATGAAGAAAGAGAAGAAGTGGGTGGTAGGAAGACGAAGGAGAACGGGGGGCTCTGCCCCTCCCCCTCATTTATAGCCAAGGAAGGCCAACCGCCAGCCTCCACGAGCTTGCGCCATGATGATCTCCTGCATGCCGCATCGTTCTGTCAAGTCAAACAGTTGTCGAGGCGGCGTGGGGAAGTGGAGACGCCCATGTCCCATCAATCGCCACGCGTCATCAAGGCCGCAGGCGGTTAGGGCCCGCGGCGCTCCACACTTTCCCTTTGGCTTCGCCTGGAAGCCAAGTCCGAGCGCGCCTTGGCCCTGGGGGCTACTGTTGGCGTTCTGGATATGGGGGTATCCAGACTTGCCTGCCTGCGGCCCACCACGTGGCTCCATCGACGGTTTGGTACGGCCGAGCTTCGACATCGACAGCTCAAGACCCTCTGGAGGAGCCAAGCCTCGCGACGAGGACGATGCCAAGACCCCCGAGGGGATCAGCCTCTTCAGGCTGGCTTCCGAGGGGCGGAGAGTTCTATGCAAGGTGCCACTCATGAGGCTTAGCTGACGTGAGCCATGACGACCAAGGCCAGGCGGGAGCCAGCAGGCACAGAGCGCCAGTTTCCTCTTTGGTGCAAGAGAGGCAAGACGCAGGCGCGGAGTCCCGAGGAATCAGCCAAAGGTTTCCATTTTGGTGCAACAAGACCAAGACTGCCAGGACGGCAGGACAGAGGTCATCACCGAGCCCACCGCAGCGTCACGACCAGTGGCTTTTCGTAGGCGAAAATCACTTTTGTCAGGCTAAGTTGTACTACTTGTCCCCTTTAAAATCCGGCCATTGTGGGATCCCTTCCAGCCAACATTTGGGAAGAGGACCAAGGCCACTATAAATAGGACTTAACCACCACCATAGATGGGCATCTAGTTCACACCAGGGGATCGGATCCATTCTCATCTGACCATCTCACCAGCTCTCTTGAGCTCAAGAACACCTCACCTCCTGAGGCCAGTTCATCCACTATACAAGTTTATCCTTAGCCCTTTGAGGCAATCCACCAGAACGCTGGAGTAGGTTATTTGTCGGGTGGTCAGTGCGACATATGCCAACGGGTGGCTTATCATTGTGGGAGCCAATAAGACATCGCCGGTGCCTGGAAACAGGATAAGGCGAAGACATGCACACCGGCGAATCTTACCCAGGTTCGGGACCCTTCGTGGAGATAACACCCCTAGTCCTTCTCTGCGGGGTCTCCGCATGATCACTAGATCGACAAGTGGCTACAAGAGGCTCCTTGAGCTGTTTTGGCGAGAGGAGGAAGAAAGGGCAAGGCTAGCTCTCTTCCCCTCTCAAAGTTGTGTCTAAAACTATCAGAGTCCAACCCATTGCATGGGTGCCCTGGGGGGTTTATATAGGCCTACCCCCCAGGGGTACAATGGTAATCCGGCTGGGTGTGGGGCCTAGCCGTCAGTGTCAATGCTCGCCGGCTTCTCCGCTGCACGCTGGGGCCCGCCGACTGGTGGGTCCCGCTGGCTGCCGGCCTCTGGGCCGACAGGCCGGCCCCACCGCTTGGGTGTCTTATCGGGGGCTGGTTACTATTGCCCCACCCTTGATGATGAGGGCTTTGTCGAGGTAAGCATGGCTACAGTGCCGCCACCTGGCGGGCTCTCATTGTAGCCTTACCTCGTCTTGTCTCCTTAATGGTACACATACTTCGAGGGAGGGAGCGAGCCGGCTGAGGAGGGTCGGCTACGCCCTGGCCGACTAGGGGAAGCATGCCCGCCTTCCGGTGTCTCTCTGACCGAAGGGGCCCACCACCTGCGGGCCATACTAACAGCCTGTCATGGGTGGTGTCATGGTTAGCAGGGCAACAGTGCCCCGCCGGACGGGTCGTGGCTGCCCCGTATGGCGTACTGTGGCCATGCGTGCTCTGGGATTCGGGGGTGGCAGGCTTCACTGTTGCCACGCCCCGGCCCATCTCCGTTATGTGGGTGCAGACTTTGAGGGCACGATCTTGGCCGCCTATCGAGGGCCGGCTTCTTGGAGTCGGTCATCTCATGGCCGGCTTCTTGGAGTCGGCCTTCTTACGTCTTTCTTTATGAGGGTCTTAGGGCCGGGCTGCCTTCCGGTAGTCGGCTTGTGGGATAGCCGGCCGGGGGAAGGCGGCCCCGTGTCTTGGGTGCTTGAAGGCTCGGTCGGCCTGCTATTTTTTCGAAGAGCCAGGGGGAGCCGGCTAGGCCACCCGTGGTCATTTACTCTGACAGTAGTCCCCGAAGCTGATTGGGCTTCGTGGTTGAAAGGAGGACAAGAAGCTCACTCAGCTTCCTATCCTGAAGAGCTGGCGGCTAGGAGCCGGCTTTACTCGAGCATGCCGTCTCAGCGAAGTTTTTTTTTGAAGTTTGAAGGCGGGAACTAGCTGGCGTGCAAGCCAGGCCGCGGGCTGGCCGCCCGCCGCCTACACGCCGCATGGCACCCTTCGGCTGGAAGGGCCTGCCAGCCTAGGCGTGTGACGGGACGCCGCTGCAGACCGGGGCCCGCCACTTCCATGCCTTGGCCCAAGCGCGGATCTTTTGCGGCCCAAACTGGTCGCACGTCTTCCGACGATGGTTTCCGCTCGCCGTTAAGGCGTAATAATCGTGGGTCGTGGGGGAGTTGGCGCAGTTAATCCCACGCCCCCCATGCCTCGCCTCCTCGCCTTTGCCGCACGAGGCTATAAGTAGGGGGAGGAGGGGGAGCGGCAGACGCTCGCACGCTCGCCCTCGTTCCGCCATTTTCCTCTTCTTCCTTCTTTCCGTCGCCGCAGCTGCTCCCCGCCGTGCCGCCGCTCCACCAATCTTCTTGGCACGCCGTAGGCTTGCTGCAGCCGAATCGTGCGCCCTCCGCCGCTGCGCTTTCCCCATCGCTTCTCCATCCTCATGGCCCCCATGTCCAGCTCCTGGGACGGCTCCAACGTCCATGAGGACCACATCGACTTCCTCCGCAAGACGCTGCACCTGCCAGGCAAGGATTACATGCGGGTCTGTCTTGCACCGGAGAGGGAGATCTCACCGGTGCCGGAGGAGGGCGAGCGGGTAATCTTCTGCTCGCACTGCCTGCGCAATGTTGGCCTACCCGCGAGCGGCTTCTTCCGCTTGTTCCTCGAGTTCTATCATCTCCAGCCGCACCACCTCACTCCAAACACGGTGGTGCTGCTTTCGGCCTTTGTCACTCTGTGCGAAGGCTTCCTCGGCGTCCTCCCCACTCTTAACTGTGGGGGGAGTTCTTGTAGTCCAAGCTCGGTACCGTCGTCGCGGGCATGCCGGCTCCATGCGGCGGCTTCATCGCCATGCGGAGATCGACGACCGACAACCCCTTTCCGCCCATCGCACTGATCCAGTCGGTGAAGCTCTAGTAGAAATCTTACTTCTATGTGAAGAATGTCGCTCCGCAAGGCGACTACGTCAATCTGCCGGCTTACGTAGTCGGCCCGCCATCTGGGAGATAGCCTTCGTGGTCCTACCGGGCCAGGTCGCTGACGCCGGCTGGGGCTGGTGTCGTCGCCCGGCTTCGGGTGCTGATCCAATCGGAGGCCCTGACCGGGTCCGACCTGATAGCCGCCTTCGTGGAGTGCCGTGTGCTCCCACTCCAAGGCCGCCCTCACCTGATTTGCCAGATGAGCGGCCGCTTCGACCCAAGCCGGCTGAGCACCAAAGAGATGCCTCATGACGAGGTATCTTACATGGTGAATTACATCGCCAACTGCAAGCTCACCGAGGAGTGGCGGTACGGCAAGGAGCCGTATTCTCGCTCCAACTCCCCGCCTGTGGTAAGCCTTCCTTCCTTTCTTCTTCTCATGTTGTCGAGTTCTCACTGGCCGGCTTCTGACCAGTCGGCTTGTTTTTAATCAGAACCCCCTTCTTCATTCGTCGGCCGGCACGCGGGGGCGGAACGCGAGTTCGCTCCCGACCGTGCAACGGACGACTTGGACGACCCTGACTTGGGGGCGGCCGCCCTAGACGACGACGCCGTAGGGGGAGGCAGCGAGGCGGGCGGCTCTGGGCTCACCGTCGGCTTCGAGGAATGGCCGAACGACGACGAAGCCGAAGCCATTCCGCGCCGCCAGCCGGCATCCGATCATCAAGGCGCGGGCTCATCTGCCGGGCCGGCTGCCCGGGGCAGCGCACGGAAGCGCCGGGAGGCGCTGGCCCTCTTCGGTAGTCGGCCAAAGAAGCCCAAGGGTTCTGCGGCGGCGACCAAGCGGGACGAGGTGGCCGCGAAGGCGGCCCGCTTCCGCAGGGTGCTGAAGCAGCCGCAGGCAGTTTCGGCATAAGTGTTAATTCTCACATGCCTTTCTTTTTTCTCTTCGGTCGGCATTCTTCTAAGCCTTTTCTTGTCTTATCAAACAGGGCTCCACTTTCTCTTGAGCGGACTACAGCCGCCTCCATAGTCGGAGGGGCAGGAGGATCAGCAAGCTCCCGCCGCATGGACCCCCGTGCCGAGCTCCAAGCGGGGACGGAGCGGAACGCGCGGGACGCGCGGGAGGCGGAGGTGTAGAGGGCGGCTCAGGAGACGACGGAGGAGTCGGCAGAGGCGCAGGCCGATGCGGCGGCCAAGGCTCAGGCGGAGGCTGCGGCTGCGGAGAGGGCGGCGGAGGCCCTACGTAGCCAACCTCCACAACTCATCATCCCCCTCCGTACCGTGGCCCCCCATATCCCAGTGCCCCCACCGGAGGAAGCCGGCTGGAGAGGGAGGAGGGCGAGACAGTCGTCCTGGAGGGAAGAGGCGGTGCCGCCATCGTCGGCCGGGACGGGCCAAGGAGGCCGGCCAGAGGCGCCGCCTGAGCAGCTGACTAGAGGTGAGCCGACTGTGAGGGCGGATCTTGTGATCCTGTCACCGACTCATCGGCGCGCAGGGAAGGCGATTTCAGAGCCGGACCCGTAGAGGTCCGCGGGATCCATCTCGTTGTCGCATGACCTGGAGACGGCCATTGTCAGCTCGCCAGGGTGGACGCTGGGTGGTGGGACAGCTGTGCTGAACGTAGCGGCGTAGGACGTCCGGAACCGGCTCCAGTCCCAGGCCGCCACGTTGAAGCAGTATACTGAGGAGTTTCTTGCAACGCGGTCGGCCATTCGGGTAAGTCTTCTCGCTTTTTGCTAATCGTTCTTGATTTCTTCCGTGGGGGCGCGTCAGCGCACCCACTGGGTGTAGTCCCCGAGTTCCGAGTCGGCTGCTGAGCAGGCGGCTTGGAACTTCTTAGCAGACTTTGATTAATGTTTTGTTCTTATTCGCATCTTTGTCCTGTTTGCAGGACTATCACAACCTCCATGCTGCTACCTTCAACTCCCAGGCTCGAGAGATGAATCAGAAGACCGCCAATCTGACGGAAAGCCGGAGTAAGTGCTTCATTTTTTATCTCATGTGGGGGCGCATCAGCGCACCCACTGGGTGTAGTCCCCGAGATTCGGGCCGACTGCTGAGCAGTCAGGTCGGATCTTCCCTGACGACTTCTTCCTTATTGCTTTTTTCTTCTGCATATCTGCAGGGGCCAATGCCGACTTGAGGGAGCAGCTAGGTGTGGCCCAGACCGCCCTTCGCACCAAGCAGGCCGAGTTTAATGCCTTGTCTCAGGAACGTGATCGCCTGGCCAAGAAACTGGCCGACCAGGAGGAGAACCACAAGGCGGCCCTAAAGACGGCGCAGGACAGCGAGGCCACCCTCAAAGCCGAATATGAGACCGAAGCGGCGAGCTGGGCCGAGGCAAGGCAAGCGATGAGCGAAGGCTATAGCCGGATTGAAGATTTGATCGACGGTACGCCGCCTTCCTCTTCGTCCCTTTGCTCGCCCCTGTCATCTGGTCTGTCTTATGATTTGTTCTACTTCTTCCTTCTTTGTGCAGAGTACTTCCCCGGTTACTCCGTTGCCGCCAACCAAGCCATCGAAGCTCACCGCGAGGCCCAACGATAGGCTGGGGTTGAGATCGCACCGGCTGCCAACCGGACGCTTGAAGAGCGGCTTCTGGTGATTGAGGCCCGCCTCCAGCTGGCCTACCGCATGCTCCGCCGTCTTCAGCGTGCCGGGGCACAGGTGCTGGCCGCCCTCTGGCCCCGGGAGGTGGTTCCCCGCACCCCCAGTCGGACTGCGACTGGCTGGAGGTAGCAATTGGCCGCTTCGAGGCCTAGAAGGACTCTACATCTTGGTCCGGCGCCCGACGGGTGCTAGAGTTCGTCCGGGCATGGTATCCTGGGATGAATTTGGCCCAGCTGCGCACCTGGCGGCAGGAGGCTGATGAGGAGCTGGAGGTGGTGCGGCCGGCTATCATCCAGCGCGCCTCGGCGATCGCCGACTTCACCGACACCAGCGTCTTTGCCCCTGAGGTGAATGAAGACGGCGTCGTTCAGCCGGAGGAGTGGTTCAGGCTGAACCCGGCAGAAGGGGAAGACTCGGCGGAGGAGATCGACTCCAGCGACGAAGGCGAAGAGGAGGAGAAGGAGGATGGTGAGGATGCCGTGCCAGACGGTGGAGCGACCGGCCAGCCTCAGCCTGATTGTGCCTCTAGCAACGAGGCGCGTGCGAGCGCGCCGCCTACAGCAGGCGATGATCAAGCCGAGACTCGCCAGCCGGCCACTCCTCCAGCCAACACTGCCGTCACCACCAACCAGCCCGACTCGCCTGTTGCTCCCTTGGCCTGACTCGCCGTCCTTGCTTTCCTGCCTGTTACTCTTTGAACAATTTTTGTTAATTTTGTGCAGTTCCACCCACTGGGGGTGTATTCAAACTATGCTGAATGCTAGCCTTTCGAAGTCCTTTTGTGTAAATATAATCATGCATGTGTTTGGCTTCCATTCATACTTGCTTTTCATCCTTTGGTTGTTTCCTTTGCCGCCCTCCCTTGGTCGCCGCCTTCCCAGCCGGACAGCTGCTCTGCAGTCTGTAGTTGGGGAAGGACTTGGCCGTCTGGGAGGACAAGCACTCAAGCTTTCTTGGATTGCAGCAAGGTAAGAAGGGAAGCCGTCCAGCCGGCTGCTCTGACAGCCGGTTGGCGGGGGGGAGTCCGGCTTGTGTTATCTAAGTTCGTTAGTCCTTAGCCGTTTTTCGTGTGGGCATCCTTTCCTACCTTTGGCTCTTTGTCAGACGGACAGTCGATTCTTCGAGCTACGACTTTCGAAAAGAGAGGGCTTGGGTGCCGGCACACTACTTGTCTCACTGCAGGTAGAACTTAAATATAACCCAAGGCGGCAAGTCCCCGGGCCGACTGATCGAACCCGGTGACGGACGAGAAAACGAATGTAATAACACAACCATAGGCATGACATCATTCATAGGTAAAAGAGGGTAGTCCCCGAGTACTCCTCGGGGGGCCTGTTGTCTTGTACTTAATACAAAAGGTAGTGTGGTACATACTGCATTTTAACTGTAAAATCTTCGGAGAAGATTGGCGTTCCATGGTCGCTCCGACTCCTTGCCGGAATCATCTCTCATGCATGCCTTCAGCTTCTGCGTGTCGATCAGGTAGTAGGAGTCGTTGCCTAAAGACCGGCTGACGATGAATGGGCCTTCCCAAGGGGCTGAGAGCTTGTGTTGGTCGGCTGTTTGCTGGATCAGCCGGAGCACAAGATCACCCTCTTGGAAGGATCTTGGCTTGACCTTCCGGCTGTGATAATGGTGTAGACCCTGCTGGTAGATGGCGGACCTGCTGAGGGCTAATAGCCGGCCCTCTTCCAGCAGGTCAACACCGTCTTCTCGCGCTTCCTTGGCCTCCGCCTCCGTGTACATGGTGACCCAAGGTGAGTCGAACTCAATGTTAGTTGGGATGACAGCCTCGGCACCATATACAAGGAAGAAAGGGGTGAAGCCGGTTGACTTGTTCGGGGTAGTGCGCAAGCTCCAGAGGACGGCCGACAGCTCGTCGAGCCAACAGCTGGCAGAACGCTCCAGTGGTACGACCAAGCGGGGCTTGATGCCGGAGAGGATGAGGCCGTTTGCTCGCTCGACTTGGCCATTTGACTGCAGGTGAGCAATGGACGGTAAGTCCAGTCGGATGCCCTGTGTCACGCAGAAATGTGCCAGTGCTCCCTTGGTAAAATTTGTGTCGTTGTCGGTGATGATATTGTGTGGTACGCCATACCGGGTTGTAATATCTGCGATGAATGTCAAGGCAGTCGGCCCATTCAGTTTCTTGATCGGCTTCGCTTCAATCCACTTGGTAAATTTGTCCACAGCGACGAGCAGGTGTGTCATGCCGCTGCGCGCCGTCTTGAACGGGCCCACCATGTCCAGTCCCCAGACGGCAAAAGGCCAGGTGAGGGGGATGGTTGTGAGCATAGAAGCCGGCAGGTGTTGCTTGGAGCCGAAGACTTGGCACCCTTTGCAGTGTTTGACTAACTCCTTGGCATCGTCCAAAGCAGTCGACCAGAAGAAACCATGGCGGAAGGCTTTAGCGATGAGTGATCTTGAGGCCGCATGGTGGCCGCATTCGCCTTGGTGGATGTCTCTGAGGATTGCTATGCCCTTCTCTAGCTCGACGCAACGCTGGAAGACTCCAGTAACGCTGCGCCTAACAAGCTCTCAGTTCATTATTGTGTATGCTCCGGCTCGGCGTTGGACATGTCTTGCCGAGATTTCGTCAGTCAGCAGCTCTCCATTTACCAGGAAGTGGAGGATGGGTTGGGCCCATGACGAAGGTGTGACTTCTTCTATTGCCAATATGTCTATTGCGACCAGGGCGGGTGGGTTGGGTGGTGAAGAGTTGGAGTCAGCCACCGCCTGTTGTGTCGATGTAGTCCCCGGGCCGACTGTCGTAGTCCCCGAGCCGAGTTCTGAAGTCCCCAGGCCGGGGGCGACTATGGCAGTCCCCGGGCCGCCTGTCGAAGTCCCCGGGCTGCCTTCTTGGTTTCTCAAGTCAGATCCGACTGCGTCGGGATCAGGCGGCACAAAGATGGAATCAGATTCTGGAGATGGCTTGACGGACGACTTGAGGAGGCGTTGGAGAGAGATGCCGGTTGGTATGGCTTGTCAGGTGGAGCCTATTCGTGCCAGGGCATCTTCTTGGTCGTTGTCAGCCCGTGGCACGTGGAGGAACTCGCATCCTTCAAAATATTCGCTGAGTTGCTGAACGAGGAAGCGGTAGCTCGCCATGTTTGCGTCCTTGGCATCCCAGTCGCCAGATGATTGCTGGACTACCAAATCTGAGTCGCCATAGCACAGGATCCGGCGGATGCCGAGTTCTTTGGCTAGCCGGAGCCCGTGTATGAGCGCCTCATACTCGGCCACATTGTTGGAGAAGGCAAAATGAATTTGCAATGTGTATCTGAGCTTGTCGCCCTTGGGAGAGGTGAGGACGATGCCGGCTCCCAAGCCGGTGCGCATCTTGGATCCGTCGAAATGCATCCGCCAATGAGTGGAGTCGGGGCTGGTGGCAGGTACTGGGTCTCGGCCCAGTCGACAAGGAAGTTGGCCAATGCCTGGGACTTGATGGCGGTGCGAGGCTGGTAGAAGATTGTATAGGGAGCCAGCGCAATGGCCCATTTTGCCACCCGACCGGATGCATCTCGGCTGCCTATGATCTCGGCGAGCGGGGCAGTGCATACGACCATGATGGGGTGCTCTTGAAAGTAGGGCTTGAGCTTCTTGGCGGTAAAGTACACGCCATAGCACATCTTCTGATAGTGTGGGTAGTTCTGCTTCGAGGTGGACAGCACTTCACTCAGATAATATACCGGCCTCTGGACTAACTGAGCTCGGCCTTCTTCTGGGCGTTGAACCACGATAACGGTGCTGACCACCCGGCTAGTGGCGGCAATGTAGAGGAGCATGGGCTCTTTCTCAGTTGGTGCCGCCAAGACAGGCAGCATGGACAACATCTTCTTTAGCTCGTGGAAAGCTTGGTCTGCCTGGTCATTCCACTTGAAGTGAGTGGATTTCTTCATGAGTCGATAGAGGGGGAGAGCCTTCTCTCCGAGCCGGCTGATGAAGAGGTTGAGGGAGGCCAGGCATCCGGTAAACTTTTGGACGTCTCGTAGCTTGATAGGAATCTTCATTCTCTCTATGGCCTTGATCTTGACCGGGTTACAGTCGATGCCGCGTTCAGAGACTAGGAAGCCTAGAAGCTGGCCGGCTGGTACTCCAAACACGCATTTCTCGGGATTGAGCTTGATCTGAAACCGGACTAAGTTTTCAAATGTCTCTCTGATGTCTTCCAGCAAGGTGCCGCGCTTCTCCGTCTTCACCACAATGTCGTCTACATAGACGTGCACATTTCTGCCGAGTTGCTTGCGGAGGCACTTCTGCATGCAACGCTGAAAAGTGGCACCGGCATTTCTCAAGCCGAATGTCATAGTCAGGTAGCAGAAAGCTCTGAATGGTGTGATGAAGGCGGTCTTCAGGCGGTCGACTGGGTCCAATTTTATCTGGTGGTAGCCTGAGTAAGCATCCAAGAAGCTCAACAGCTCGCATCCGGCTGTGGAGTCTATCACTTGATCAATCCTTGGCAGAGCAAAAGGATCTATGGGGTAGGCTTTGTTGAGGCTGGTGTAGTCAATGCACATTTGCCACTGCTTGTTCTTCTTCAACACCAGGACCGGGTTGGTAAGCCACTTTGGGAAGAACACCTCCATAATGAAGACGGCTGCTAGAAGCCGGGCTATTTCTTCTCTGACTACTCTTCTCTCCTCTTCTGACAGGCGGCGCAAGGGCTGCTTGACCGGCTTGGCGTCAGATCGGACATGTAGCTTGTGCTCGGCAAAATCCGTCGGAACACCCGGCATATCTTTGGGAGACCATGCGAAGATGTACCGATTCTCACGGAGGAAATCGACGAGCTCGCTTTCCTATTTGCTGTCGAGGCCGGTGCCCATGACAACGTACCTCTCCGGGTGCTCCGGGTCCAGAGGTATCTTCTTTGTCTCTTTGGCCGGGTGGAAAGAACCTTGAGCATCACATTCCTTGGGGTCGGGGGATAGGACCGACTGCTTGCCGGCCATGGCCACGACTAGATCCAGCATCTTCTTCTCTTCAGCAATCACAAGGGACTCAGCCAGCCGGCTGCTGGCTGCCGCACACTCAGAGGATTTCTTCTAGTCTCCGGCTACGGTAATGATGCCCTTGGAACTCGGCATCTTCATCTTGAGGTAGGCGTAGTGGGGCATAGCCATGAACTTGGCCAGAGCAGGTCGGCCAAGTAGTGCATGGTAAGGGCTCTCTAGATCCACCACTACAAACCATATTGCTTCTCGGCGGAAATGATCTTTGTCCCCAAAGAGAACATCTATCTTGATCTTGCCGATTGGTGAGCAGGAAAGGCCGGGTATGATTCCGTGGAACACGGTCCGACTAGGCATGAGCTGCTTCGTCTTGATGTTCAGCTTCTCCATGGTGTCACTGTATAGTATGTTGATGCTGCTCCCGCCATCTATCAATACGCGGGAGAATCAGGCAGCTCGCCTTTCTGTTGCGAGGGTGGCATCCAAAACCAATGCATAGGAGCCGGGAGACAGCATCACCTCAGGGTGATCGGCTCAGCTCTAGCTGATAGATTTCTCCGACCAGTGCATGAACTCAGGGTTGTTGGAGGCGACCACGTTGACTCCTTGGTGCTGTCGGCGCCGGCTGTGCCGGTCTTCAGGCTGTCTTGTAAAGACGACGTAGGCGGCATGTTCGTCAGGGAACTCATCTTGAACAGCCTCGACCGCTGGCCGAGCGGCCGGCTACTGAGGGGCCGGAGGTGGCTGACCAGCAGGCGGAGGCGGCACCAGCCCTTCGCCCTTGGAGATTCGCGTGAGCCAATGGCATTTCCGAGTCGTGTGGTTGGAGGCCTTCGCACCGCTGTGGAACTTGCAGGGGGCATCTTGGACTTGCTCGTAGGAGAAAGCCGGCTGCCAAGCTAGCCTGCCACCCTTCTGCTTCTTGGGCGTGGGCCGCCCTTCGGGTTCTTCGTCTTCGACTGTAGCCACCTGCTGACTGGTGGAAGGCGGCATAGGAGCCTTGCGCTTGTTGTCATTCTGGTACGGGTGTCGGCTAGAGTCTCCAGCCAGTGTCTTGGGAGCCGGAGCGAGCACCTTCCCGGAGGCGTCTACTCGGAGCTCGGTCTTCATTGAAGAGTCGGCCGTGGCGTATTGTCTGCTATGACCAGCAGCTCATCGAGGGTAGTTGGCTCCTCACAGAGGAGCCGGTGCTTGAGGAGGGTGCCTTCTCGGCACCCGGCGGTGAAGTACTCTATGGCTTGAACCTCGTGCACCCCCTCGCAGGAATTACAGAGCTCGGCCCAACGCGTGAGGTAGTCGCGGGTTGATTCATTGGGCCCTTGAACACACAAGGAGAGCTGTTTGGGCTTGGGAGACCGTTTGTAGGTGTTGGTGAAGTTGCGGATCAAGGCTTCTGTGAAGTCTAGCCAGTTGTTGACGCTGCAAGGCTTGAGGCTGTTGAGCCAGGTGCGCGCCGTGCCTTGGAGCATGAGGGGAATATATTTCACGGCAACACGCCTATTGCCGTTTGCTATACGAACTACGATGGAGTAATCGATCAACCAATCTTCCGGCTTCACGGAGCCGTTGTACTTGGGCGTGTCTCTTGGGAGCGAGAACCCTTTGGGGAAGGGCTCATCGCGGATGCGGGTGCCAAAGCAAGGCGGGCCGACATCGTCTTCTTCTTCTAATGCCAGGGATCGTGCTAGGCGGTCAATCTGATGGCGGGCGTCATTCTCGCCGACTCCTTCGTGGCGGCCTAGTCGGCCGCTGAGAGTCGGATGCGTGACAGGCGGCACGGTGGGGTATCTTTCCCCACGAGGCAGAGGGGGAGGTGGATCGCCTCGCCGCTCCACAGCTCGAGGGCGGCCTTCTGCGTCGCGCTCGAGGGTGATTCGAGTCCGACTGCGACTAGCAGCCGACTCCTTTTCTTGTCTTGCACGGGCGCCGCCCGCAGTCGGCGTCCGTGACGTCGCGCCGTCCTCTCGGCATGGGGGGGGCTTCCAGCGCGAACACTGGCTTTGTGCCGCTCTGCAGCCGCGTCGATCAGCTGTTGGATGCGTCTGGTCATGTACGGGAGCTCGTCGGCTCCCAGACCATTCAGCTCGTCCACGATCGATTGGGTGGTGCGTAGGTTCTCGAGAGGCATGGTGTAGACTGGGCGGTCTACTCCCAGCATGTCGGCGATGGCCGCGCCGTGCTTCTTGATGTTGTCGGCCCGGCTCGGCCCGTCGGGAGGCGGCGTACCAAAGGAGGCACGGTCGACTTCGCGCTGGTGACCCTCAGTGAGGCGTCTCATGGTGGCTATCTTCTGGCCCTCCGCAGTGAGGGCAAGGCGGCATGCCTCCAGCGCCTCGGCGTCGTCGTCGGCCGGGATGGGGGTGGACAGGTCATGCAGCACCGCTTGCAGGGCGTCCTGGGTGTTCTCGCCAGAGGTGACACCGTGGCTAATGACCAGCACCTCGGTGACGGTGCTGCCGCTGCTGTCGGCTCGAGGGACAGGATCGTCGAAGACCACCATGTTGGTGGGGAAAGCGTCGAGTGATGCCGTGTCGGAGTCGACAAGCATCGGGTCGGTGGAGCCAACCGACTCCAAATCCACAGCAGGCTCGCTGGAGACGTGGAGTTGGTCGAGGAGGCTGACGAGGCGGCTCTCGAGGCAGCCGGTGCCCGCGTCGGACACGAGCCCGTCGGAGATGCGAGCCTCGCCAAGAAGATCAGCGAGGCAGCTTGCCGCGCAGTCGTCGTCGACGCCTTGCAGCGCATCGGGGCAAGCGCCATCGGGCGTGCCAGGTTGGCTACGCCTGCGGGGGAGAAAAATGGTTCCCGTCCAGAGCAGGTCTCCGGACGACGGTGCACCTGGTCCAATGGTGGGCGCCAAATGTCGGGTGGTGGGTGCAACATATGCCAACGGGTGGCTTATCATTGTGGGAGCCAATAAGACATAGCCGGGTCCTGGAAACGGGTTAAGGCGAAGACATGCACGCCGGCGAATCTTAGCCAGGTTCAGGGCTCTCCGTGGAGATAACACCCCCAGTCCTGCTCTGCGGGGTTTCCACATGATCACTAGATCGACAAGTGGCTACAAGAGGCTCCTTGAGCTGTTTTGGCGAGAGGAGGAAGAAAGGGCAAGGCTAGCTCTCTTCCCCTCTCAAAGTTGTGTCTAAAACTATTAGAGTCCAACCCATTGCATGGGTGCCCGGGGGGTTTATATAGGCCTACCCCCAGGGGTACAATGGTAATCCGGCTGGGTGTGGGCCCTAGCCGTTAGTGTGTATGCTCGTCAGCTTCTTCGCTGCCCGCTGGGGCCCGCTGACTGGTGGGTCCCACTGGTTGCCGGCCTCTGGGCCGACAGGCCGGCCCCACCGCTTGGGTGTCTTGTCCGGGGCTGGTTACTGTTGCCTCACCCTTGATGACAAGGGCTTTGTCGAGGTAAGTGTGGCTACAGTGCCGCCACCTGGCGGGCTCTCACTGTAGCCTTACCTCATCTTGTCTCCTTAATGGTACGCATACTTCGAGGGAGGGAGCGAGCCGACTGGGGAGGGCGGGCTATGCCCTGGCTGACTAGGGGAAGCATGGCCGCCTTCGGGTGTCTCTCTCACCGAAGGGGCCAGCCGCCTGCGGGCCGTACTGACAGCCTATCATGGGTGGCATCATGGTCAGCATGGCAACAGTGCCCCCGCCGGACGGGTCGTGGCTGCCCCATACGGCGTACTGTGGCCATGCGTGCTCCGGGATTCGGGGGTGGCAGGCTTCACTATTGCCACGCCCCATCCCATCTCCGTTATGTGGGTGCAGACTTTGAGGGCACGATCTTGGCCGCATTCGAGGGCCGGCTTCTTGGAGTCGGTCATCTCATGACCGGCTTCTTGGAGTCGGCCTTCTTACGACTTTCTTTATGAGGGTCTTAGGGCCGGGCTGCCTTCCGGTAGTCGGCTTGCGGGATAGCCGGTTGGGGGAAGGCAGCCCCGTGTCTTGGGTGCTTGAAGGCTCGGTCGGCCTGCTATTTTTTCGGAGAGCCAGGGGGAGCCGGCTAGGCTACCCGTGGTCATTTACTCCGACAGTATTACACTGCAAGGTGGCCCGAACCAGGATAAATTGTTGTGTCTCTTTGTCTCTTCGAGCTCAACGTGCTAGGCTTAGGAGGATCGGGAGTAGGCAGGCTGGGTAGGTTGAGATCTCTTCACGCACCCCAGAGTTCAAACCTATCAAGGGTTTGTGGATCCCGTAATGTCACAGCCTGATTTTGGCCCTTTCTTTTTCATTTGTTTTTCTAAGATTTTTGCTTGAGTTTTCTTTTTCTGTGGCTTTGTGGTCTGGAAACTGAAGAAGATGTCCTCTTTGCTTCCAGAGTGGCTTGTCATCCCCAAATCGTTCCCTAGATCCTATCATTTCCATCCTAGCCCAATCCGAAAATTCTTTTGCTAGGGAATATTCCTTTTTCTAGTAAAGGAATAACCTTGTCTACCCTAGGTTGTGAAGCAACCTATATTTCCATCACTCCTAAAATTCCCAAATAATTCTAATAAATTGTTCGGGTCCTATCTTCATCAAATATGGCAAAACTTTGCATTGCCATGTTCCAAAATATTCCTCCAATAGTTCTTTTCCCATTCTTCCCTAAATGGCACTTTGTGAAGCAAGTGCTATTTTCCTTTTCCCAATTGCCCTCAAACTCCTTGGACATCTTTTCTTGTCCATATCATTGCCACATGCCAAAATGCAACCTCATTTGCCTAGTAGTCATTTAATTGTGATTTTCCAAAGTTTCTGTCCAGAAAGAAACTTTGTGAAGGCGGTACAACCTAGACATATCCAAATGAGTTGCACTTTTGCATGGTCCTTCATATCATCAAATCATAGCCCTCCACCAAAGTTGAGCTCATGTAATGCCTCCATGTGAGCACAGCGTCAAATCTTTGATTCTGTCCAAACTTTAAGTTTGTGAAGCAAGTATATTTTATCTTGCTCCATTATGGCTGTAAATTTTCCTAGGCCTTCTCTTATCCATATACACTCTCTCCACCCAATTTGGGCATAGTTTATCTAGCCAATTGACCTCTAGAATTTTTTCAAGTTTCTGTTCAGTGGGGATGTTTGTGAAGGAAGTACCATATTGGTTTATCCAAATGGTGTGAAACCTTTTTCAGCATCTTCATATGATCAAATAAGTCTGCCTTGCCCAATTTGAGCTCAAGTTGACACACCATTTGAGTGCATCATCTTCATCTCTATTCTGGACCAGTTTATGCATTTGCAAAGCAAGTGTATTAATTCTTGATCCAAACCCCTCCATATTTTCTAGGACCGTAGTCCTTCCTATCCTAATCATCCCAGACAACTCCTTCTGACTCAATCAACTTCCTGTTGATCAGCAGTACTCAGCCAAAACTGATACAACAAACTTCAGGAGATCTCTCACATCTCTTCTTGGCACTTCTGCGTGATCCATCACCTCCCTCGGAATCTAGTATGCAAGGACTAAACACTAGACAACGTTTCCCTGCCTCTTGCGTCCACTCCTTGCCGGTCACTGTGGTGACCGCGTCGTTTGCACACGCTCTGGCAGCAATGGACGCGAGCTGAGCGATGTTTGCTTCGGGACCCTCCTCGGTTCGTCGTGCTCGCCCGCCTCGTTGTGTCCAACAGCTATCCCGCGTTGTCGCCGTTCCCCTG
Source organism: Triticum aestivum (assembly GCF_018294505.1). Classification (NCBI taxonomy): domain Eukaryota; kingdom Viridiplantae; phylum Streptophyta; class Magnoliopsida; order Poales; family Poaceae; genus Triticum; species Triticum aestivum. The sequence continues at coordinate 618,556,804 of NC_057807.1, read as the reverse complement.
GATCCGTCTCCCCCTCCCGAAGGCTCCTCGCTGGCGCTCGTTGCCGCGTGCCCACGGGCGAACTGTAGCCGACCGGCTCTGTTCGCGCCGCGGCAGCTTCCCTCTCTTGTCCCCGAGCTCTGCCTCGTCTCCGTGATGCTCTGCTGCTCGTCTCCTTCTCCCGCATCGCCTTCCCGAGCCCTCCCCGTGCCTCTGCTCGCGCCAGCGCGATGGCACACGCGTCACCGCGGCCGTGCTCGCCCAACCGCCTTGCCCCGGCTATAAGTAGCAGCCCCGAGACCTCCCGAGCACATCATCGACCTCCTCATCCTCCCAGAAACCTCCCCGGCCATCCAAACAAGCTCGAGGAGCTCCTCTGCCCCGCCATTGCCGCCATGGCCACCGCACGGCCTCGGCTAAATTAGCTCAAGCCCGAGCCCCTCTCCTCCTTCTATCACCACCAGTGCACCACCTAGTCCCCATAGATCCTCCCCATCTACTCCGTTCGTCGCCGGACGAACCGTAGCTTCAACCCCGTCCAAGCCCGAAGCCACCGTCCAGCGGGGCCTACATTGCAGGGATACTTCACCTAACAGCCGTATCGGTGCAGGATACTGCACTGGGACGGGGATACGCCCAGATACGCTTGGGATACCCGTATCTCAACGTATCACGTTTTTATGAATTAAAATATAGAGAAAAAATAGGGATACGGCTGGGACACGGGGGAAATACACCTAGGATACGTTTAAGCCTGTTACCACTCGATCTCCAGCACAACAAAAGCCTGCTCGCGATGGGTAAATAAACCTAATCACTCGAGTCCATCATGTCGTCACCTGCAGTTGCTAAATCGTGAGGGCTGGAGCCACATATCCATACTCCCTTCCGCCGCCGCCGGCGGCACCTCGCAGCTTGCCGCCTGCCTCCTTTCTCGGTTCTCCAACTCCTAGTCGACAAGTCTTCCTCATCCTGAATCTGTACGCAAGTAAGCATCAATTTTCTCACCCTCTAAACAATTGTGTTTGGTGCTGATTTTTTATGCATTCATACATACACTTGCCGTATCCCCGTAATCCTATTTTTAGAAAATGCTGTTTTCCCATATCGCCGTATCCGTATCTCCTTACCCGTATCCCCGTACCATGCAACTTAGACCGTGGGTGATGCCCCACTCGCCTCCGACCTCTTGGGCAACTGCGACAACCATAGGCGGGTCGGCCTCCGTCCCTTGAGTCCAACGGAGGGTTGGGCGTCGCCGTTGGTGGTCGGAGCTGCGAGCACGGCCGTCGGTGCCGGCCCTGCCCTCTGGCCGCGCGGGCGAGCGAGAGGAAGCAAGGAGGGAGACGATGCCCCCCTGCCAGCTGGCCGCAGGCCCCACCCGTCAGCCTCAGGAGCCGGCCCCGCGTTGACCCCGTCGACGCTGACGTGGATAAGTGGAAGCGCATTCGTGCGAATACGTTTTCCATTTCTGAAAGCGTATTTCTAATTTACGCCTCTGCCTTATCCACTCAGGGACCCGTCTGTGAATATTATTTTTACAGAAAAGTCCTTGAACTTCATCACCTCACAACTTTTTATCCGTAACTCCGATCGAGGTGAATCCAATGGCCACGTCTTCGTCTCGTCGAGCCCGTTCTGACCCCCCCCCCCATTTTCACTATGTTTCAACATTTTGAAAATGACCATTTTGCCCTTGCCCCTAATCAGCCCCTTTGATAGCGAACCCTTTCCGGCGATTCTTTCCGCGACTTCACCACACATCTCCCCGGAGTTTCCTTCATCCCTAGGAAAGCCACAACCACCATTTGCATGATAGCCATGCAGAAGCATTGGTTTCCAACTTGAATCTTAAATAACTGTTTGATTGTTTTGCTACCGCTGTCGGTATTCCGGTTATGCTTGTGGACCAGTGTTTACCGGCATGCTTTGTTTTCTTGGACTCTGTTATTATGTTCTTCATGCTAGTACTACTTTAATATTGGCCATGCTTGGTAATAATACATGTTGGTGATGGTCTTCGGTGCATGACTATCGTCTGTTCTGAGTACCGTTGTTATACATGTTATTTCGCACCGAGTTGGTTAAATATTTGCATGGTAGTTTTATCGTTTGCATGATATTTATTATGGATGCTAGTGTTCATGTCATGCTATGAGTAGTGTTCTAGTTGTGATATTCATGCTCGTTAGTATGCCATGCTCATCTGGTTAAATGGTTAGATGTTGTTATTATGCTCGTTGATTATGTTGCACCCTCATGCTCATCTTGATATCATATTCATGCATTGTAGTTGCGTCATGTTATTTTATCATGGCTCAGCATATTGCATTCAAGTTTAACCGGATTAAATTGAACTTGAACAATTGTTGGCTGAGTCATGGTGCCACCATATCGATCTGACCAGTGCAACCATGCTTGCCCTATGGGGGGTCCTAACTGGGTCTATTGTCATGCCTCTCACCGGTGCCTCCTGCGAGGGAAGGTTATGCGTGGGTGCTACCCTGATCAGGTAGGACAGCATAAGCCTTGTGTGCTCGTTGTTGAGTATGGATCCTTGTCCCCATTTGGGACCATTTTGCCACGATGGTGGCCGTTGGTGCCTTTGGTAGGCACGGGGCCACCCAGGACTTAGCCCAAAGGGGAGTTGGTCGGAGTGGCCGGGAGAGTGCACTACTAGGAAAAGGGCTATAGATGAAATGGATACTAATGGCGCACCTGACATGTGGTGCGCCACTACTATATAGCAGTGGAGCACCATGTGCTGGTGCGCCATTAGTGTGAAAGACACTAATGGCGACCGGACAAGTGGTGGCCACTAGTACATTTTTTCCAAACATACTAATGGCGCACCAGCTCACAGTGCCCATTAGTACTTCTAACTAGTAATGGCGCGCCGCCGCACAGTGCGCACTACTGTTGTTTTTTTATTCTTTTTTTGCAAAACTACAAATGGCGCACCGTGGCATAGTGCGCCATTACTAGTTTAAACTAGTAATGCGCAATTGCACGGTGCGCCATTAGTATATAATATTATTATTATTTGCAAAACTACTAATGGCGCACCACCTGCAGGTGCGCCATTAGTAACCAGGGTTACTAATGGCGCATTTGGCAGGTGGTGCACCATTAGTAACCTGGGACCAACCAGATATTTTGGACAGCGACACCTAACCACTCACTTTCCCCACTTCATTGTCTCCACCTCCTCCTCCAAGCTTGTCTCGGCTGCCTCCTCCTCCTCACCTCATTTGCACCATAGATTCATCCAAATTAAGTGGTTAAATTACCTTTTGTTGATAGGTAAGTAAGGGGGGAAGCTATCTTTATGTTGTTCGCCCTCCAACAACGTGCACATGCACTTTTTATGGCCTAGCTAGATCTATGTATGTTTGTGGTGTTGCATATGTTTGTGGTGTTGCATATATGTTTGTGTTCACAGGTACCGGTATCTAAAATGCGGTAGTTGCCAATATTTTGCCGGAATGTTGATTCATTTCCGTTTCGGCGAGAATTTTGGCACCATGCATTCTTTTTGGTCCTATTTTTAGGGAAAGTCATGCCAATTTTTTTCTTGGTTCTAAAATATCATTTTGCTCTACCCCACAGGTGACCATGGTCCGCGCGATGACAGAAGGCATCGTGAATAGGTTTTTGAGCTCCGTGAAGGCCGAGATGCTTCAAAAGAATGAGACGGAGATAAGATGTCCGTGTCGAAGATGCAAGCTGAAGAGCCTTATTGCGGACCCGGATTCCGGGAAGGTGCGGGACCACCTACTCTTGCGTGGTTTCATGGATGGCTATCGGTGGCAAGGTGATGAAGATGACTATGAAGTCGTCCATGGGGGCTGGGCAGGAAATGAGGAAGGGCAGCAAGACAACCACCGCGGCTCGGGCGGGTGACAAGACGAAGAATCTCCAGGACATGATCACGACGGTGATGCTATACACAGTCATCATGTAGAAGATGCAGGACATGATGATGAGGAAGATGTCGGAGCAGACGAAGGGCATGATCATGAAGATGAAGATGCGGTGGAGCAGACGACGATGGACCATCGATGGGCTGGGTGCAGGACCCTCATATTCAAGAGCTGCCTCTCAAGCAGACGGATAACTCAAGAGCTACCGCCCGAGAGAAAGCCAAGCTGGATCAATTGGAGATAGACGTGGTTACTCCATTGTATGAAGGATGCAGGCCCGAGGATACCCGCCTGAAAGTAACGCTCATGGCTCTGGAGATGAAGGTAAAACACAAAATGACCGACGCATGCTTCGACGAGAACATGTCATTCTGGCACGAACGTCTTCCCAAGGGGAAAAAGTGCCCGATCAGTTTCGAGGAGGCGAAGAAAATCGTGTGTCCTCTAGATTTACCGCATGTGAAATACCATGTGTGCATGAACAATTGCATCATTTATCGGGACGAGCACGCGGAGTCTACCATATGTCCGGTGTGTGGCGTCACTCGATATAAGAAGAGGAAGAAAGCTCCTCAAAAAGTGGTGTGGTACTTTCCGATCACTCCTCGTCAACAGCGGTATTTCGCGGACCCTAAGGTAGCAAAGCTCCTGTGTTGGCACGCGGATAGGGAGGAGAAGAAGCGAGAAGATGACGCAAATGATCCGGAGATAAATAAAAAAGACAAGATGTTGAGTCACCCTAAGGATGGGAGCCAGTGGCAAGCGTTGAACTTCAAACACCCAGAATTTGGGAAGGATCCAAGGAACATCATGCTGGGCGCGAGCACCGATGGAGTCAATCCGTTTGGGAGCCAGAGAAGCACACATAGCACCTGGCCTGTGTTTGTGTGGATGTACAACCTTCCCCCTGGTTGTGCATGAAGAGGAAGTACATTCACATGAGAGCCGAAACAACCAGGGAACGACATCAATCTGTATCTGGGGCTGCTAAAAGAGGAGCTAGACACGATGTGGAAAACGCCAGCCAATACGTGGGACGCCGCAGAGAAAGAATATTTCCCTATGAGAGTCGCACTACTCACGACGGTGCACGACTATCTCGGTTACGGATATCTCGCAGGGCAGGTGGTCCATGGATTTTTTGGATGCGTCAGGTGCATGAATGACACAACGTATCGCCAACTAGATAGAGATCCCGGGTCTTCGAAAACCGTGTTCATGGGACATCGAAGGTGGCTTCATGACGATGACCCGTGGAGGAAACGCAAGGATCTGTTCGATGGTGTAACCGAACCCCGAAGACGCCCACGTACGAGGAGCGGCGAGGAAATAGACGAGCTGTTGAAAAATTGGAAAGATTTCCCACTGCCAGGAAAGAAGCAAAAGGCGCCAGAGCCGTAAAGAAGCGAAAGGCGCTAGAGCCGCTGCTGAAGGTATGGAAAACGAGGTCTGTTTTCTGGGACTTGCCATACTGGAAGATCCGCCGTGTGCCTCACAGCCTTGATGTCATGCATATCAGAAGAATGTGTGCGAGAGTCTGCTTGGTACCCTGCTCAACATGCCAGAGAGGACCAAAGATGGGCCGAAAGCAAGGGCAGACTTGAAATCAATGGGCATCGGGGAGGAGCTTCACGCTAATGATGATGATGATGATGATGATGATGATGATGATGATGATGATGATGATGATGATGATGATGATGATGAGGCGAAGCAGGACACGGAAAGTCGTCACAAAGGCAAAAAGGACAAGAAGACTGGAAATGACTACCCTCCCGCGTGCTTCACTCTAAGTCAGGAGGAGATCGATCAGTTTTTCACCTGCCTCGTAGGAGTAAAACTTCCTTACGGTTACGCGGGGACGATAAGCAGATACCTAGACACAGCGAAGCAGAAGTTCGGCGGGATGAAGTCTCATGACTGCCACGTGCTGATGACGCAGATACTTCCAGTTGCAATCCGTGGGATCATGGATGCGCACGTCTGTGAAACGCTATTTGGCCTACGCAAATTTTTCGACATTATCTCTCGGAAGTCAGTTGGCGTGAGGCAACTCAGAAGGCTACGGGAAGAGATCATGGTGATACTATGCGAGCTTGAGATGTACTTCCCGCCCGCATTCTTCGATGTTATGGTGTATCTGCTGGTCCATATCATGGAGGATATCATCCAACTCGGGCCGACGTTCCTGCACAGCATGATGCCGTTCGAAAGGATGAATGGTGTCATCAAAGGATACGTTCGCAACATGTCACGCCCAGAGGGAAGCATAGCCAGGCGCTTTCTGACCGAAGAGTGCATCTCCTACTGCATGAATTATCTAGGCATCGAGAACCCCGTTGGTCTGCCCGTCAACAGGCACCTCGGCAGGCTCGCTGGATGGGGTCATTGTGAGGGTCGCCATGAAATGCATGTCGACTTCGAGGGTCGACTCGCCGACTTTGAAAGAGCAAACCTAGTCGCGCTACAACACATAGACGTGGTCGATCCTTGGGTGGTAGAGCACAAAACCTTTATTGAGAAGATGTACAATGACCGAGGCCAACAGAGGACAGACGGAGATATAATCAAAGAGCACAACTCATGTTTCACGCGTTGGTTCAAGCAGAACCTTCTGTCATACCCTTTGCATGAGGATTCTTCCGCGGAAGAACAACTCATATTCGCCTTGTCACGGGGCGTCGAGCACAACCTGATGACGTATGAGGCATACGATATCAACGGCTACACATTCTACACCGAGGGAAAGGACATGAAGAGCGATGGTTATCAGAACTCTGGGGTAACGATGGAATCCTACACTGGTAACGACAAGGACAGATACTACGGAAGGATCGAGGAGATCTGGGAGCTGAGCTATGCTGGAGAGAAGGTCCCGATGTTCCGTGTCAGATGGGCCAAGAACGTCATAAAAGAAGACCATTATTTCACCACCATGGTTATACCCGAAGCCAAATCCAAGACCGCGGGCGCAAACGTCACCGTGAAAAATGAGCCATGGGTACTGGCTTCCCAAGTGGACCAATGCTTCTTCATTACCGACCCGCCAAAGCACAATCGTGTTGTCGTGAGGAGAGGCAAAAGGAAGATCATCGGAATGGATGGAGTTGCCAATGAGCAAGACTTCGACAAGTACGGGGATCCGAAGATGGAACATGACGAGGACGATGAAGTATCATCATACACCACAAGAAGAAGCAGAACCACCCTACCTAAAGGACATCCGTTCAAGAGAAGAACTCCATTTACGAAAAATAAGGGCAGGAAGATTGTGAACAGATAGCTAGCTAAGATCGATTGTATTTAAATTGTAGCCTTCATTTCTTGATTCTATTTCATGGCCACTTTTTGAACTCACGAATGTTTTTAAATTTCATGGACACTCGATCTCGATCCCCCTTCATCTCGATCGCTATCCCACTCTCGCCAGATCCGGTCCCCCTCATCGCCGAGCACCCCCCACACTCTCTCCCCCGCTCCACCGGCCGCCGCCGCCGACTCCCCGCACCCTCCCCCGCTCCACCGCCGCCGATGACCCATCGCACCCTCCCCCGCTCCACTGGCCACCGCCGACGACCCCCTGCACCCTCCCCCGTTCCACCGTCGCCGATGACCCACCGCACCCTCCCCCGCTCCACCGCTGCCGATGACCCACCGCACCCTCCCCCGTTCCACCGGCCGCGACCGCCCCCCCCCGCCCGCACCCTCCCCTGCTCCACCGCCGCCGACGACCCACCGCACCCTCCCCCGCTCCACCGCCGCCGATGACCCCCCCGCACCCTCCCCGACCCGCTCCACCGTCACAAATGAATGCAACTAAAATTGCAAAAAAACAAACTTGATTATATTTTCAAATAACAAATTTGATGATATTTTCAAATAATAAATTTGATGATATTTTTTCATATTCATAAATATTTTCAAATAACAAATTTGATGATATTTTTAAAAAAATTATTACTGTTTTTTTTTAAATTATTATTGTTTCATATCCATATTCATTCTCTAAAAAATTATTAGATGCAACAAAAAATAATAAAAAAATTACTTATGGCGCACCCCTGGCTGTTGCGCCATTGCTATATAAAAAAGATTACTAATGGCGCACCTCTGGCTGGTGCGCCATTGCTATATAAAAAAAGATTACTAATGGCGCACGGTCCGCGGGTGCGCCATTGCTATCTAAAAAAACATACTAATGGCGCACCGCTGCGGGGTGCGCCATTAGTAAGCTTCCCCCCTTAGCTATCCCTCTCGCCAGATTCCCTTAATCCCTCTCCCTCGCCAGATCCACCCGCGCGCTGCCCCGACACCGCCGCCCCGACCCCCGCCGGACTCCACCCCCGCCGCCCCCGCGCCCCCCACCACCGTAGCTCCCCCGTGCCGCCGCCCCCGCACCCCCGCGCCCCCCACCACTGCAGCTCCCCCACGCCGCCGCCCCAGCACGTACGTCCCCTCTCTCCCTTCCCCCTAGCTTCTCCTCCTCCTCCTCTCACTGCTCGTGCCTTCTTCTGCTCGGAAAGTCAAGAAGGCGGCCCCTTCCTCCGGATCGCCACCCACAGCCTCCTCGACGCCGGCGCCCGAGAAGGCTGTGTCGCTGCCCCCGCCGCCCTCGCGTCGGACTCGCCGCCCTCGCCCAAGCTCAGGCCCGCCCCCATGCCCTGCGAGGCGCACCACCGGTCGACCAAGTCCCAGACGTCCCCGTCCCCACCGCCACCATACTACGCGCCGCCCCCGCCGCCCAAGCCCAAGCCGGAGCCCAGGCTATCCAAGCTCGAGGTATCCCCCTTTTTCTTCTCTTGTGTATGATTGCGAATAATTGACTTTGCAATGCTCGTCTCTGTGTTCGTCCGATTGCCAATAATTCTTAGAATAGTCGAATCTGAACTGCATCTAAGAACCCATGGTTGTGCTTATGTCTGAAGATGGAATGAACTATGACCTCCTGATCACAGAAATAAAATTGTGTAGCTGATAGCTTTCTTTCTGAAGACGAAATGAACTATGACCTGATGATCGCAGAAACATATTTTGCATATGATAGGTTTCCCCTCTCGTTGCCCCAGTGAGGACCATGATGATCATGGCACTGGAAAATATTTATTGCTTAATTCCCTCTTGCAATTTTTCTGTGAAAATAATGACATGTTAAGCCGTTAAGGCCTGACTGTTAATTTACAACCTTGTTCGGTGTTATATTGGATGGCAAATTTGTACAGGTTAGTCGGTTGTGCTTCGCCCTGAAATTGCAGTGTTAAGTGTACTGTTGAGTTCAGTCAAGTGTACTCCTTGAATGAACCATGCTTATTTTTGTAGCATATTACTGATACAAATGTTTCTGCCCAAAAAGAAGCTGTGTTGATCCTTGATAAACTTAAATATTATTTTCCTTTCATCTTGCAATTTTTTGTGTTTGCTTGGCGCACGTGTACAATTTAATTGGTCACACTTCACCCTGAATTAATCATTTTGAGACAGAGGGAGTATGTTACAAGTGTAGTGACGAGGTAAGTCATGTAAACTGTTGTACCAGAATGATGAAACGTTGCATCACAGATCTTTGGAGCAAACTAGTGCTCTTGGAATGCTAATCGTGCTTAGGAGAAATACTTAAGATTATTTCCCCCACAATGCATAGCAATTGTCTGCCAGCAGTCATGTGGCTTCACATTGCTGGCATCGGTTGTGTTGTGTCACATGGCCCAGATACAAGTGTCGCTTTGCTTTGAATGTGCCGATGAAGTAGATATAGATAGGCTTTCTGCATTTTGTCACATTTGCTTCAAGTAGATAGGCTTTGCGCATTTCGTGTTGTGATAGGTATGTGGTGGCTGCTGTTGCACTTGTTGGATGTACGCAATTCTGTTGGTCTCATGTGTCATGTGTAACGTTCCTCTAGTGAATTGGGCAGCTGTATTGTACTAGTGTGTCTCTTCCTGCCAATCTGAATGCTGTTGAATAAGAAAAATAAAAGTCTGGGAACCGATCTTGTGAATTTTACTGCCAATCTGATAATCTGAATGTTGCTTGAGAAGAAACATACAAGTTTGGAACTTCTCTCTCTTGTGAGGTTTGCTGTCAAACTGAATGTTGTTGAATAAGAAACGTACTACAAGTTTGGGACTTCTCTTATGAAACACAAGATGATTCATCTTTTGCTTTGGATTAGATGGAATAACATGATCATGATGTTTCTTTTTAATCAGTAGACCTAGGTGTTTGTCACCTGTGGCCTTAAGGTCGATAGAAATGTATGTTGTTATTTTCTGTTGATTCTTTCTGGCCAGTTCATTCATCATTTAGGGCTTGATGTATGGAGGCTTGTCTACTTGCTGCTAATACAACATAATATTTGATATGAGCAGGGTGAACAACCTTTAGGTCCTGGGAATCTACTCAAGGCTGCAGACACTTCTTGTCTCACTTCTTTTATCATCGGTATAATATTCATATTAAGGAGTTTCCATATGTTCATTGTTCTTATAAGCATCAGGACTTTTTTTAATGGAAATTTACAGTATGTTTGAGGCTGACCATTAAGCAATGTTTGTTGTCAAACAAATTAAGAATTTTTTTAATTTATGTATTTACTATTTTTTATTTACTGATCAAGATGGTGTATTTGAGCTCGGGAGCAGAGACTCCACGTCCTGAACTCCTGATTTGTCCCTCTATGCATGGTGTGCATATACTATTTGCCTATTTGGTAAAAAAACAGTTTAGTTGCCTATTTGGTATGCTTGTCATGTCACTTGTACTACAAGCTTAGTTAGGAGTACTCCATCTAGTAGTAATTAATTTGTGTGGCTGTGGAAGTCCCTTGCTTTGGCATAGTAATGTTTTTATTCCAGTAATATTTTGTGGTGGTGTGGGTAGCAAGGTGCATGCACATAGGAGGGATTTACAAGAAAGAGATACTCCTGATAACAACAAAAGCTAACAAGGCAGTAAACTAAATTAGTAGATGCATCATACTGCTTTTGTTCCTTCTTGGGGATAAAAAAAATCTAGGATAATGATTTTACTTGTGATGGTAAACTAAATCAGTATGATGTTGTACTTGTGATGATGCTCCTTGTGATTTTCTGAAATGACCCACTGGAGACTTCATTACGCGGGGATAATGATTTTGCAGGTACCCCAAGAGGCCCTTGAGTTTGCTGGAATGTCGATTAACTTCCGTTCCGGCAAATTCAGGTACTCCATATGTCCTATTTTTAGCAAAGGTCATGCTTGAAATTTTCCATGAATATTAGCATGACTTTGCTAAAAATCGGACATATGGGGTACTTGCTACTAATGCATGGGTCGGGGTATCTTAGTACTTAATTAAGTAGGATCAACTGCCCCTTTATTCATGCTGCATTAAACCATTGGTGTCAATAGAGCCAAGTGATTAGGCCCAACTTAGAGTCGACAAACCCTAAATGATGAAACCTTGGCTTTTAGGGTGCCTCGGTGTTGATGAGAACCTAAATGATGTACGCTTAGGCTTTTAGGGTGCCTCGGCGTCGACAAACCCTAAATGATAAAGGCTTAGCTTTTAGGATGCCTCGGTGTCGACAAACCCTAAATGATGAGACCATGATCTTGTTCCTTGACAATAACCAACTTTTTGACCAAACTTTTTTCCTATTTAGAGCGAAACATGGCCAACAACGATGAGGCCTGCGGTTTGGGCGGCAAGCAATTCTGGGAGCTGTCCCAGGAGTTGGAGGAAGAACCTCACCACTATGAGGACGCTGCGGAAGACACCGATCCTGACTACACAACCCCTAGTGGCGTCGGGGATGACACCACTGATGCTGCCGCCGAGGATGCCACCACTAATGATAGCGGCGCACAAACAGATGGCAGCCAACCGAAGAGGCAACGGAAGGACTGGCGTCTGAGCGTGCTCGGCACCGTCAAGGAGGAATTTGCTGAAGTGAACTCCGACAGGAATCCGACGGCGCCCAAAGAAGTAGTCAAGGGGTACTCAGTTCAACTCGGGTGCATTCTCCAGAGCACCGTCTCGATCAACACCGAGAACCTAAGGCATAAGGACCGAGGGAATTTGCGCAGCCTCCTCTTCGCGAAGCTGCACAAACGATACAAGTTCCCCACTGACTTTGCAAACACACGCCTCTCAGGGAACAAAGTGAATAGTGCCGCCCTCACGAGGATGAGCACGGCCCTGTCTACTTGGAGAAGCACGGTGAAGGCAATGATTGAAAAAGGTGATAGTTATGAGAAGATCAAGGCGAAATATCCTTTGATCAGTGAAGATGACTATAAGGAGTTCAAGATCAAGTGCGAGGGAGCAGCGCAACCTCCGAATCAAGTTAGTGGGGGAAAGAAATGTGGCAGTTGAACTTAGGGGTCCACCAACTCGGTCCCGGCAGTTATAGAGTGGCGGAGCCTATATGGGACAAGGAGGACGCGAAGCGTGCCGAGCAAGGCCTACTGCCCCGCTTCGAGAAATACCGTGACAAGCAGACCAGGAACTTTCTCAGCGCCCGGTAGAAGGAGGACCCGGTAACAAAGGAGCTTACCACGGATCCGAAGACCAAGGCGCTCGAGCTTGTTCTGGTAAGGAATACACCCCCGCGTAATTAGCTCCATATGGTTGCATTTTAATTAATCCCCAATATTTCTAAATGGTTCACGTTCCTTCCGCAGGACACTGAAAGCAGTAGCGCGGAGTCGTCTCAGAGCTCCCCTTTCGACACCCCTTTAAATAGGGCGTTGAACGTAATGAAAAACAAGGATAAGCTCAGTAAGCCGACGTCAGCTGGTCGTGTGGCCGGCAAAGGCTTGTCCACAAAATGGTTGTCATACTATACCGCTGGTGGGCAAAAGGAGAAAAAGACCAGCTCGGAAAGCCAGTCGCGCGAGGTTGAAGCACTCAAGGCACAAGTGGCGCGAATTCCGAAGATTGTCCAAGAGCAAGTGCAGCAACAACTAGGAACGATGCTCACCGCCATGGTGCCTACGTTGATTCATGGGCTGATGACGTGGATTGCGGGCGGCTAACAGGGACCTCCCCCGGTTCCCAGCTTCACGGCCATCAACTCGCACAATGCGCAGGTGGCGCCATTGGTGTCTCGGACGGAGGTGGTATTCGTGTCTCCGGTGCCGGCATGGGCATTGGAGCTTAATGCACCCGGGTGTACGCCGACCGGCACCTCGCCAGCAAGCGGCCCCTCCGTCAGTTGCACGCCCGCCGTTGGCGGTGCCTCAACATTAGCCGAGCTCGACGGCATCACGGTAACTAAGCCTCTCGGCCGATGACTTCATCTCCTTGCCTTTGACTGGGCATCCCTGACGCCCTACATGTTTTTGCAGGGTGCCGCCGACGTTCCTTGCACTCTCCTGCACTTCGTGGGCGGCGAGTTGGTCGATGTTGCCAAGGGCAGAATCGTTCAACCGGGTAACCCCGTGTTCCACGGTAATCCGATGCCACCCACAGTGTATAGGGTTGAACTGGTTCGGGTGCTGCCAGGCTGCGACGAGCTGTTAACTCCGATTCGACCCGCTAGGGCCGACAAAGAAGATGAGATGACCCTCAGCGCGTGCGTAAGCTGGCCCCTGCTTTGGCCCAAGAGCCAGATTTGTTTGGGTGCGGGGGACACCACCCCACAGACAAGACCGCCAGTCATGCCGGCGCCAAGCCATGGCAAGAACACCGCAATGCTACCGGACATGCCGGACATCCCTATGGCACAGGATCCGGACATGCATATGGCACAGGATCCGGACGATGATGACAACGATGACGGTACATTTACCAATGTCGATAAGTACTTTGCCAAGCATGGGTACGCTGACGAGTTCTGCGGGCCTCCTTCTCAAGAACCCAACCAAGACGACGACGATCTAGCTGGTACGGCGGAGAAATCCAATTGCAACATGCGTCGTCTGGCGTTTAGTTCTCAGGAGACGCCTCCAGCTCCCGCCTTCACCGAGCCTTAGATAGCTGAGGTGCGAAATATTATCAGCCCCAACACGTTCAAGAAGGCGGTCTGTGAGCAGAACTCGGTCCCATTACAGCAGATCAAGAAGAAGGGACGGAAAAGGAAAACTAACAAGGGCGCCGGTGCGAGCCAGCCGGCACCGAGTACGATCCGTGCTCAGGACGGGCCACCTTCACCTAAGGATATCTCGAGGAAGGTGCATGTGGCGGGTAGGGCGATGCTACCAACAAATATGCTCAATGCTGCAACCGGTGCTATGCGGAGTCTGCATGACAGTGTTCTTTCTTTGGAGAAGCGGCGTCTCTCCCAGAATGATGTGGCATACCCGATTTTCGTGGCCAAGGTGCCAGAGGGCAAGGGCTTTGTGGATGGCGCCATCGAGGGTACGATCGTCCTGTGGTTTGATGACATCTTTGCTATGTTTAACCTTCATCTGCTGCACTACACCTTCGTTCGGTTGTTTTCGCTGAGTATGGAGATGCGGATCATTAGAGACAAGACCCCGAACATCATGATAGTCGACCCCTTCTACATGCGTGCCAAGATCTTGGGCAGCACTGGGGACCGGCAAGTCGCGATTTCACACCTTGAAGGCATCATTCTGGCAAACCCAGATAAGGATAACTTCCTCGTGCCTTACTTTCCCAAGTAAGTCATCCCCTCACCGCCTCGTAACATATGATTTCTTAGATTTCGATCATTCTTTTTTTTCTAACATTCCGTGTTCTGTGCAGTGACACACATTGCACACTCATCCTCTTAAGCCCGAAATATTCCACGTCCATGTATTTCGACCCGGACCGTGACTCCAAGATAGACTACACAAATATCAAAAAAGTTCTTGATGATGCTCTCCCCGGCTACGCCAAATCTAGAGGCACCTTTAAGAGGCCAGTTTATAGGTACGGCAAGCACGTGTTCACCCACAATACAATGTTCCCCTGCGTCAAGCAGCCACCTGGCAGTCAGAAGGATTCCTACTACGCCCTCCATCACATGCGGGCGATCGTACGGGACCATAATCACCTTCTGCTACCAAATAATGTCAAAGATTGGGCCGCAAGCTTGGCGGCAATCCAGGACGCGGACCTCCGACAAGAATTCTTTCGCATCCAGTCGGAGTTTGCAGAAATCCTCCATCAAGATGTCCTTCGTACCTCAGGGCAGTTCTACCTCAGATATCAACCGTCCAACAGTGAGATAGACACAATGCTACAAATGCAGGCTGACAACGCCCGCGACTTCATGACCATCACGAAAGACGGCGGCTTCATCCACGCTCCGGTCCCATGAGTCGAGTCAAAAGTAGTGATGCTATTTGTAGTTCTGAAACATCAATTAGCTCATGTTGTAATTAAACTTTAATGAACTTGTATGTCTCTTTGGTTTGGACAGTCATTCAACTTAGATGTAATCGATGCTATTTATTAGTAGGACCATGAATCGTGCTATTAATGTCTTGTTTTTCTCTTCTGATCCTTTTGTTGCATAGTTATATATTGCTTATGTATTGTCTGTTGTTTGGCTTGTGCATAGAGATGCGGTCGTATGTCGTGTACAAGGGTAAGGTTCCCGGAGTCTACGACTACTAGGAGGAGTGTCGGAGACAGGTTCACTGTTTTAGCGGTAACAGTTACAAAGGGTACACCACTAGGGCAGAGGCGGAATCTAGATACACCCGCTATCTAGCGGGAGTGAGGAGGGAGCGTTGGAGGAACCGGATGAAGACCAGTTTCATCACGATGATGCTCATCATGATGACCGCAGCTCTCTTCTATGTGATGGTAGTTTAGATGATCGATATCGACTTGTAATGTGAAGACAAACTCACTACTCGCGGTCTCCGAGACTTGTAATGTTCTATCTTTGTTCGGTCTTTTGAATTCGGAGACTAATATGATGAATTGAATTCGGAGACTAATCTTCTATTGTATTCGATGAATCTACTGTTGCTGTGTGGTGCTGTCTATATTCTGTCCAATAATACATTTTGTAACCTGTGCAAAAATCAGAAAAGTAAAAAAAAACTAATATTCACACTAATGGCGCATCACACCAAAGTGCGCCATTAGTGTGCCAAAGTATACTAATGGCGCATCACCCTACAGTGCGCCATTAGTATGCCAAAGATACTAATGGCGCATCACACCACAGTGCGCCATTAGTATGCCAAAGCACATGGGTAAATATGCCCCCCTGGGAGGCATACTAATGGTGCATGGCGTGGTGCGCCATTAGTATACCAGATACTAATGGCGCATCAGTGGTGCGCCATTAGTATATAATACTAGTGGTGTGGTACTAGTGGCGCACCAGTAGTGCGCCATTAGTAGGCAAAACTAGTGCGCCACTAGTAGGCCTTTTCCTAGTAGTGGTGTCATGGCAATAGGACGGTTTTGTTGGAACGCTTTGGTCCACCCGAATGGGAGTGCGAGGCCAGGGTTCCGTGGTGTGGGTACAATGTGCTAACCTCTTCAGAGTGTGTGTGTGTTAAATCTATCGATAGCCGCGCCCACGGATATGGGCCCAGTTCGTAGTTGGTCACACTGTGGGTCAACAGTAATAACAATGTGCTTAATAACAACCCTAGTTCGATGATGAAAGAAGTTGGTTGATATTTATGTGATCGTGAGAGGATCACTGTGATATCGTGAATACCAACTTGTTGGATATCTGTGATGTTATGTGAGAGTCAAGGGTAACGGTCAAGCTCCTTGTGGTCATGAATGATTACTACGGTATTGTTAATACCAAGCTTGGTCGGATCCTGAGATGATCGTGTGATGTCCGTGATGGTAAGTGTGTGGAGGCGATGGTTACGATGTAACCCGAGCAGAGTAAGTTGGTGCGTGATAGTGTCCTCATGTTGCATGATAGTTTCATCATGTTTATATGTTCATGCCATGCTTATATTATGCTAGCTGTATCATGTTATTCATGCCATGTTGTTCTGATGATATTATGTTAATCCTTGTGAACCTATAATTGCCATGTTTGTCTTGATTGCTTTGGTTGCTGTGAGGTTACAAGTACATTCAATGTACTGATCTGGCATGTCATGCTAGTTTGTAGGTCATGCCGGCTTTGATTGCTTGTTTGCCTTGGATTCCTTGTTTGCGAGCTAGGATAAGGGTTCCAGCCAGAGTCCCTGCGGAGTGGAGTTCATCACCGTCGTCGTTGTTCCGTTGCTAGAAGTCATTCCGCTGCTTTGTGATGTTCTGCTGCTTGCATGCACTACAAGAAATATGTCAACTAGTGACCTTCTGTCAGTGACCCTAGAAGAATTGGTCATAGATCTATGACCATTTCAGACCAATTGGTCAAAAGCTGTTCGGGGGGCTCCAAACCCTAAACTATAACGACCATTTTGGTCAGAAAGGTCGTAATTTCCTTACATGAAATGGTCATAAAGCAGATAGCACTGGTCCGCTGCCTTATTTCTAGCTGATCATGACCAATATAGATGGTCATAACCTTGTAAATTGTGGTGGGTTGCTATGACTAGGTGCCACCTCATCAGTTTTGCCTATGTGTCATGTCCATGTGGCAGTTTTTTGCCCTAGGTTGTGAAGCAACCTATATTTCTGTCATTCCCAAAATTCCCAAAAAATTCTCATAAATTCTTTGGGTCATATCTTCATCAAATATGTAAAAAACCTTCCTTTCGTAGTTCAAAAGTAATTCAAAAATATTCATTTTCCTATTCTGTTCAGAAAAACACTTTGTGAAGGAAGTACCACTTTGGCATGTCCAAATGGTATCCATTTTCTACAGTGCTTTCCAATGCCCAAATAACCATCCTCCACCAAATTCCAGCTCAATCCGTTCAATATTTTGAGCCCAGCTTCAACATTCGTATTTATGTCCAGTGTGGTACTTTGCAAAGCAAGTACCACCTAGGGTCCTCCTTTTGAGCTGAAAACTTGTGAAGATGGTCTTCTTAGTAACTGATAATCCTCAGCCAAAGCTCACGCACATTATCCATGTGCATTTCCTGTACCGCTAATCAAACACTTGGCTGCTTATTCATGTTTGAAAATCGATCGGTCTCCTCGTGAGAATCTTATGTTGTGATTTTCTTCCTAGCACCTACCTGGGGAGTGCCCAACCCACTAGACATGCCTAGGCCACCCAGAACACATGGCAACGCCACGGTCATGCGGTGACCACACGGCGGGCGTGCCAGTTTACGCGCTCTAGAGTTGGAGCCCTCGGCCACCGTCCAAACCTCGACGTATCGCCACCAAACAATGTATTTATGATTGAATAGGTACTTATATAACTAGAAATGATTTTTGGAATAAATAAATAGCAAACTATGAGACAACTACAGTTCAAATTTCACCCGCTTCCTACTGAATCGGCGGGAATATGTCTTTTTCACCAGAGGTGGATCAAAACTTTTGATACCCAACCATTTTGTCAATTGTGCATTAAATATGTCCTAGTATTTTAGAAAATTGAGTTGGTAAAATTTTGCAACAAATATATGGTAGGCCCTTCACAAAAAAACCTCATTTCGGGCACTCGAAAAATGGAAAATGAATTTTCCGTGCAAAGAAAATGAAAACTCCCTTAGGCAACATTGTTTGGAATTCCAAGATGCACCCTTGTGCACAATATGAGATCATTTGAACAAACTATGCCATGAATGTGGCCATAAGATTGATCATTTGGCTTGAAAGCCATGAATCTTCACGCATGGTAGCTCATTTCTGAGAACACCTTTTTAAAATAATTTCCGTATTGCATGTTTATAATTTTTGCCGGTAACTTGGCCACATATGATGAAACAATGCGAAGGTTTTCCAACTTTTTTATTTTTTTTGAATTTTTTATGCCCGTTTCCAAATGCGGTCAAAACGGCGGGAATGACCGTTCCTAGGTAGTGGTTGAATCTTGGAATTTTTTTCGTGTTTCTCTGATTAAATATATACTTTTGTACCTAAAATGATTTTTTGAAAAAATAAAGAGCAAACTATGAGGCAGCTGCAGTTCAAATTTGACCCGCTTCCAACTGAACCGGCAGAAATTTGTCTTTTTCACGAGAGGTGGATGAAAACTTTTGACATCCAACAATTTGGTAAATTGTGCATTAAATATGGCCTAATATTTTATAAAATTGATTTGGTGCAATTTTTCAACAATTATTTGGTAGGTTCTTCACAAAAAAACATTTTTGCCACTCAAAAAATGATTAAAAATAGCTTGAAATATGAAAAATGCATACAAATTGGTCCTAATCCATAAAATGTGGTCTAACTCTAGTGAAAGTTTGTGTGGTGCCCTTTTCCAAAATATTTTTGGTAGCTACTTCATAAAATCCCTCTATTTTTAGTATTTGAAAACTATTTTACATCACTGATTTTCTGAACCAATCATAACTCTGTCCACGGATCGATGACATGGCGTCCATCCATCCATCCATCCATTTCTCCATCCCACATCCATCCATCCATCTATCTACAGAAAAGAAGAAAAAAAAAAGGAGATACCCCCCACCCGAAGCCCAAACCCTAGCTCAGATCCCCTCCCCCGTCGCCCCCATCTCCTCGCCGCCACCTCTCTCCCCCGCACACCACTCCTCCTCCCTTCCAGATCACCGCCGCCGCCTCCTCCTTTCCAGATCGCCGCCTCCACCTTCCTCCGTCCGGGCTCCCCGAGGCCATGGCCTCCCCCATGCCCTCCTCCTCTCTCCCATCCCCTTCCCTCACCGCGAGCCCTTCTCCCCCATGAGCCCTCTCTCTCTCCCTCCCGCGACTCCTTTGCTCCACCCGATTCCGGCGAGTTGAGGCGGCTCTCACCGGCGCGCAGCACACCCCCGGGCTCCCCTCGTGCAGCTCTTTCTTCCCCTCCCGTCAGATTCGTCTCTCGCACCCTCTAGTACAATCCCGCAACCTCACCCGTGGCTAGGGTTTCGCCCCCTGTCGATTTTCTGGAGGTCGGGCATGGCGCGGGCGGGCCAAGCGCCGGCAACGAGGGCGCCGGATCCGGGGGTAGGGCCCCTTCTCCTCACGCTGCATCCGCCGGCCTCCTCCTACTCGAGGAGGACGAGCAGGAGCAGGTGGGGCGCACCTAGCCCCCAAGGTCGCCACCGTCGAGGGCTTCTACGACCTGGATCCCGACCTCCACGGCGCCGTCATCCAGCAACTCGAGGTCAAGGTGCTCTCCCTTCTATATTTGATTCGATCCGGTAGCCGTGGATGTGGATGTGGGTTCCTCATGCCTCTCTGTCTACCCTGTTCGTGATGTGTTGTAGGTCAAGTCCACTCACGTGATGTGCCCGTCCATGGAGAGGAGCAGCAGCATCTCAAGGTCGATTTTTCCCTCCACTCCTTTCTCATTTTGAAATCCTTGGCTGGGTTGGGTTACCTCATGTGCTTATTTGCTTCCCTGTTTGCTTGCTTGCTACTGCTCTTACTCATGGCCGTCCAGATTAGCTAGCATGCTTAGGTAGCCTATGGTGGTCACTATTTTCCTCATGTGATTCAACTCTACAAATACTTTGCCTGTTTAAAATCTGAAACAAATTGCTTGGTTTGTTGCTGGTCTGAATCCACTCACATGCTTGACAGAACAACTTGCTGCTATTGTTGTCACATCCTAGTGAAATGATCATGTAGGAACAACTTGATGCAGCGCCATTATGGTCCCTAAAATTAGCTTCTGTTATTGAAATTTTTTATTTCCTCCCTTGAGAACAACAGTATCATCATATTCTACCAAGCCCTTTGTTTGTTTCTGTGAGCTTGCCTCTGTGGTTAGCACATATCATATGTGATCCATGCTGTCTCTTTTCCGCCCCCTGAAGTTTGGAGCAAAGTGCCATATTACTTTTGTGATAACTGGGAGAACTGCGAGGCTTTATTTTCTACTTTGGCATATAATATTAGAATTAATATTGTTTTTATTTGAAATTTGTTATTAGGCTATTAGTGCGAAACTTCTAAGTTATAACTATCCTTGCATTTCTTACTCCAATTGTGAAAGGACTATATATAGTCTGTGTGCTTCTGTGAATATATTTGAGTACATTTTTATCATGTTGCTGTAATATGTAATGTAGTTTTCGAAGCATGTCTGCTGTTGTAATTCAGTATTTATATGCAGCAACACATTATCCAGTACTATTGCCTACATGCTTCTAGCCGCTGATACTTTTCATTTTCCTCAGTTCTTCTTGCTTCGGATTGCTTCCTCCCTGACACCCTGATCCAGATGACGGCAGCAACGATGGCATCCACACTCAAGCGTGCCTACCTCTCCATCTATAACTGGTCCGTCTTCTTTCGACAGTTAGCTGCTTCCTCCCCACTTTGAAATCTCGATCTCCTTTCTTATTGATGGGCTTGTTGCATGATTCGTATATGTGTGGATGTAGGGTGCAGGTGCTCTAGTACACACTGCTAGATAGTTTACCTGGACGTGTACGTCGCCAGTCGAGAGGCGTCTCCAGCTTGGGCAGACCGCCGTCTGGCTCTATCATTGATCAGTTATTTGTAACTTGCCGACGTGTTTTCTAGGCCGCTAGTTTTGTATTATTCCTATAACTGCATGAGTCATTCTCGCTGAAATGACATGATTTAGCTTTTAGTTCTCCTGGCCAAACATGTGTTTTAGCATTTTGCCTTTGCTTATCAACAATTGTTTTGCTTGTTTTTGAGCTACTAGCACTTTGAGCTGATGTAGGCATGTAGTTATTTATTGCAACTGAGCTTCTATATTGCATTGTTGGACCAATTGATTGCCACCGCTTAGATTTACTGTCATATGGAGTGGATAAATTTGCACCCAGCTTACTAGTAATCTGAGCACTTGTTAGTTTAGTCAGGTAGGATTAGAGTGAAATGAGCATGTAAGAAGTAGGTATCATAAATATATGAAAGGCTACAATCCTTGAGAGAACCTGGCTCTACTTTTGCAAATGTTTAGTTTACTCATGATATGGTTTCTGTAGCTATGTGATGCCACATACGTATATACTGCTGCCTTGGAACAGTAATAAAATATGAATATGTGCTATTTGCTGGCAGTCCTTCCCTTTCCAAGATACATGAAAGTTCAGAGACTATCAATCCAAAAATATGAATATGTACATTTTGTTCTCATTTCTCAGTTTTGGCGCCTCTTGTTGATGCAGGTGCACATGACTGTTGTTGAGGACATGGTGTTCCTTTTGGCGCGCCCAAGTATTGGGTGATGCTTGCCTACATGGTTACTGCAGCTCCAGTTCAGGTGGGCGCTGTAGCTCCCCACGCCCTACATTCAGGTACACCCTTCCACCAGTACCTACTTGGACACACAAAATATGAGTAGATACAATTGACTTTTGCTTATATTATGTTGCCAGCTTCATCTGTTTTGATCATTAGAATATTGCCTTCATACTATCTAATTTCTCCAGTTAAGATGCTCTTGACTAACCAGAAAAGTTCTTTTGAGTTCCATATGTTGAGTAAAACATTTTAATCTGTCATTGAGTTAGCTACATAATTCTGCGATACCATTTCTGTAATGTGATAGTTTCTCATATTTTTCTATTATACGTGTATACATTATTCTTATTTGAAGTCATCAACTGAGATGTTGTAAACATTCCTGCCATGTGCTGCTTCCTTTTTCATGCTTTGCTAATATAGACCATTTGCTTGAACTGAGATGGTTGGTGTATTTGTGCTTATAATTATGCTTCTATGTGGTTGTTGCAGCATGAGCCAACCAAATAAACATTTTGTGCCTTGATCTAGCTCTAAAAGTGTGGTGTTACCTCTCTTTACAGGAGCTCCGGGCTGAAGAAATTTGAAGAAGCTTGAAGCCCGACAAAGTAAAGAGTAGCGAGTTAGTAGTGCTAGTTATGGTGTACAGTGGCTAGCATATTTGGTTGTATTATAAATACTGTAATCTCGTATGTTGTACAGTAGTCAGCATATTTGGTGCTAATATTGGCTATCATTTTAACAGTTTAGTATGTTCTCTTGCCATTTGAAATATTTTCATTTGTTTATTGTGAAAGTGTGAGAAATAGAAAGATGATGAGTGGGAGAAACGAAAAGGCCAAGGACCAAAAAGTATATGGAATGTAAAAAGGTTGAGGCCCAAAACAGTAATGGACTATAAAAGGGTTGAGGGCGAAAAAAATGGACTATAGAAGGCAATGGCCAAGAAAAAAAACGTTGAATTGCTGGGCTAGGCCCATGTAGCTAGTAAAAAATAACAGGAAAAATAAAAATAAAAAGGCTACAATATTGGGCTTGGTCCATGTAGCTGACAAAAAATTCATAGGAAAAAATATAAATGGGCTAAATTAATGGGCTCGGCCCATATAAACACCGAATTGGACCGGGCTGATTCTTGTGCCACATCAGATTGCCACGTCGGATGCCTACGTGGCCTGGGGAGGCTGCTAGTGACCAAAACAAAACAGTAGGCATATTTTGGTCGTAAACGTCTACGACCTTCTCACAAAGAAGGTCGTTAATTTCAGTTTACGACTGCCAGCTTTTGACCATCTGTTTTTGGTCACAAAAAGGTCACAGATGTAAAATAATGACCATTTAGTGACCAATAGTCAAGGTCACAAGTTGACATATTTCTTGTAGTGATGTAGCAACCGTGGCACGCGTAGTTTTGCTGTGCCGATGTAACCCCCTTGTACCCGTATAGATTTGCTCTATGCTAAGTAGTGCCATATTCCGGAAGACTTCTCCTTGATCTCTGGGCTGGAATACGGGGCGTTCCAGTTTCTCTGAGCTAGGGTGACACACGTAATCCGATAACCACCTCCTCTTCAAGTAATTCAACGGTGCTATCATTCTGTACAACAAAGCCCTGTTGGATCGGTGGTTCCGTACGCATGGATACCGGTAGAAAAGATCGCCTGTTTGATCTTTCTACGAGGGAAAATAAGAGAGGCGAAAGACATTATGGTTGCTGGAGAAGGCGAAGCGAAATGCCCATATTGTGCCCTCCTCCATGCGTAATGTGCGCACGACTCTAGGCCAACCCCTTGTGATGGCTGCCCATCCATCCTTCACTGTCTTCATTATGAATTCTCGATGCTCATTGTAGTCTAGATGAAATGCTTTAACCTTCATTGTGTGTCCACCAATCATGTACTTTGCGAGGTAATCTTGAGTGACCTGCTTTGGGAACCACTGCGAATGAAAAAGATTCAGACATTGTTGTCTAACAACTCATTATGGGCAGTAAAAAGAGAAGGTTGCAGAGTTTGTAGTTATCATCCTACAGCTCACTGTTGTCTTGGATAGAGCATAAACAAATAATTTGCTTGCCACCTTTTGTATATTTTTGCTAATAATCCTTATCAGTTTCCTCACTTGATGCTTGTTCATGAATATCTCATTGCCCCATACTCAAAAAGGGTCGATGTGTGGATCCTTGCCAAGGGCATATGTACCTACAAGCAACAAGTAAATATTAGAAGCTAACAAGTGTCCATGCCTGGATCTATATGCACTACATTATGGAACGATGGGGGGAGTACAAGCTGAGGGATGAAGCTAACCTCGGCGGAAAATGGTGGCCACTCCCGTTGTTGTCCTGCATAAGTAGTGGAAAGGCATGATAAGTACAGCAACTTTAAAATCAAACAAATATAGCAAAGGTAAACAACATCATCTCCAAATGATAGCTTGAATGTGTTTGTTTTGGCATGTTCTTAATGCATATATAAAATGTAAGCCAATGTTACCGACAGCAGGCTTAACAGCCATCAAATATTGCAATTCAAATTAGTGTTGTTGAAAATGAATAGAAAGTAGGGAATGCTTAAACATCACACTGGATAAGTATGTAAAACTGAAATAAAGGGCATGTGTTAACTACACCAAGCATATCTAGAACCAAATATAGCCGTTCGAACTGGTATTGATGCAGTCGAGCGGCATAGTTCTGACTTGCACATAATGAACAACACATTATGAATGACTGAAATAAACAAGGCATAAACGATCAGTATAACAACCAAATATAGCAATTGAAAACTAGATAGAGTCTCACTTCAACCAACCTAACAAGCAAATACAGATAAACAGGGTATATGCTTGAAAACTAGACAAATGCTCACTGCAACCAACCTAACAAGCAAATACAGATAAACAAGACATCTGCTTGAAAACTAGACTAATGCTAAAAAAGCAACCTAACAACCAAATACATATAAACAAGGCATCTGCTTGATAACTGGACAAATGCTCACTACAACCAAACTAAGAACCAAATACATATAAACAAGGCATCGGCTCGATAACTGGAAAAATGCTCACTGCAACCAACCGAACAACCAAATACAGATAAACAAGGCATCTAATCACTATAAACAACCAAATATAGCCATTCATGAAACTGAAGTGGACAATTCATACTTAAACATCACATGGCCCTATTGAACAATACATTTTTGCATAACTGGAATAATTAAACACGGCACAGTTATAGCACCGCACGGCAAATGCTACTACAACAAAGGGTACGGGTTGGCAAGCTAGAAAAGGTAAGATTTGCTGATAGGATGTTGCCTCACATTTCATGGATGGGATCCTTCCAATTGGAAGAGCACTGACCCATGGTGCGCTCTCTGATGTCACAGATGGGTTGTTTCACCTTGCAAGAACCTTTGTGGGAGCCCTCCTCGTGGTCATGGTCGATGAGATCTGACTTGGCAATTGAGGATCCCAAGCTGCCGCCATAGAACGTGTCCTTCGGAAATGACAAAATGGGCTCGATGTCATATAAGGATCGCAAATCCTTCACCGCTTGGCGGAGGAGATCAGCGGCAGGGCCGTCAAAGAGATCGCCAATGGTTGAACCAGAGGGGTTGGGGATGGACCACTTAACCCGTGACATGGCCCACGTGAAGCTGTCGCTGTCGATGAGCTTGATGTCGTAGTCAGCTTTCCCGAGATACAGTAATACGCAAGCCCGCTGACATGAAGCCTTCGGCATGGCAACATAGTCAATGTCTTCACTGGCTTCCGTGGCGACGTGTTGCTCCGGGATCGACAGGTCGGGGCGATCAGCGGCCACCTCACCAACGTTCATCGGAGAGGCCATGATAAACCTCTTCTTGGCCGAACACTCGTCGGGCTCCCTGAGATACGTGGTCGAGCTTAGGCTGCAACATTCTAGAGTAGGGGATGTGGATCTGGCGGGGAGGGACACTGCAGGCCTCATCTAAAAACTCGGGGGAGTGGGGCGACTTTATGGGAATTGTTGGGTAACCTAAACTTTATTATCTAAGCTAGGAGGAACGGGCAGACCAGCATGGGTTGGCGGCGGCGCCAACGACGGCCAGGAGCTAGGGTTCGAGGGGGGAGGGGGCCGGGTGGGGGACTGTGGAGGGGGGTGGTGTTTGAGTATACGCAACGGCTACTGAAAGTTTTAGTAATGGTAGGTGGAGATGGTGGTGGACGAGGGAGAGCGACGGTTCAAATGCCTCGGCTACTGCAATTTTACTATAAGGTTGGTGTTAGGGGAGTGTGGGCGACGGTTCAAGTATGCCGGCTACTAAAATTTGGGTAAAGGAATTGATGCGGGGCGGGAGTGCCCAAGATCGCGCACGATCCAATAATAATATGCGTGTATGATAATAAGGAGAAGTGGCGGAACCGTCGATTTTTGCAACGCTCAAGGCGGGTAGTTTGTTTTTATATTTCTAGCTAGCTGGTCTATCGCACACGATTCGTCCTAATTTCTAAATAAACTTACCCGCCTTTAGCTTGCGAAATCATGGTGATTTTACAGGCACTTGCGTCGCACACGGTTAAGCCAGTACCTCCACCATTTGCTCATGCTTGTGTAGTTGTGGTGATTTTACAGCAAAAAATAACCTATAAAAACATAGTCTACAAATTAGCAAAACAAAGGATCTCAAGGTTTATATAATCACCATGATAGGTCACTATAGAGATATTTATCTCTTTATCTCTATAATGACCGTGTCATGGCGACTAAATGAATCTTGAGATATGCAACTTCCCACCAGGTCACCCATCCTTGGACTACTCCAGCCCGAGCACAGTTAACTTTTGCGTTCTATTTGACTAGGCTAGCGCATGGGAAGCGGCACCTTGCTGATAGGAATTGCCTCCTTGCCTTTAAGGCGTTTCACGCTGATTACCCTATGGGACCTACTCCCTCCTATCACACACATTTGTGCTTTTAGAAACTGTGTGTGATATTTACATGGATGGTGTGTCGCCGCCTAGCCTTCAATGAGCACTGACACTGGTAGCAGGGAACCAATAGGAGAAGAGGCGGGAAACCAATGAGAGGAGTGGCGGGAAACGGTAGCCTGTTTAGAAAACGTAGTGGAGAAGGAAGCGTGAGCTAGCATGACGCATGTGCACAGTGCTTACCCATATACTGCATGTGTTGTCGAAAGGGCTGAGGGTTGCCGTTTGATCTGGGAGCATCCAATGGTGCAGACGTATGATCTGTGGGGTTTGGGTTCTGGCCAATCAGAACGCATGACTCAGATCACGCTCGCAGCAGGGGGAGGGGGTGGGGCATCAGCCACAGTTTGGTAGGCACACGACTTTCGTGAGTGAACTGTGTGCTATTTGAAAACATTTTGTGAGAAGAATCTCGGTTTTTAAATCCGAGTAAATCCAAAACTCACCTGAAAATCGTGAAACTTGGCATGGAGTCACGACATGGCACATATATGTCGATGAATTTTTTTCGTCCATTTTAGCGCAAGTTTTATTACAAGCCTCTTACAAATCAGAGCTTCTCTCAAAGAAGCATCATGGTTCCGATAGGGAAACGTGTCCCCCTTGTGGGGGAAATGATAATCACTGCCTCTTTTCGCCTTGTATTTTCTTCTTCCGACAACATGGAAAGACAAGATATCCATGCTAAAATTTAAACTTATTCAGAGTTCGTGTGGCCTTTTTATACACTAAGTGAGTTTCCTAGGAATTTAATGTCCATAATTCAAAACTGGACCTCAAATACATGCTCCAGTTTACCAAAATGGCTAGAAAAATTATACATGCATGTGTCCTTGCGTGCATGTTTTGGTCCCATGCCAGGAATGGGAACGAATTACAACCGTACCAGTGTCCCGGCTCGTCCTCAAACATTTGGAATCTCGGTCTTTAAATCCTCGTAAATCCTAACTCACCAGAAAGTCATGAAAATAGGCACGGTGTCACGTCATGGCACATATATGTCGTGGTAAAATCATTGTCCAATTTAGGCCAAGCTTTATTACAAACCTCTTACAAACTGGAGCTTCTCTCAAAGAAGCCTCGTGGTTCCGATAGGTAAACGTGTTGCCCTTGTTGTCGAAACATAATCACTGCCTCTTTTCGCCTTGTATTTTCTTCTACGGGCAACATTGAACGACAGGATATCCGTGCTAAAATTTAAAGTTATTCAGGGGTTTTTTGGCCTTTATACACAAATAGAGTTTCTAGGCCATTTAATGTCCATAATTCAAATCTGAACTTCAAATACATGCTCCAGTTTACCAAAATGCCTAGAAAAATTATACATGTGTCCCTGGGTGCATGTTTAGGTCCCACGCCAGGAATGGAACGAATTACAACCATACCGGTGTCCTGGCTCATCCTCAAACATTTAGAATCTCGGTTTCTAAATCCTCGTAAATCCTAAACTCACCATAAAGTCATGAAAGTTGGCATGGTGTCACATCATGCCGCATATATGTCGTGGTAAAAACATTGTCCAATTTGGGCCAAGCTTTATTACAAACCTCTTACAAACCGGAGGTTTCTCTCAAAGAAGCCTCATGGTTCCGATAGGGAAACGTGTCCCCCTTGTGGCGAAACGTAATCACTCCCTCTTTTCACCTTGTATTTTCTTCTACGGGCAACATGGAATGACAGGATATCCATGCTGAAATTTAAACGTATTTAGGGTTCGTTTGGCCTTTTTATACACTAACTGAGTTTCCTAGGCATTTAATGTCCATAATTCAAATCTGAACTACAAATACATGCTCCAGTTCACCAAAATGGTTAGACAAAATATACATGTGTCCTTGGGTGCATGTTTAGGTCCCATGCCAGGAATCAGAATGAATTACAACCGTACCGATGTCCTGGCTCGTCCTCAAACATTTGGAATCTCGGTTTTTAAATCCCTATAAATCTAAAACTCGCAAGAAAGTCATCAAAGGTGGCATCGTGTCACGTCATGGCACAAATATGTCATGGTAAAAACATTGCCAATTTGGGCCAAGCTTTATTACAAACCGGAGCTTCTCTCAAAAAAGCCTCGTGGTTTCGATACGGAAACGTGTTCCCCTTGTGTCAAAACGTAATCACTTCCTCTTTTTGCCTTGTATTTTATTCTACATGCAACATAGAATGATAGGATATC
Source organism: Triticum aestivum (assembly GCF_018294505.1). Classification (NCBI taxonomy): domain Eukaryota; kingdom Viridiplantae; phylum Streptophyta; class Magnoliopsida; order Poales; family Poaceae; genus Triticum; species Triticum aestivum. Next base: position 618,527,577 of record NC_057807.1, on the reverse strand, counting down.
CATGTTGAAATTTAAAATTATTCAGGGTTTGTTTGGCCTATTTATACACTAATTGAGTTTCCTAGGCATTTAATGTCCATAATTCAAATCTAAACTAACAATACATGCCCAAGTTCACCAAAATGGCTAGAAAAATTATACATGTGTCCTTGGGTGCATGTTTAGGTCCCATGCCGAGAATGAGAACGAATTACAACCGTACCGGCGTCCTGGCTTGTCCTCAAACATTAGGAATCTCGGTTTTTAAATCCCCATAAATCCAAAACTCACCAGAAAGTCATCAAAGGTGGCATGGTGTCACGTCGTGGCACATATATGTCATGGTAAAAAAATTGCCACTTTGGGTCAAGCTTTATTACGAACCTCTTACAAACGGAGCCTGTCGCAAGAACCCTCATGGTTTCGATAGGGAAACATGCCCTCTTGTGGGCCAAACGATAATCGCTCCCTCTTCTAGCCTCGTATTTTCTTCTGCACGCAACACAAAATAACGGAAGATTCGCGCTGAACTTTGAAATTATTTAGGGTTCGTTTGACTCTTTTTATTCATTAATTGAGTTTTTTTGGCATTTAATGTCCATAATTCAAATCCGAACTACAAATACATGCTCCAGTGCACCAAAATGGCTAGAAAAAACGTACATGTGTCCTTGGGGTGTATGTTTACGTTCCATGGAACGAATGGGAATGAATTCAACCATCTCGCTGTCCTGCCTTGGCCACAAACATTGTGAATCTCGGTTTTTAAATCTCTGTAAATCCAAAACTCACCAGGAAATCATGAAACTTTGCAAGGTGTCACTACATGGTACATATAATTATCTAATTTGGGCGAAGCTCGTGAGCTAAACGAGTAACTCGTGACTCGGCTCGAATCGACTCGAACTCGAAGAATAACGAGTCGAGCCGAGCTTTAGTTTAAGATCGTCTATAGACCAAGTCAAACGAGTCAATCTCACGAGTACTCGTGTAACTTGTTAGGCTCGTTACAAGAGATCAGCTAAGCACCCTGCGTCCTAGGCACACAACACAAGGCCCAGCTACGCTATGAATATGAAAAAAATGATTACTTGTGAATGTAAAATGTACATATTAAATATGTACAATGTTCACAGACAATGTTCATTTTTATCTTATTCGTAAGGTTTTATGTTCATATCCTTAACGAGCTTAACAAGCTAAATGAGCCAGCTCGCGAGTTATACGAGTCGAGCCAATCTTGGATTTGAACTCGTTATCGTTACGAGTCGAGTCGAGCCAGCTCGTTAATGAAACGAGCTTTAGCGAGTCGAGCCGAGCTGGCTCGACTCGGCTCGAATTACAGCCCTAATTACAAGCCTCTTACAAACTGAAGCTTCTCGCAACCCTCATGGTTTCGGTGAGCGAAACGATAATCGCTGCCTCTTCTCGCCTTGAACTTTGTTTTCTACAGGCAACATAGAATAGCAGGAGTGTTGTGCTGAAATATGAAACTGTTCAGGGTTTGTATGGCCATTTTATATATTACTAATTAAGTTTTTTATGCATTTAATGTAGTCCATAATTCAAATTTGAACTACAAGCACATGCTCTAGTGAAGCAAAATGGGTGGGAAATCGTACATGTGTCATTGGGTGCATGTTTATGTCTCATTTAAGGAATGAGAATGAATTACAAACTTCTCGTTGTCCTGAAACATTGAGAATCACGGTTATTAAATCACAGTAAATCAAAAACTCATCCAAAAAACATGGAACTTGGCATGGTTTCATGACATGGCACATATATGTTGTGATAAAAAACGTAAAGTTTGAGAAGAGGCGCACACATTAATAGCCAACGAAGTCCTTTTCGAAATAAAAAACTGACATGTTAATATAGCAAACGGTTGTATTATATGAACCGTGTCAAAATTAACCATACTTGGTGGCGTGCGTGCAGCAGTTTAATTAGACGGGACGAGCACGAGAAGTCCGCCGTTCAGGCTCGACGGGACGCGTGCGAGTAGTCCGCTGTGCAGGCTCGACGAGACGCGTGCATCCTGTCCAACTCGCAGGCTCAACGGGACACAGGTGCGAGCAGCAAGGCCGCCCATGCTCATCGGGAAGCGAGCTCTTTGACCTCCATCCACCAGCCGCCGCCCGCCTCGCTCACAACTTCTCGATTAATCGGTTAATTAAAACACCTGGACGGAAAGTGTTTCCTTGTGATCCCATGGCAGCATTTGCTTTGTTCGTGTTTTCAACTCATATTCCGACCTAATTTAAATTTCCACATAGGGTAACTGATAATACGACGACAAATAAAATAACAACAGATAGTACGACGACAAATTTACAATGGCGCGGATAATAATTTTTTTCATATTCCGGATAATTTAAAATGCCACATGTGGCAAGCCCAGAAGACACGGGGGCAAGAGAAGAAGGAAATCACAGACAACGATCTGGGTCGCTACTGTATCTACTCTTTGATGGATCGCCGGGCAACGACATCCTCCAGCTTCTTCAATTCCTCACGACTTTGCTTGAAAGTAGCCACAGATTCCTCCACCTCCTGCTCGCGCTCGATCCGGAGCTTCCTCAAGTCACCCATCAGTTCCTCGATTACCGCTGTCAGTGTCATCCCCGAGGCACTGCTCTGCTCATGCAGCATCTTCCAGCCAGCGGCCTCCTCCTCCTTCTCGGCGAGCGCCTTGAGGAGCTTCACATTGTCACCCATGAGTTGCTCGACAAGGCCGGTTACCTTGTCAACTGAGGAATCGCTGATCTCGAGCAGCTTCATCAAGCCGTCGACCAGCTCCTGGTGCTTAATGAGACCAGCGAGAATGTTGTCGTCACTGGCCAAGGACTTTAGCAACGCCAGCTCGTCGCAATCGCCGATGCAGCGAGTGCGCTTGTGAGAGCCCTCGCGTGCCCGTGAGAGCTTGTTCGAGGGCTCCGCGGCGCGTCGGGACAGCTCTGTTGCGGCTGCCGCTTCATGGCAGGACCTCTCTAGTGCTTCTGCAGCCTTGGTCTTTGCTGCCTGGTTATATGTCCACCCGAAACTCCTCCTACCGGTCATGGCGGAATGACTTGACAAGAAAGACCAGTTTTCTGGGTGATGAGGAGAGGAACTGTGAAGTAATTTTCTAGTGGGTAGTTTTTATAGCCCGGTGACGACAAATGGCAACACATATTAGTTTGATCAGTGTGAACACATATTAGTTTGATCTGTGTGAACATATTTGCAATTACTTATTGCGTTGTAATCTGCAATGTGACGAGAAACAAAGTCAAAACTTATTGATGGTTCTGGGCCTATAAAGCCCCGCTTCTGTTATTCTATCTCATCGCAAACAGTTCTTTTGGATCAATCGTATGCCACGCATCGGAAGCTGGAAACGTGGGTCCTTGTTCTTGGTTGTACGTGTACGTGTCTGCCCACTATCACACACGGTCATGATATCACCATCGTGTCCTATCGATGCACCATCGCGTCTCCCACGGGGTGCCAGAAGGTTGACCACGTGGTTGCTCGCCGTGGTGCCCCTGCACGCGCTCTACTCGCCATTGAGGCAAATTTACAATGGCAACGGTTAATAATTTTCTTACATATTCAGGATAATTTAAAATGCCACATGCGGCAAGGCACAAAACACTCACGACCTACTTATGCATACAATTATAATAAAAAAATAGGCTAAAAGGCTGAGCGACGCCCTTCGGACGACGGTCTTCTCGGACTCCATGATCAGCATATCACCCTTGCGGCCGTTTATTATGTGTAACTTACTAATCATCGCGCACGAGTACTCGCAGACACATCGTGTTTGATACTCCTAGCCACCACAAGCAACTAGTTTGCATTTTTCAAAGTTTTTTGTACGAACAGAATCGCACACGAACTTATTATAGTAACCGTCTGTATTATAATTTCTCATCACAAACAGTTCATCCGAGTGGGTTGTTTGCTGCGTATCATACACATCTGGTTTACATGAATCGTTTGTGTTCTTTTGGCTCATCGCAAATGCCGCATATCACACACATCTTGTTAAGATGAACGATTTATGTTCTCTTGCCTATTCGAAAACAGTTTGTCCGAGTGAACCGTATGACGTATATCACACACGCCTTGATCTAGTTGACCGATTCTATTGCATTCCCTAATAGCACACAGTTCATCGGAGCAAACTGTATGCTGTATATCTCACACACATTGATATGGCTGCCCGTTTCTGCTTCCTCGTTGCAAACAGTTCTGCTGGATCAACTGTATGCCCAGCATCGCACACGTAACTAAAATCTGAACCCTGTTTGATGTCTTTGCCATCGCAAACCTTTTTGCATCTTTTTTGACGAGTTTTTTACATCCCCGTCTGCGATTAATGCATCGCACACAGTTTCTTCAAAGGGTCTCTGATTGTAGTATCGCGTTAGCAGCATCCTGCAGTAGTGTAAGCAGTATGACAATCATCGCCCACAACTCTTTGTGTTCTACTCGTGCATATCATCTACGCATAGACCTGGCTCGGATGCCACTGTTGGGGAACGTTGCATGGAAAACAAAAAAAATTCTACGCACACGCAAGATCTATTAAGGAGATGCATATCAATGAGAGGGGAGAGTGTGTCTACGTACCGTCGTAGAACGTAAGCGGAAGCGTTTAGTAACGCGGTTGATGTAGTCAAACTTCTTCACGATCCAACCGATCGAGTATCAAGCGTACAACACCTCCGCGTTCAACACACGTTCAGCTCGGTGACGTCCACGCCTTCTTGATCCAGCAAGACGCGACATAGTGGATGAGTTCCGGCAGCACGACGGCGTGGTGACGGTGATGGTGATGCTATCTCCGCAAGGCTTCGATTAAGGACTACGAAAATATGACCGAGGGTGTAAACGGTGGAGGGGGCTCCACACACGGCTAAGAGATTGTCGTGGTCTTGTGTGGCACCCCCTCCCACATATATATAGGTGGGGGTGAGAGGGGAGCAGCTAGGAGGCGCCCCAAGTAGGTCTGAATCCTACTTGGGTTCCTCCTTGGCCGCCCCCCCCCCCCCCCCCCCCCCCCGCTTCCTTATTTGCCGGAGGAGAAAGGAAAGGGGGGAGAGGGAAGGAAGGGAAGGTCGAATCCCCCTCCTTCATTTCCCCCATGGGTCGGCTGCCTTAGGGGGCGCGCGCCAGCCCCCTCTGGGCTGGTGTGCTCGCCTCTAATGGCCCAATAGGCCCGTCACCCTTCCGGGTGTGTCCGGAACCCCCCCCCCCCCCCCCCCGGTATTTCGATGACCACCCGGTACACTCTGAAACACTTCCAGTGTCCGAATACCATCGTCCTATATATCAATCTTTACCTCTGGACCATTCCGGAAATCCTCATTATATCTGTGAAAGATGTCCATGGCATCGTAGATGTAGCAGGTGGGACACATGGCAGAATTGAGGCACCACTTGGTGATGACGATTAAGACAACGGTTGAGCCTTTATAGGCCCATCGAATGGAGCGCAAGGGTGGGCCGCAACAATGGCTGGGGGCTGAAAATGTGCACCCATATGCTCCAGCAGGGCTCCGGCTAAGGGGACGCTGCTATAGCTCGCTTATAGCAAGAAGGAACACCCCTACTGGGCCGGCCCACTAGCAGGGTTATACATTTCTTCACTCTACTTCAGTTTTTTCTCTTGGTTTTATTTTTATTTTTACTTTTTTACTTTTGCTTATATCTAAAAATAAAATAAAAATAAATATATTCCACAAAGCAATTACTTAAGTTTTTAAAAAAATGTTTGTGCAGTGTATAAAAAATATTTGCATAACTTAAGAAAATATTGGTAGCATTTGAAAATAATGTTTCAAAACGTATTTGTAAAATATTTAACATGTTCTCAAAACAAATGTTAAAGAATGTGTACGGAAATTCTTTAAGCAAATATTTGAAAAATGTTAAAAAAAAAGGTTACAGACATATACAATAAAGTACAATGTGTAGCAAAAAAGTAGACATGAAAACAAGTATTTTCTAAAAATTAAGTTATTGTTTCTGAAAATATTAAATGGATATTGCTCTTTTTCCTTATCTATAGAAAAAATGTACAACTTGTATGAAAACGTAGACATAAAAAACTTATATTAAAAAATTAATCGTGTATTTGAAGAAATTAAACATGTACAAAAATAATGTTTCATGTATATACAAAAAAATGTGCGTGTATGGAAAAAGTAGACATAAAAATTATATATCTAAAAGAATGTTAATCGCATATTTAAGAATTCTTACACGTGTATAAAAAATATTCTTGGTGTATATAAAACATCTAGCCACCAAAAACATATATTTAGAAAAAGATAAACATGTATAAAAATGGTTCTTTATGTATATGAAAAATGTACATTGTGTGAGAAAAAAGTAAAATGTGTTGAGCAATAAGAAATAAAAAAGAAAAAGGAAATGGAAAAGGAAAAAACCCGAAGTGAACTTAAGAAAATTGTGAAATAAAGTAAAAAAAACCATGAAATAAACAAAAAAACCAAAGAATAAAAATAAATAAAAAGGAATATAAAACGGGAAAATCGAAGAAAACCCGAAGAGTCTAATGTAAAACTGCAGAAGACGGTCAAACCCAAGCTACAGTACTGGGTCGTCCCAATAGAGTCACCCCAGAGGTGAGACCAAATACGTCTGGGTATGAACAACACATAACTCCCATGCGGCTGAGCGTCATTTCCTGAAAAATGGCAGGGCCAGCTCTCGAGCACGCTCCACCAAGAACCAGTCGCGAAATCACTAATTAGAGTGTATGCCTTGCAAACTCACTCCCCACATCCTCTGATGTTGATAAGTGATGTACCGGATGTGCGCACTTATCCCGCATGGGAGTTTCATACTTTCGTTGGTTAATTTCTTAAAGGGTGTGACTATATCACATCCAGATGTGATATAATATCTCACATCTAAGATAATGTTATTTGTTGACAAGTTCCTCCTACTGTTTTTTGTTCTAATTGTTCAGGCCACCGCTGGGTATTTTTTTTTCTCTATCTAGGACTCTTCTAAGCTTTGACATAAGCATATGAAACAAGCCCACCACGTTCTTGTTTGTTTGATTTTTTTTGGTTTGTTTATTTGGGAAGCTGCCCTGCATTGCGTCGGTGTTTGTTTGTTTTTATCTGGGAGCTGCCCCGCATTGCATCAGTCGACAGTGCAACGTGAAAAATACCAAAAAAGAAGTACGACCACACAAATTGGAACAAAAACCCTTCCACTATGAAATGCCTGTAGCTAGCCAACGGACCTGTTGGCCGTTGCTGTCTTCACATCACAGTGAAGCTACAAATATAGACAAAATCGGCACATCGAATAATTTCAGAACGTCTCAACACACACCCCCTAGTTGCGAGCCGATGGCCGGGTTGCAACTAGGGTCCACAAAAACACACACAAATGAGGAGCCTTGACAAACACACATCCCTACTTGCGAGTCGATGGTTGGCATGCAACTGGGGACCCTCGAGAAACACTGACATCCCTAGTTGCGGGTCGATGGTCGGCATGCAACTCGGGACGCTCGACAAACACACACACACACACACACACACACACGCACACACACAAACAAACACACACACACACACACACACAAATAGTTGCAAGTCGATGGTCGGCATGCAACTGGGGACCCTCGACGAACACACGCACATCCCTAGTTGCAAGTCGATGGTCGGCATGCAACTGGGACCCTCGACAAACACACACTTCCCTAGTTGCAAGTCGATGGTTGACATGCAACTGGGGACCCTTGACAAACACACACACACACACACACACACACACACAGACACGCACACCTAGTTGCGAGTCGATGGTCGGCATGCAACTGGGGACCCTCGACGAACACGGACATCCCTAGTTGCGAGTCGATGGTCGGCATGCAATTAGGGATGCTCGACAAACACACACACACGCGCGCGCGCGCGCGCGCGCGCGCACACACACACACACACCCCTAGTTGTGATTCGATGGTTGGGTTGAAACTGGGCCACAACGAAACACGCACACACCCCTAGTTGCGAGTCGATGGCTGGCATGCAACAGGGGACCCTCGACAAACACACACTACCCTAGTTGCAAGTCGATGGTTGACATGCAACTGGGGACTCTCGACAAACACACACACACACATCCTTAGTTGCGCGTCAATGGTCGGCATGCAACTGGGGGCCTCGACAAACACACACACACACACCCTAGTTGCGAGTCAATGGTCGACATGCAACTAAGGACCCTCGACAAACACACACTCCCCCTTGTTGCATGTCAATGGTCAGCATGCAACTGGGGGCTACGACAAACACACATGCCCCTAGTTGCAAGCCGATGGTCGGCATGCAACTGGGGGCCTCAACAAACACACACATCCCTAATTGCGAGTCGATGGTCGGGTTGCAACTGGGGCCATGACAAAAGACACACACACACACACACACACCCTTAGTTGTGAGTCGATGATCAGCATGCAACTAGAGACCCTGCACACACACACACACACACACACACACACACACACACACACACCTAGTTGTGACTCGATGGTCGGCATGCAACTGGGGAACCTCAACAAACATCCCTAGTTGCGAGTAGATGGTCGGCATGCAACTGGGGGCCTTCGACAAACACATACACCCTTAGTTGCATGTCGATGCCCGGCATGCAACTGGGGGCTTCGATAAACACACACACATCCTAGTTGCAAGTCGATGGTTGGCATGCAACTTGGGACCCTCGAGAAACACACACTCCCCTAGTTTCGAGTCGATGGTTGACATGCAACCGGAGACTCTCGGAGAACACACATACACCCCTAGTTGTGAGTCAATGGTCGACATACAACTAGGGGCCTCAACACACACACACACACACACACACACCTAGTTGTGAGTCAATGGTTGGGTTGCAACTGGCGCCCATGACAAAACACACCCACCCCTAGTTGCAAGTCGATGGTCGGGTTGCAACTGGGGGCCCTCGATGGTGGTGGACTTGCAACTAATGGACTCAAACTTAGTTGCAAGACAAAAAAAGCATCGAGCCCAGTTGCAAGTCGAGGGTGGACTTGCAAGTGGAGACAGAAAAGCGTTAGCCCCAGCAATGAGTCAAGGGTGAACTTGCAACTAAATCAATGTAATATACTCAAAACCCAGTTGCAAGATAGAAGAAACATTGAGCCGAGTTGCGAGTCGAAGGTGTACTTGAAACTGGGACAAAAAAGGTCGGGCCCCAATTGCGAGTTGAGGATGGACTTGCAACTTGGACAAAAAAAGTTAGGGCCCTAGTTGCGGTCGATGGTGGACTTGCAACTCTGACCAAAAAAAGGGTTGAGCCCTAGTTACGAGTCGATGGTAGACTTGCCACTGGGGCAAAAGATAGGTCGGGCCCTACTTGTGAGTCGAGAGTGGACATGCAACTGGGACAGAAAAAGCTTGGGCCCTAATTGCGAGTCGAGGGTGGACTCACAACTAGAAAAAATTATGGGGGCCCAATTGCGAGCCGGGAGTGGGATTGCAACTGAAAAAAAGGTCGTGCCCAAATTGCAAGTTGAGGATGGACTTTCAATTGGGACAAAAAAAAAAGGTCGGACCCCAGTTGCGAGTTGAGGGTGTACTTGCAATTAGGACAAAAAAGTCGGATGCTAGTTACAAGTCGAGGGTGGAATTGCAACTGGGACAAAACAAGTCCAGGCCCCACTTACGAGTCAACTGGTAGACTTGTAACTGGAAGAAAAATGATTGGGCCCGAGTTGGGAGTCGAGGGTGGACTTGCAACGAGGACAAAAAAAGGCTGGCCCCCGAATTGCGAGTCGAAGGTGGGCTTGCTACTAGGACAAAAAAGAGGTGGCCCAAGTTGTGAGTGAAGGTGAACTTGTACCTGAGAGAAAAAAAATATCGGATCTAAGTTATGAGTCGAGGATGGACTTGCAACAGGAAAAATAATAAGGTTGAGCCCCAGTTGCGAGTCAAGAGTGAACTTGCAACTGGGATAAAAAAATAGGTACACCCAGTTACATATTGAAGGTGGACTTGTAATTGGGACAAAAGATGACGATGCCAGTTGTATGTATGTTGGTGTGAGTTGTAACTAAGACAAAAAGAATCTATCCTATAATTACATGTTTATGGTGAACTTGCAACTGATAAACAATAATGGGTTGGACCCTACTTGCATGACGGTGGTTTACATGCAACTCGGACAAGAAAAGATAAAAGAGGTGGGCCTAGTTGTATGCCAAAGGTGCACTTGCAACATAATCTAAAAAAGTGTCGGGCCGAGTTGCATGTCGGTGGTTGACTTGCAACCGCGACAATAAAAAAAGACATTCTTCAGTTTGCATGTCGATAGTTGACTTGCAACTAGGACAAAATATAAAACAGGTGAACCCAATTACATATTAGGAGTACACCAGCACAGAGACCAAAATGATTTGGACCCACATGCATGTCGATGATCGATTGCAACTGGAACAAGAAAAATAAAAAGAGACGGCTTCTTACATATTAGGGTTAGACTCGCAGGCAAAAAAAAAACAAGAAATGGGTCGTTGCCCGTCATTGTATTGTTTAGAAACTTTGTTGGGTTGCCTCTACTCCAAAGACAAGGATGAATGAGATAAAGAGTTAGAACAATGACTAGAATTGTTGAGCTAGTGGTCAGCTCGCCTCTAACAAACAATTCTTCTCTTCCAACTAAAACACACAAAAAACAATCCAAGAAAAATGCCCCAAAAAGAAAGACGTGCGGTGCGATGGGCCACAAAATGGACAACGGACGCACGGGACAAAACAACCATGATCAAAGAATTGCACGAAATTTATAGCGACTGATCAAATGAACTGAAACTTAGATGATACATCACACTCATGGTATATACACGCAAAAGGAGATGCATGCAAACAGCATATAATATATACACGCAAAAGGAGATGCATGCAAACAGCATATAATATATATACACATATTATAGCATTGAGACAGTTTAACAATAAATAAATAAACAAAAACAGAATGACAAAACCAGCCCACGCTGGCACACACATGCGCCAGCCCACGCTGGCAGGCTGCATGCAAGTCCCGTGCTGGGGCTGCACGAGCGCACGCTCACTGGAATGCGAATGCGTACAAATACACGCTCAAACGTGGACAAAAGAAAAACAAGATCAAACAAATCTAACGGTGAAGGATTTAGATGTGAGATAGTTATTTCACATCTAGATGTGAAATAGCAAATTTGTTTCTTAAAACATTTTATCTCTTGAATTGTATGTACAATCATGAACCGTTTTTGCCGTTACATTTCCCGCATTGAGATCTCCAAAACTAGATCTCATGCTAATAGATTGTGCCAATTCCATTTTCCTCCTAATTTCGTCCTGGCCTCATCTTTACCCCTAATAAAAAATAGTGCTCAACTATGCCCCTCTTCCATTAGATGGCGTTATGAAAATACCCCTTCGTACCGTTTTCGTCCGATCAAAGGGGTTTGATCATCAAATGGACGTTTTCTGGACTTTTTTTACCCCTCGTAGAAAATAAAAAATGAAACAACAGGAAAAAAAAAGGCAGAGAACCTTACCTGTAGCCGGCCCATGTAGGCAGCCCATCCCATCACCACTGCCCGTCGTCGTCTTCAAGCTCGTGCCCAGAAGCACGAGGACGTGTGGAGGCCGTGCGCGACGCCGCCGTCTGCATAGCCTATGTACTTCCCACGCCGTCTAACCATGTCAGAAGCTCCACCGACCTCCGCCATGTCTTCACGATGATGCCCATGAGCCGGGAAGAACCGCATCGCCGCCTGAGTCGTCATCTTCACCGCCGGCCGCCGAAGGTTTCCATCGCTGATTCATCGTCGTCGGAGCTCCCCCAACCCCGTTGGCCTGCCCATCAGAACCTGTCGTAGTTGTCACGGCAGATGTCCTCGTGAAAGGACTAAGTCTGGAGGCCATCTCAACTAGGAAGCCGCTTGAGAGGGGTTGATCGAGAAACGAATGACACGGGTTTACCCAGGTTCGGCCCCTCGTGATGGAGGTAAAGACCTACTTCCTGCTTGATTCATATTGCTAGAAATCTCGATTACAAGGATGCGGATTCGCTAACCTAGCTCTCGATGATTGCAACTTAGTCTTTTTCCACCCAGGGTAGGTTGAGACCCTAGATTTACAACAGGGTTCGGGTCGTACTACGACCCGTATCCTCTACTTATCTCCTAAGTAAGGAGAATCTTCATCTTCGGGCCTTTGTCAAACCGACCCATCAGGTGACATTGTCGAGCAGGCCTTCACTTATTCTTCTGGGCCTCCGCCAAATGATGATCCGCCAGGTCGAAGTGACCCACGAGCCGATGCGCTCTGGGCCGGGTCATTCTTCTTGTCGGGTCATATTGCTGGGAAATATCCCCAACGGAAAAAGACTATGTCCAAAAAACGTCCATTTGACGGTCAAACCCCTTTGACCGGACAGAAACGGCACCGGGGGGCTATTTCCATAAGTGCACCAGACGGGAGAGGGGTATAGTTGAGCACTGTTTTTATTTAGGGGTAAAGATGAGGTCGGGCCAAAAATAGGAGGGGGGTGTAAATGTCCCTAACAGATTTGATGAGATTTTTTCCGAAAAAACAAGAACTAAAAAACAGAACGTAAAAATTATAATCCAAAAAAATGAATACCCAAAAAATAAAACAGATGCACAACTATGTTTTTCAAAAAAAATCGGGAGCACAACTATGCTTTTTCACGTTCCAGAGAAGCATAGTTGTGTTTCATCGCGAAGTCACCGTGAACCACAACTGTGGCTTTCACTTTCCTAGAAGCGTAATTGTGCTTCTCGCGGAAGGATAATTGTGCTTTCACTTTTCAAAAAGCACAACTTTGAGGAGCACGACGGAGCTTTTCATTTTCGGTAAGCGCTGATGTGTTTCACTGTGAAGCATAAAAGTGTTTTTTCGCACGTCGTGCCTTGCGCGACAATTTCTTTTCAAGAGAACCTAAGAAAAACCAAGAAAAATCTAAAAACCAGGAAAAAAATGTGCTCCCGCGGGCATGCCACTGCACGACTTGTGGCGGCGATGCGCACCACTCAGCGCTCCTCCGCATGTACCCGTGTCCGCTGCGAGCTCCTTGCAAGGGGTACCAGTTGGTTAGGGAGCTTCTATTTTTGGACCTATGTGGGAGAAAGCTAGCAAACTCGCACCTCTGCGCACAAGTTTCGACCAGGCCCATTAGTAGGGCGCCCTTTCTTTTCTTTCGGTTTATTGGTTCTTGCTGTTTTGTTTTTATTTTAAAAAAGATTCAAGATCTAAAAAGAACTTCAAAATTTTAAAATGTGTTCATGAATTTCAAAAAATCTTTTGAATTTTTAAAAATATATTATTTTATTTCAGTAAATGTTTGAATATCAATTAAAAATGTTCATGAATTTAAAAACTGCCCGACTTTAAAAAATTGTAATGAATTCGAAAAATATATAAAATATGAATTTGAAAATATGCTCAAAAATTTATAAATGTTTTCTGAATTGAAAATATCGTGTTTCAAAAAATATCCCCATATTTCAGAAAATGTTCCTATTTCCATAATAAAAACTTGAAAAAAGCAGAAAATAAGGAAAAAAAGAAAAAAAACACAGAAAAACCAATCAGGGATTCCAAAAACCGGTGAAGAAAGGCTCACTTAAACCCGAATATAGACCGGTTCGTATACTACTCGAGCGCACCACTGGGGGGGGGGGGGTAATGTAGTACCCGCCAGAGCTATATATCACTTGTTTTAGCCGAAAGAGGTGATATCACTTAGTTTTTCTTTTACCCTCCGGTCCGTCTCGCCTGAAAGTTTCCCGACTTTGAACATCACTAGTTATGGTTTTGTTTTGTGCGTCCGGTCGTCCGGTTTGGTCGGTGTGTTCATTTGGTTGCTGCGGCATTTTGCTTCGGTTTTTTTGTTTGTTTTCTATTTTTCATTTTTTTTCTCTTTCTTTGTTTTTTCTCTTTTTTTTCATTTTTTGGATCTTTCTTTGTTTTCTTTGTTTGTCATTTGTTCATTCTCAATTTCACTATTTTCATTCTTTTGCATTGATTTTCTTCGGGTGTTTCCCTCTTTTCTCCGGTTTCGCTGGTTTCCTTGTTTTTTTCCTTTCGTGATTTTCACTATTTTTAAATCTTATGCACTGGTTTTCCTTTTCTTTTTTATTTTGGTTTTCTTTCATCGGTTTTCAGTATTTATTTGCTTTTTCACTGTTTTTCTTTGTTTCTTAGTTTCTATTTTTCAGTTTAAATTTGGTTTCTTCGTTTTTCTTTGTACATTTGTTGTACATCAGGAACGTTTTTTTATAGATATGTTTAACATTTTTAATACATGAATAACATTTTTAAATATTTTTTTCATGTCTACTTTTCCATACAAGTTGTACATTTTTTGTATACATCAGGAACATTTTTTATATACATGTTTAGCATTTTGGAGATAAATATGCATCTTTTTACGAATGAGAGCCTTAGTGAGGAAGTCCCATTCCAGACGGCTTTAGCAAGGTCGATTTTAACTATGAAAGCAAGGAGATTCCATTTATTTATCTATTTTGCTTTGAGGTTGCTTACCACATACACCATGCGGTAAGGAGATTCCATTTACACAACCTAAGGAGTTAATTATTTCTTGATCTATGATGATATTATTTCTAAGCCTCATTTGGTTTACTTGAATTTTATAGGAAAAAGGTCTCCTTGGTTTACAGGGATTTTATAGGAATGGTAAATGATAGCAATTTTGTAGGGAAAATTTCTTTGGATCCCTTTGATTTGTATGAATGAATTTCTATTCCTATATAGGATAGGAACCAATCCTACACATTTCGAAAGAAAAAAATATTTTAGACTCAATCAAAAAAAATTATATTCTATGCGTAAAATGATATTTCTTTCCCTATAGAAATTGAGATATATGTCATTTTATTTTCTTTGATCTTTTCTATTTCTATAATATTCCTACCCTAAGAATCAAAGAAGGCCTAAAGGATATAAATTTTGTAGGAAAAATTTCTTCTGTGACCTTTGGATTTGTGTTCCTATGCACGATAGGAACCAATGATTCATATTTCAAAAAGGAAAAACGTTAGTCTAAACTCAATGAAAAAAAATCTCTTATCCTATCTCTTTTTCTATAGCAAATGAGATACATGTTATCTCACCTTCTATGATTTCTTAATTTCCATGATATTCTTATATCCTATGAATGAATGGAGGCCCAATTCTCCGGGCTTCAACCAAAGTTTGCTTGGAAGAATGGATGTACTAGTTAGAGCATCTACAACCGGACCACCCAAATCATCCTCATAAGCCCGGGAGGACTGCCCAGTCGACAGGAGAGATAAGGAGGATATGAGGATGTCAATCTTTGCCTCCGTTTCGAAAAAAAAGATGTCCGGTCAGCACTCCACATAGGATGTGGCCCACCCAGACCACCTTCTTTCTTTATTTACTTTTTATTTTCTCTCTCTCCCTCTCTTCATCACATCAATCAAATGCATTTGACCGAATAATTTGAGAAAGATATAGGAAATATGGTTACATGCATGCACAAATGAAGGCTAAAAAAGAACGCTCGACATATAGGGAATTGAATTAGCTCATTGTGGTTGGAGATGCTCTCAGACAGTAGTCGACAGTCTTGAAAGATTTCATGAATCGACGGCGATCTTCTTTTGAGGTAGCAACCGCATTTGCCAGTCCATGGCGATCTGGCGTTGAATAGTACACATCCTCGGCCGCGGCCGGTGTGAAACCAAGCCAGCCCGTAGCCCAAGCCGTTTGTCCCGTCGCACATAAAATAGAGAGGAAAAAAGCTCATTGATGTACGCCGGGGGAACATCACGCCGTGCGCGCGCGTGCCTGCGCGCGCCGCACCGGCCGGCTGCATGCGCACGCGCTAGCTCCCTCATCGATGGCACGATGCATGCATGCATGCAGCCTACTCCAACCATAGATTAGCCCTCGCAGCCGTATGCTGTTTAGGCGCAGGACCACGCCGGCCGGCCGGCCGCGACCACACCTCCATTGCACGCGCGACGGCGCACGCCTGCCGGCCGTTGGCGACGCAAAGGCAGCATCCCAGCCTAGGTAGCCTGCGGCGCGTACGTACGGCACCACAGCCAAAAGTTACTCCCTCCGTCTAGATGTGTAAATCACCTTACAAAAATCAGATTTTCCTAAAACACTTAGGCACAATACATTAAATTCCGTCCTCGTTTCCCTCGCTGCCTCGTTCATCAGCGATCATTTTTTTCGGCTGAACCACGCGGGGGAGGAAGTTAATGCGGGAGAGAAGGAGCGACCTATGCATGGCAGAGAAGGAACACGTTGATTAGGGGAGGGATTGACCCCAGTTTGCATGCACGTCAATGGGCTTGCATGGGTGGCTGAAACGGCATCCCTATTAATTAGGGATTCATTGCTAATCTTTGTTTGGTTTAGTAGGAAAAACGGTGATTGGAAGAATTTTCGGTCCGATTCTTTGGCCTCTTCCAATCCGCAGCCACCTAGGTCGCGCTGCTCCATCTTAGGCGACTTATACACCTAGACGGAGGAGTACTTCGTTTTCAACTGTTCCAAGTAAACGCAGAAGTTACTGTGCCTACGCACCTGGCTCTGCCCGTGTACAGCAGCTACAACCTACTACAAGTACTGTATCTAGACGCTTTTTTTTCGTTTTATTGATGAAGGATTTGAACGTGTCAAAAACTACTACAAAGGTTTTCATGCACATGTTCGCCAAAAACTCCAAGTACTACTACGAAGTTTTGCAATGCATGTGTACATACTACAAACCAAGTGCTACCTCCGATCCATAAAACGTCTTAGACAAATCTAAGACAAGTAATATGCATGGAAGGGAGTACTTACATACACTGCTAGCATGTGCACCTACATGTTGCATGGTCCGGTCATGTCGAAGAAGAAGGACACACGTTGTTATTAGCACCAATCTCAGTCCAAAGTCAAGAAAATGAAAGCCAAGTACATCCCATCTGCACGATCCAGTATCGTAGTACGATTTGGACGTGAGACATGAGAGGAGCACAAGTACGCATGCATACAAGCCTCGTACTTGACCTAAGCAAGCAGCTATAGCTAAGCATCTCTCTAGCTGCCTAGCTAGGCCTGCACCTGCTTGTATAGAGATCCACAGTACTGCATCTGGATCTGGAGTAGATCAGATCAGTGCACGCAGGACTGCATCTGGATGCTGCATTGCTTTAACTGTGTTTACCTATACATATTTTCTTCTATACTTCCAAAATTGAATTACTACTAATGTGGAGGAAAGTAATGCGACGGTACGCTAGCATTGGCTCTGGACACAGTACTCGGACCACAGGCAGGCAGGCAGGCAGGCATGCGTCTATTAAATCCAGATCAGAGAAAGTAGATTCAAAAGGGCATGTGATATGCCTAATCAAGCTACCAGCATGCATGTGTTCATCTCCGCCCTCCTCCTCTCCTCCGCTGCACGTAGACTACTCTGCGTGCATGTCAGCTGCACTTACATAGTGTAGAGTAGGGGTATATACTAGACTAGAGAGAATGACACTTGCTACTGTACAAAAATTGCTGCACGCGTGCCTGTCAACAAATACTATGTCTCTCGTTCTTGCTCTGGTGCAAATGCTACTCCCTCCAACATCAGACCTAAGATTTTTCCCGAGGCCAAATAACTGAATTTTTTTAACCTAAAAATGGCACACACCTAAATCTCCATGGGGACTATTTTTTTATTCCTGCCCTTTTTTGATCCTGCTAGCCAAAAAGTTATATGCTTCAATACACGACGTGCAGCTACCCCTATGAGCTGAGAGGTTAATTTGCCCGAATTAATCGATCTATGCGCAAGACAGTCCTCCGGATTTCAATCATGAGAAAAGAACTTCGCAATTTGATGTTCATCTCTGATGATTATATGTTTTTACATCATCTCCACTAATGGTTGAGAGCATGGAGAAAAATGTCAAACACACTGGGCAAAAGCAAGTAAAGAAATCATGGAGCTTCCCTCGAAAAAAAAGAGATCATGGAGCTGGTGGCTTTGCTTATCTCACTTTTGTCCATCCTCTTCGCAGGGAAAACATTTTTTTACAAGGCCCTGGGCCTGATCTTTAACGAACAAAGAATCACCTTGGGAGGCACAAACAAGAACAGGAGCACACCACATCTCTTTCTCGCCAAGACAAGGTACAGTCAATCGCTTGGCCTTGACCGCTATCTCTCTCATTTCACGTCAGATGGTCTGATCTGGTTGCTTGTTGCTGGCCCCGCATTGTAGTCAAAGAATGGACTTTGGGGCTATAGATTCCTAGCTCGCTAGGCAGTAGGCCGTGGCGGATCAATCGGCCGAAATCACTGTTCTAACCTTGTCAGAGTTTTTAGTCGCAAACTGAACCCAACGTGAAAGTATTTTACGATTTGACCCTTTTAGCAACGCCAGGGCCCGCGGCGTTTTTGATGAACACGGAAACGCCGACCAAGCTAGCGTTTCTTCTCTGGCCCACTGCCAGGCCGAGTTGGCGTTGCTTGCTGACGTGGCGGGATTGAAACGCCGAGCCAGCTAGCGTTTCTAGAAACGCCAGCACCAATGACGTTTCTGGTGCAGATATTTTAGGTGGTCGTGGGGCTTTCACCCACCACTCACCACTCAATCTCTTCTCCCCCATTGGCCTATCCCGGGCTCTTGCCCTTTTCCCCCTTTGTGTCCCTCACTTAGCCCCTCTCGAATCCTTGCAAATCGATTGGGTTGGTCCGTGGATCCGGTGTCATTTTCGTTCGTTGAGATAACCTTCTCACAAAATTTTATTGGTTGGATTTGCCCATTTGAATTAATTTGTTCTTGTTGTTCCTAACCCTAGTTTTGAACATGGATCTATAATGTGATGTTTTTAGTATTGTTGTTCCAATGGTGTTGCATTGTGATGTTGTTGAGCATACCTTATTGTTTGGTTTATGACTAATGTTAAGATTTAGGGTTAGGGTTAGTGGTTTTGTTAGCAATGTTAAGATTTAGGGTTAGCAACGTTGTGGTGTACGCTTGCAACGCCAAAGGTCCTGGCGTTTCTGCTCTACATAGAAACGCTTCACGTGGCTTGGCGGTCCTTTAAGACAGAGGCTGCCTGGGACACGTACATGAAATGTTGCGTTCACATCAGAAACGCCAGACATTGCTGGCGTTTCCATGACACATACAAACGCCAAAGTCTATGGCGTTTCTGACCTTCTATGCAGATCACAGCAAACCATGCCAAGTACAGCAACAGATTATGAGTTAATGATCCAACAGTTTTCACAATATAAACGCCAAGTACAGCAACAGTATAGCAATGAGACATTTTTTGGCAACGAACTTAACATGATCCAGCTTACATAATAATTAACAAGTCTAGGTGACATAGAAATAACAAGTCCATCAGATATAGAACTAACGAGTTCGCTCCATCTGAAAAGCTAACTACATTTCTAGTTCACCAGATATAGGACTAACAAGCTCGCATCAGTCATCACTTCACTTCTTGCCTCTTTTCGCAGCCATCTTCCCCCTGTTGACGTAGCCCTCTGGAGTGCTCTGCCGTCCAGGACGTCGGATGTTCCTTGAGCTAACTCGGCGTGCTTCTTTAGAAGGCTGAGAAGGTTGAGTTGGTTGTGGAGCATCTTCCATCTGCGAAGCCCCAAGCTCCACATAGTCCGGATCCGCATCGTAGTCTGTCTCCTCCTCTTCATCTTCCTGTTCATCAATCCGTGCTCGGCTCAAAGAAGCACCTCCTCAGCTGGAAGAAGGACGAGCGGAAGAAGCATGTGCTTGGCTCGAAGATGGACGAGCGGAAGAAATAACATCCATTCTATACTGAGCACGTGCACGCACATCCGTTGATGAACCGCCATGGCAAGAGAGTAAAGCGGCTAGTGTTCGGCAACGATTCACAACCTTCTGCAGAGGCAAAGGCATTGACATGTAAATATGCAAAAATAGTTCACATGATATAAAATAAATGTTCATATTAAAAAGGCATCTAACCTGTAGAGTACTCCTAACGAGACCATCCGTTTCTCTACTAGGTGCGCGGCCAAGCACCACATTACTATCATTGATACATCTCCATAGCTTCGTGCCCTGAATAAAACTTAAGTGACACACCACTCATGAAGAAATGACACATGTTCAAAAAAGAGACAAAAAGGCATACCACTCAGTCATGCAGAGGGCCATAATCTAGGCGCGCTCCAATGGTCTCCCTAATAGAGTTGTTGAATGCACCATCAGCAGCCTCACTTGGCATTACTTCCAAGCAATCGGCACGAGTCCAAGCACCCTTAAGGATAACTCTGTACTCTTTGCGAAGCCACTCCAAATGCCTTAAATATGCCCCCTCGTCGTTGTCAGGTGTGTGATCATCTTCAACTCGGTCATTCCTCTGAGCATTCCACATGTCCACCCACATAAGATGGTGATCCTCCCAATTAATGACATTCTTGTTGTGTTGCCGGCTCGTCCTACAAAGCATGAGAAGTATCAGTATCAATTTCATTTTTTAGTGGTTACACATTGATCAACATATGGTACAAAAACTCTCACCTATGTAGCACCACACTTGTCTCAACATACTCCAGCGGGGTGCGTTGTTGTACTCCAAATTGCTTCGAAACACGATGTGGAAGATGCCACTCCACCGCAAAAAACATATCATGGGGCAACGCACACGCCAAAGATGTTGGTCATGGAAGCACATATTGCTCAAAGGGAACTGCCTAGGTACCATGTACGGCCTCCAATTAACCTACATCACAACATGTCACTAGCTCATGCACAACAACAAAAAATCTGAATTGATAGCAAGGCATTTGATAATTACCTGGTTGTAAGTAAGCATGTCAAGCTCGCTTATGTATGCCTTGTACCGTCCCATGGCTGCGTACTAGACACTTGGACATTATCCCACGTGTATGTGATAGTGGGATACCGCTCCTCATCCCCGTCAAAAGGCCACTCCCAAGGTTCTTCCGGAGCAATGGTCAAGTTACGGCCCACAGGGATACACTCCCACATCCAAATTTGTAGGGCCCAAACAAAACCACCAAGACAAGATTTCGGCTTACTCCTCATACATGCTCCGTCCAACTACACATTTGTATACACATTAAATAATCACATGCAAAAAACTCTTTCATATAATGAAAATTCATCAAATTAGCATTACCTGACGGTACCAGAAGGCTAGTGCCGCCGACCCCCAACTCCACTTAACTTCCTATTTATGAAGAGGGTCCAAGAACATCCACGAGGCTGTGTCTCCCGTGCCGTCAGGAAACACCACTTGGGTCAAAAGATTCCATAAGTAAGCCCTGGCGTACCTCTCCACAACAGCCGGACTGGCAATCTCTGGGCACTCATAAAAATGTTCTTGTAGCCATGAGAAAAAAACACCAGATGGCCTAGGATCCTTCTTTATTTCATGAATCCACGGGGGAGGTTCAACACCAACCAAACCTGCAACCCTTTGTCGCCACCCCTCGGACTTCACCTTCCCGGTAAGAGCCCTGCCCTCGACCGGAAGACCGGAGATCATCGCAATATCGTCCAAAGTGATGATCATCTCACCAAGAGCAAGGTGAAAAGAGTGCATCTCCGGCCTCCAACAGTCCGTAAGGGTGGTAATGGCCATCGAGTTTAGCCATGGTGGTGTGCCTTTAAAGTTGAGCACAAACTGGAGAAGATCCATTCTTCTAAAATAAGGCTCGTAGCGATGGTCATACCTCAGTGACTCACGTGGGTTGTGGCCTCTCAACCGAAGTACTGGAGGAACCTACAAAAATCACACGCACAATTTATATACTTCTCTAAACTACTCACAATATACTCACAATATGAGAATCGACAATGTAGATACATAATTACCTCCCCTCTTTCCACAAGCACAGCACGATGCTTCTCCTCGTAATAATCATCAAGGCCGGGATATTTATCCGGCTCAAACATCCTACAAAATAAGGTAAATGGATTTTTTATGATATATGCTTAAAATTATGAGCACATCATATACAAAATTGTGTGAGAACTACTGTTGGGGATGTAACTATTCGTGTAAGCCGCCCAGGAGGGGCCGGGTTACACAAAGAAGACTCACCGGAAGGAAGCCCAAGACCAAGCATGAAGATGGCGGTTCAGTAGAGGGTCTGAGGCCCACGGGCGACTTAAGGCCCGTTGTAGTAAACCGTCATAATGGCATGACTTGTATCATAAGGTAGATTTAATTAGTCACCAAGCCGGACACTATTTATGAGCCGGCCAGGACTCTGTAAGCCACAGGGCGTCAACCCGTGTATATAAGGGGACGACCCGGCGGCGGCTTAGGGGAAGGAAACAACTGATCGAGAGCCGGGCATAGCGTATCTCGCTCCCTGGTCATCGAAACATCAATACCAACCCAACTAGACGTAGGCTTCCCTTCACCGTAAGGGGCCGAACTAGTATAAACCTCTTGTGTCTCTTGTCCCAATTAACCCCTTCAAGCTTCCTAGTTGCGATGGCTCCATAACTAAGTCCTTTCACGAGGACATCTGACGTGACAATTCCACGACAGTTGGCGCCCACCGTGGGGCCAGCGCACGGTGGATTCGAGTTCTTGAAGGGAAACTTCGAAGGGCTTAAGGGATACGCAGTGGGCCGGATGACCAAGAGTCGTCGCGCCAAGATCAACATCGACGATCAAGGTTGGGGCCCCGATGCCGGCTCAATTGAGTACGGGTACCGGGTCCCCTTCGGCGGAATCCACGTTTTCATCGGCCGGATTGGTGAGCCGGGCCCTGACAACTGCACCGACCTCGTCGAGACGGCTCAGCGTGCGAGACCCTCCCGAGTTCAACCTGGCATGAAGTGTGTCTTTGTGGGCTGCATCCACGGAGAAGAACTTTCTGAAGGATCTGAAGATGGTGGTGAGACGGCCGTCCTCTCTGATGGTGATTCGTCCGCCGGTTCAACAGATTCACTGTATCAAGTGCAAGATGGCGTTCTTGGGGGCTGTTCCGATGGTTCCAGTATTCTGGACCCTTATGAGCCGCCAAACTGTGCAGGGGTCTTCATGGCTGGGACTCAACCCGGCCAAAATTCTACAACCGCTGCTGCAATAACATCCGGAACGGGAGCGGCCGGGGCGAGAGGCCCTGTGCGCCCACCGGCTCAGGTGCTGATAGATCTCATGGATAAGCTTACGACCCTGTTAACTGCCATGGTTATTCCAGCAAATAAAGATGAGCATGACGCAGAGGTTGTTGGGTAACATAGTAATTTCAAAAATTTCCTACGCACACGCAAGATCATGGTGATGCATAGCAACGAGAGGGGAGAGTGTAATCTACATACCCTTGTAGACCGAAAGCGGAAGCGTTAGAACAACGCGGTTGATGTAGTCGTACGTCTTCACAGCCCGACCGATCAAGCACCGAAACTACGGCACCTCCGAGTTCTAGCACACGTTCAGCTCGATGACGTCCCTCAAACTCCGATCCAGCCGAGTGTCGAGGGAGAGTTCCGTCAGCACGACGGCGTGGTGACGATCTTGATGTTCTACCGTCGCAGGGCTTCGCCTAAGCACCGCTACAATATTATCGAGGAGGACTATGGTGGAAGGGGGCACCGCACACGGCTAATAGATCTCAAGGATCAATCATTGTTGTGTCTTTGGGGTGCCCCCCTGCCCCCATATATATAGGAGCAAGGGGGGAGGCGGCCGGCCTATGGAGGAGGCGCACCAAGGGGGGAGTCCTTCTCCCACCGGGAGTAGGACTCCTCCTTTCCTTGTTGGAGAAGAAAAGAGGAGGAGAGGGAGAAGGAAAAGGGGGCCGGCCCCCTTGTCCAGTTCGGAACAGAGGGGGGGCGCAGGCCTCCTTCCTTTTGGCCTCTCTCCTCTATTCCCGTATGGCCCAATAAGGCCCATATACTCCCCGCCGAATTCCCGTAACTCTCTGGTACTCCAAAAAATACCCGAATCACTCGGAACCTTTCTGAACTCCGAATATAGTCGTCCAATATATCGATCTTTACGTCTCGACCATTTCGAGACTCCTCGTCATGTCCCCGATTTCATCCGGGACTCCGAACTCCTTCGGTACATCAAAACTCATAAACTCATAATATAACTGTCATCGAAACCTTAAGCGTGCGGACCCTACGGGTTCGAGAACAATGTAGACATGACCTAGAACTATTCTCGGTCAATAACCAATAGCGGAACCTGGATGCTCATATTGGCTCCCACATATTCTACGAAGATCTTTATCGGTCAAACCGCATAACAACATACGTTGTTCCCTTTGTCATCGGTATGTTACTTGCCCGAGATTCGATCGTCGGTATCCAATACCTAGTTCAATCTCGTTACTGGCAAGTCTCTTTACTCGTTACGTAAAGCATCATTCCGTAACTAACTCATTAGTTACATTGCTTGCAAGGCTTATAGTGATGTGCATTACCGAGAGGGCCCAGAGATACCTCTCCGACAATCGGAGTGACAAAACCTAATCTCGAAATACGCCAACCCAACATGTACCTTTGGAGACACCTGTAGTACTCCTTTATAATCACCCAGTTACGTTGTGACGTTTGGTAGCACCCAAAGTGTTCCTCCGATAAACGGGAGTTGCATAATCTCATAGTTACAGGAACATGTATAAGTCATGAAGAAAGCAATAGCAACATACTAAACGATCAAGTGCTAGGCTAACAGAATGGGTCATGTCAATCACATCATTCTCCTAATGATGTGATCCCGTTAATCAAATGACAACTCATGTCTATGGCTAGGAAACTTAACCATCTTTGATTCAACGAGCTAGTCAAGTAGAGGCATACTAGTGACACTATGTTTGTCTATGTATTCATACATGTATTATGTTTCCGGTTAATACAATTCTAGCGTGAATAATAAACATTTATCAGGAAATAAGGAAATAAATAATAACTTTATTATTGCCTCTAGGGCATATTTCCTTCAGTCTCCCACTTGCACTAGAGTAAATAATCTAGTTCACATCACCATGTGATTTAACACTAACATTCATATCTGTATATGATTAACACCCATAGTTCACATCGTCATGTGACTAACACCCAAAGTATTTACTAGAGTCAATAATCTAGTTCACATCGCTATGTGATTAACACCCAAAGAGTACTAAGGTGTGATCATGTTTTGCTCATGAGAGAAGCTTAGTCAACGGGTCTGTCATATTCAGAGCCGTATGTATTTTGCAAATATTCTATATCTACAATGCTCTGCACGGAGCTACTCTAGCTAATTGCTCCCACTTTCAATATGTATCCAGATTGAGACTTAGAGTCATCTGGATCTGTGTAAAAGCTTGCACCGATGTAACTTTTACAACGAACTCTTTTATCACCTCCATAATCGAGAAACATCTCCTTAGTTCTCACTAAGGATATTCTTGACCGCTGTCCAGTGATCTACTCTTAGATCAGAATTGTACTCCCTTGTCAAACACAGAGCAAGGTATACAATAGGTCTGGTACACAACATAGCATACTTTATAGAACCTATGACTGAGGCATAGGGAATGACTTTTCATTCTCTTTCTATTTTCTGCCATGGTCGGGTTTTGAGTCTTACTCAACTTCACACCTTGCAACACAGACAAGAACTCCTTCTTTGACTGTTCCATTTTGAATTACTTCAAAATCTTATAAAGGTATGTACTCATTGAAAAAATCTTATCAAGTGTCTTGATCTATCTTATAGATCTTGATACCCGATATGTAAGTAGCTTCACCGAGGTCTTTCATTGAAAAACTCTTATTCAAGTATCCCTTTATGCTATCCAGAAATTCTATATCATTTCCAATCAACAATATGTCATCTACATATAGTTTTAGATAATGCTACAGAGCTCCCACTCACTTTCTTGTAAATTCAAGCTTCCCCAAAAGTCTGTATAAAACCATATGCTTTGATCAACTCATCAAAGCGTATATTCCAACTCCAAGATGCTTGCACCAGTCCATAGATGGATCGCTGGAGCTTGTACATTTTGTTAGCATCTTTAGGATTGACAAAACCTTCTGGTTGCATCATATACAACTCTTCTTCAAGAAAACCATTAAGGAATGCAGTTTTGACATCCATTTGCCAGATTTCAAAAAATAAGGCAATTGCTAACATGATTCGAACAGACTTAAGCATCGCTACAGTTGAGAAAATCTCATTGTAGTCAACACCTTGAACTTGTTGAAAACCTTTCGCAACAAGTCGAGCTTAGTAGATAGTAACACTACTATCAGTGTCCGTCTTCCTCTTGAAGATCCATTTATTTAACATGGCTTGCTGATCATCGAGCAAGTCAATCAAAGTCCATACTTTGTTCTCATACATGGATCATATCTCAGATTTTATGGCCTCAAGCCATTTCGTGGAATCTGGGCTCATCATCGCTTCCTCATAGTTCGTAGGTTCATCATGGTCTAGTAACATGACTTCCAGAACATGATTACCGTACCACTCTGGTGCGGGTCTTACTCTGGAAGACCTACGAGGTTTGGTAGCAACTTGATCTGAAGTTTCATGATCATCATCATTAACTTCCTCACTAATTGGTGTAGGAATCACTGGAACTGATTTCTGTGATGCACTACTTTCCAATAAGGGAGAAGGTACAATTACCTCATCAAGTTCTACTTTCCTCCCACTCACTTCTTTCGAGAGAAACTTCTTCTCTAGAAAGGATCCATCTGAGCAACGAATAACTTGCCTTCGGATCTGTGATAGAAGGTGTACCCAATAGTTAACTTTGGGTATTCTACGAAGACGCACTTCTCCGATTTGGGTTTGAGCTTATCAGGTTGAAAACCTTTTTCATATAAGCATCGCAACTCCAAGCTTTAAGAAACGATAGCTTAGGTTTACTGCTAAACCACAGTTCATAAGGCGTCGTCTCAACGGATTTCGATGGTGCCCTATTTAAAGTGAATGCAACTGTCTCTAATGCATAACCCCAAAACGATAGTGGTAAACTGATAAGAGACATCATAGATCGCACCATATCCAATAAAGTGCGGTGACGACGTTCGGACACACCATAACATTGTGGTGTTCCAGGTGGCGTGAGTTTGTGAAACTATTCCACATTGTTTTAATTGAAGACCAAACTCGTAACTCAAATATTTGTCTCCGCGATCAAATTGCAGAAACTTTATTTTCTTGTTACGATGATTCTCCACTTCACTCTGAAATTCTTTGAACTTTTCAAATGTTTCATACTTGTGCTTCATTAAGTAGATATACTCATATCTGCTCAATTCATCTTGTGAAGGTCAGAAAATAACGATACCCCGCCACGAGCATCAACACTCATTGGACCGCATACATCGGTATGTATTATTTCCAATAAGTCACTAGCTCGTTCCATTGTTCCGGAGAATGGAGTTTTAGTCATCTTGCCCAAAAGGCACGGTTCGCAAGCATCAAATGATTCATAACTAAGAGATTCCAAAAATCCATCTTTATGGAGTTTCTTCATGCGCTTTACACCGATATGACCCAAACGGCAGTGCCACAAATAAGTTGCACTATCATTATTAACTTTGCATCCTTTGGCATCAATATTATGAATATGTGTATCACTACGACCGAGATCCAACAAACTATGTTCATTGGGTGTATGACCATCGAAGGTCTTATTCATGTAAACAGGATGACAATTATTCTCTAACTTTAAATGAATAACCGTATCGCAATAAACACGATCAAATCATGTTCATGCTCAACGCAAATGCCAAATAACATTTATTTAGGTTTAACACTAATCCCGAAAGTATAGGGAGTGTGTGATGATGATCATATCAATCTTGCACTACTTCCAACACTCATCGTCACTTCCCCTTCAACTAGTCTCTGTTTATTCTGTAACTCCTGTTTCGAGTTACTAATCTTAGTAACCGAACAAGTATCAAATACTCAGGGGCTACTATAAAAACTAGTAAGGCACACATCAATAACCTGTGTATCAAATATACCCTTGTTCACTTTGCCATCCTTCTTATCCACCAAATATTCAGGGCATTTCCGCTTCCAGTGACCATTTCCTTTGCAGCGTAAGCACTCAGTTTCAGGCTTTGGTCTAGCTTTGGTCTTCTTCACGGGAGTGACAACTTGTTTGCCATTCTACTTGAAGTTTCCCTTTCTTTCCCTTTGCCCTTTTCTTGAAACTAGTGGTCTTGTCAATCATCAACACTTGATGCTCTTTCTTGATTTCTACCTTCGTCGATTTCAACATCACGAAGAGCTCGGGAATCGTTTTTGTCATCCCTTGCATACTATAGTTCATCACGAAGTTCTAGTAACTTAGTGATGGTGACTAGAGAATTCTGTCAATCACTATCTTATCTGGAAGATTAACTCCCACTTGATTCAAGCGATTGAAGTACCCAGACAATCTGAGCAGATGCTCACTAGTTGAGCGATTCTCCTCCATCTTTTAGCTTTAGAACTTGTTGGAGACTTCATATCTCTCAACTCGGGTATTTGCTGGAAATATTGACTTCAACTCCTGGAACATCTCATATGGTCCATGACGTTCAAAACATCTTTGAAGTCCTGATTCTAAGCTGTTTAAGCATGGTGCACTAAACTATCAAGTAGTCATCACATTGAGCTAGCCAAACGTTCATAACGTCTGCATCTGCTCCTGCAATAGGTCTGTCACCTAGCGGTGCATTAGGGACATAATTCTTTTGTGCAGCAATGAGGATAAACCTCAGATCACGGATCCAATCCGCATCATTGCTACTAATATTTTTCAACATAATTTTCTCTAGGAACACATAAACATATGAAAGCAACAATGCAAGCTATTGATCTACAACATAATTTGCAAAATACTACCAGGACTAAGTTCATGATAAATTTAAGTTCAATTAATCATAT
The DNA here is from genome assembly GCF_018294505.1 of Triticum aestivum. Lineage (NCBI taxonomy): Eukaryota > Viridiplantae > Streptophyta > Magnoliopsida > Poales > Poaceae > Triticum > Triticum aestivum. Next base: position 618,498,604 of record NC_057807.1, on the reverse strand, counting down.
TACTAAAGAACTCCCACTTAGATAGACACCCCTCTAATCCTCTAAGTGATTACGTGATCCATATCAACTACACCATGTCCGATCGTCACGTGAGATGGAGTAGTTTCAACGGTGAACATCAATATGTTGATCATATCTACTATATGATTCACGCTCGACCTTTCGGTCTCCGTGTTCCGAGGCCATATCTGTTATATGCTAGGCTCGTCAAGTTTAACCTGAGTATTCCGCGTGTGCAACTGTTTTGCACCTGTTGTATTTGAACGTAGAGCCTATCACACCCGATCATCACGTGGTGTCTCAGCACGAAGAACTTTCGCAACGGTGCATACTCAGGGAGAACACTTCTTGATAATTTTAGTGAGAGATCATCTTAAAATGCTACCGTCAATCAAAGCAAGATAAGATGCATAAAGGATAAACATCACATGCAATCAATATAAGTGATATGATATGGCCATCATCATCTTGTGCTTATGATCTCCATCTTCGAAGCACCGTCGTGATCACCATCGTCACCGGCGCGACACCTTGATCTCCATCTTAGCATCGTTATCGTTACGCCATCTATTGCTTCTACGACTATCGCTACCGCTTAGTGATAAAGTAAAGCAGTTACAGGGCGTTTGCATTTCATACAATAAAGCAACAACCATATGGCTCCTGCCAGTTGCCGATAACTTCGGTTACAAAACATGATCATCTCATACAATAAAATATAGCATCACGTCTTGACCATATCACATCACAACATGCCCTGCAAAAATAAGTTAGACGTCCTCTACTTTGTTGTTGCAAATTTTACGTGGCTGCTACGGGCTGAGCAAGAACCGTTCTTACCTACGCATCAAAAACCACAACGATAGTTTGTCAAGTTAGTGCTGTTTTAACCTTCACAAGGACTGGGCGTAGCCACACTCGATTCACCTAAAGTGAGAGAGACAAACACCCGCCAACCACCTTTAAGCACGAGTGCTCGTAACGGTGAAACCAGTCTCGCGTAAGCGTACGCGTAATGTCGGTCCGGGCTGCTTCATCTCACAATACCGCCGAACCAAAATATGACATGTTGGTAAGCAGTATGACTTGTATCGCCCACAACTCACTTGTGTTCTACTCGTGCATATGACATCTACGCATAAAACCAGGCTCGGATGCCACTGTTGGGTAACGTAGTAATTTCAAAAATTTCCTATGCACATGCAAGATCATGGTGATGCATAGCAACGAGAGGGGAGAGTGTAATCTACATACCCTTGTAGACCGAAAGCGGAAGCGTTAGAACAACGCGGTTGATGTAGTCGTACGTCTTCACAGCCCGACCGATCAAGCACCGAAACTACGGCACCTCCGAGTTCTAGCACACGTTCAACTCGATGACGTCCCTCGAACTCCGATCCAGCCGAGTGTCGAGGGAGAGTTCCGTCAGCACGACGGTGTGGTGACGATCTTGATGTTCTACCGTCGCAGGGCTGTTGGAAATATGCCCTAGAGGCAATAATAAAAGTATTATTATTATATTTCCTTGTTCATGATAATTGTCTTTTATTCATGCTATAACTGTATTATCCGGAAATCGTAATACACGTGTGAATACATAGACCACAATATGTCCCTAGTGAGCCTCTAGTTGACTAGCTCGTTGTGATCAACAGATAGTCATGGTTTCCTGGCTATGGACATTGGATGTCGTTGATAACGGGATCACATCATTAGGAGAATGATGTGATGGACAAGACCCAATCCTAAGACTAGCACAAAAGATCGTGTAGTTCATTTGCTAGAGCTTTGCCAATGTCAAGTATCTCTTCCTTCGACCATGAGAGCGTGTAACTCCTGGATACCATAGGAGTGCTTTGGGTGTATCAAACGTCACAACGTAACTGGGTGACTATAAAGGTGCACTACAGGTATCTCCGAAAGTATCTATTGTTTTATGCGGATCGAGACTGGGATTTGTCACTCCGTGTAAACGGAGAGGTATCTCTGGGCCCACTCGGTAGGACATCATCATATGCGCAATGTGACCAAGGAGTTGATCACGGGATGATGTGTTACGGAACGAGTAAAGTGACTTGCCGGTAACGAGATTGAACAAGGTATTGGATACCGATGATCGAATCTCGGCCAAGTAACATACCGATAGACAAAGGGAATTGAATACGGGATTGATTAAGTCCTTGACATCGTGGTTCATCCGATGAGATCATCGTGGAACATGTGGGAGCCATCATGGGTATCCAGATCCCGCTGTTGGTTATTGACCGGAGAACGTCTCGGTCATGTCTACATGTCTCCCGAACCCGTAGGGTCTACACACTTAAGGTTTCATGACGCTAGGGTTATAAAGGAAGTTTGTATGTGGTTACCGAATGTTGTTCAGAGTCCCGTATGAGATCCCGGACGTCACGAGGAGTTCCGGAATGGTCCGGAGGTAAAGATTTATATATGGGAAGTCCTATTTTGGCCACCGGAAAATGTTTGGGATTTTCCGGTATTGTACCGGGAAGGTTCTAGAAGGTTCCGGAGTGGGGCCCACCTGCATGGGGGGACCCACATGGACGTGGGTAGTGGGGGCAAGGCCCCACACCCCTGGTCAAGGCGCACCAAGATCCCCCCTTAGAAGGAATAAGATCATAACCCGAAGGGATAAGATCAAGATCCCTAAAAAGGGGGGATAACAATCGGTGGGGAAGGAAATAATGAGATTTCTTTCCTCCCACCTTGGCCAACGCCCCAATGGACTTGGAGGGCAAGAAACCATCCCCTCCACCCCTATATATAAGTGGGGAGGCGCATGGGAGCTATAGACGAAGTTCTGGCACAGCCCTACCTCTCTTCCTACTCCTCCTCTCCCATGGTGCTTGGCGAAGCCCTGCTGGATTGCCACGCTCCTCCACCACCACCACGCCGTTGTGCTGCTGCTGGATGGAGTCTTCCTCAACCTCTCCCTCTATCCTTGCCGGATCAAGGCTTGGGAGACGTCACCGGGCTGTATGTGTGTTGAACGCGGAGGTGCCGTGCGTTCGACACTTGATCATCGGTGATTTGAATCACGACGAGTACGACTCCATCAACCCCGTTCACTTGAACGCTTCCGCTTAGCGATCTACAAGGGTATGTAGATGCACTCTCTTTCTACTCGTTGCTGGTCTCTCCATAGATAGATCTTGGTGACACGTAGGAAAATTTTGAATTTCTGCTACGTTCCCCAACAGTGGCATCATGAGCTAGGTCTATTGCGTAGATTCTTTGCACGAGTAGAACACAAAGTAGTTGTGGGCGTTGATGTTGTTCAATATGCTTACCGTTACTAGTCCAATCTTGTTTCGACGGTATTGTGGGATGAAGCGGCCCGGACCGACCTTACACGTACTCTTACGTGAGACAGGTTCCACCGATTGACATGCACTTGGTGCATAAGGTGGCTAGCGGGTGCCAGTCTCTCCCACTTTAGTCGGAACGGATTCGATGAAAAGGGTCCTTATGAAGGGTAAATAGCAATTGGCATATCACGTTGTGGTCTTGCGTAGGTAAGAAACGTTCTTGCTAGAAACCCATAGCAGCCACGTAAAACATGCAACAACAATTAGAGGACGTCTAACTTGTTTTTGCAGGGTATGCTATGTGATGTGATATGGCCAAGAAGAATGTGATGAATGATATGTGATGTATGAGATTGATCATGTTCTTGTAATAGGATTCACGACTTGCATGTCGATGAGTATGACAACCGGCAGGAGCCATAGGAGTTGTCTTTATTTATTGTATGACCTGCGTGTCATTGAAGAACGCCATGTAAACTACTTTACTTTATTGCTAAACGCGTTAGTCATAGAAGTAGAAGTAGTCGTTGGTGTGACAACTTCATGAAGACACGATGATGGAGATCATGATGATGGAGATCATGGTGTCGTGCCGGTGACGATGATGATCATGGAGCCCCGAAGATGAAGATCAAAAGGAGCAAAATGATATTGGCCATATCATGTCACTATTTGATTGCATGTGATGTTTATCATGTTTATGCATCTTGTTTGCTTAGGACGACGGTAGTAAATAAGATGATCCCTTACAAAATTTCAAGAAGTGTTCTCCCCTAACTGTGCACCGTTGCTACAGTTCGTCGCTTCTAAGCACCACGTGATGATCGGGTGTGATGGATTCTTACGTTCACATACAACGGGTGTAAGACAGTTTTACACAGCAAAAACACTTAGGGTTAACTTGACGAGCCTAGCATGTGCAGACATGGCCTCGGAACACGGAGACCGAAAGGTCGAGCATGAGTCGTATGGTAGATACGATCAACATGAAGATGTTCACCGATGATGACTAGTCCGTCTCACGTGATGATCGGACACGGCCTAGTTGACTCGGATCATGTGATCACTTAGATGACCAGAGGGATGTCTATCTAAGTGGGAGTTCATAAGATGAACTTAATTATTCTGAACATAGTCAAAAGACCTTTTGCAAATTATGTCGTAAGCTCGCGCTTTAGTTCCACTGTTTAGATATGTTCCTAGAGAAAATATAGTTGAAAGTTGATAGTAGCGATTATGCGATCAGTAGAAAGCTTATGTCCTTAATGCACCGCTCAGTGTGCTGAACCCCAACGTCGTTTGTCGATGTTGCGAACATCGGACATACACGTTTTGATAACTACGTGATAGTTCAATTAAATGGTTTAAGTAGAGGCACCAAAGACGTTTTCGAAACGTCGCAGAACATATGAGATGTTTCGAGGGCTGAAATTGGGATTTCAGGCTCGTGCCCACGTCAAGAGGTATAAGACCTCCGACGATTTTCTTAGCCTGCAAACTAAGGGAGAAAATCTCAATCGTTGAGCTTGTGCTCAGATTGTCTGAGCACAACAATCACTTGAATCGAGTGGGAGTTGATCCTCCAGATGAGATAGTGATGTTTCCCCAAAGTCATTGCCACCAAGCTGCTAGAGCTTCGTGATTAACTATAACATATCAGGGATAGATATGATGATCCTTGAAATATTCATGATGTTTGACACCGCGAAAGTAGAAATCAAGAAGGAGCATCAATTATTGATGGTTGGTGAAACCACTAGTTTCAAGAAGGGCAAGGGAACAAAGGGATACTTCATGAAACGGCAATTCAGCTGCTGCTCTAGTGAAGAAACCCAAGGTTGAACCCAAACCCGAGACTAAGTGCTTCTGTAATAAGGGGAACAACCACTGGAGCAGCATTACCCTAGATACTTGGTAGATGAGAAGGCTGGCAAGGTCGATAGAAGTATATTGGATATACATTATGTTAATGTGTACTTTACTAGTACTCCTAGTAGCACCAGGGTATTGGATACCGGTTCGGTTGCTAAGTGTTAGTAACTCGAAATAAAAGCTACGGAATAAACGGAGACTAGCTAAAGGTGAGCTGACGATATATGTTGGAAGTGTTTCCAAGGTTGATATGATCAAGCATCGCACGCTCCCTCTACCACCGAGATTGGTGTTTGCGTTGAGCATAGACATGATTGGATTATGTCTATCGCAATACGGTTATTCATTTAAGGAGAATAATGGTTACTCTATTTTTGAATAATACCTTCAATGGTCTTGCACCTAAAGGAATGGATTATTGAATCTCGGTCGTAGTGATACACATTTTCATGCCAAAAGATATAAGATAGTAATGATAGTACCACTTACTTGTGGCACTGCCATGTAAGTCATAATGGTATAAAACGCATGAAGAAGCTCCATGTTGATGGATCTTTGGACTCACTCGTTTTTGAAAAGTTTGAGACATGCAAACCATGTCTATTGGTGTATATGCATGAAGAAACTCCATGCAAATGGATCGTTCGGACTCACTTGATTTTGAATCACTTGAGATATGCAAATCATACCACATGGGCAAGATGACTGAAAAGCCTCATTTTCAGTAAGATGGAACAAGATAGCAACCTGTTGGAAGTAACACATTTTGATGTGTGCAGTCGAATGAGTGCTGAGGCATGCAGTGAATATCATTATGTTCTTACTTCACAGATGATTCGAGTAAATGTTGAGTATATTTACTTGATGAAACACAAGTCTGAATTATTGAATGGTTCAAGTAATTTCAGAGTGAAGTAGCAGATCATTGTGACAAGAGGATAAAATGTCTATGATATGATCATAGAGATGAATATCTGAGTTACGAGTTTTGGCACACAATTAAGACATTGTGGAAATTGTTTCGCAATTAATACCGCCTGGAACACCATAATGTGATGGTGTGTCCGAACATCATAGTTGCACCCTATTGGATATGGTGCGTACCATGATGTCTCTTATCGAATTACCACTATCGTTCATGGGTTAGGCATTAGAGACAACCACATTCACTTTAGATAGGGCACCACGTAATTCCGATGAGATGACACCGTATGAATTATGGTTTAGAGAAACCTAAGTTGTCGTTTCTTAAAAGTTTGGGGCTGCGACGCTTATATGAAAAAGTTTCAGGTTGATAAGCTCGAACCCAAAGCGGATAAAATGCATCTTCATAGGAAACCCAAAACAGTTGGGTATACCTCCTAATTCAGATCTGAAAGCAATATGGATTGTTTCTAGAATCGGGTCCTTTCTCGAGGAAAAGTTTCTCTCGAAAGAATTGAGTGGGAGGATGGTGGAGACTTGATGAGGTTATTGAACCGTCTCTTCAACTAGTGTGTGACAGGGCACAGGGAGTTGTTCCTGTGGCACCTACACCAATTGAAGTGGAAGCTTATGATATTGATCATGAAACTTCGGATCAAGTCACTCCCAAACCTCGTAGGATGACAAGGATGCGTACTACTTCAGAGTGGTACGTAATCCTGTCTTGAAGGTCATGTTGCTAGACAACAATGAACCTACGAGCTATGGAGAAGCGATGGTGGGACCAGATTCCGATAAATGTCTTGAGGCCATAAAATCCGAGAGAGGATCCATGTATGAAAACAAAGTGTAGACTTTGGCAGAACGGCTCGATGGTCGTAAGGCTAATGAGTACAGATGGATTTCAAAAGGAAGACGGACAATGATGGTAAATGTCACCATTAAGAAAGCTTGACTTGTCGTTAAGATGTTTTCTGACAAGTTCAAGGAGTTGACTACGATGAGATTTTCTCACTCGTAGCGATGCTAAGAGTCTGTTGGAATTATATTAGCGATTACTGCATTATTTATGAAATCTTGCAGATAGGATGTCAAAACATTGTTTCCTCAACAATTTTAATGAGGAAAGGTTGTATGTGATACAACCGGAAGGTTTTGTCAATCCTGAAAGATGCTAATAAGTATGCAAAGCTCCAGCAATCCTTCTAAGGACTAGAGTGAGCATCTCGGAGTTGGAATGTATGCTTTGATGATGATCAAAAATTTTGGGTTTGTACAAAGTTTATGAGAAACTTGTATTTCCAAAGAAGTGAGTGGGAGCACTATAGAATTTCTGATGAGTATATGTTGTTGACATATTGTTGATCAGAAATGACGTAGAATTTCTGGAAAGCATATAGGGTTATTTTGAAAGTGTTTTTCAATGGAAATCCTGGATTAAGCTACTTGAACATTGAGCATCAAGATCTATAAGGATAGATCAAAATGCTTAATAATACTTTCAAATGAGCACATACCTTGACATGATCTTGAAGGTGTTCAAGATGGACCAGTCAAAGAAGGAGTTCTTGCCTGAGTTGTAAGGTACGAAGTTAAGACTTAAAGCTCGACCACGGCAGAATAGAGAGAAAGGACGAAGGTCGTCCCCTATACTTAAGACGTAGGCTCTTCAGTATGCTATGCTGTGTACCGCACCTGAAGTGTGCCTTGCCATGAGTCAGTCAAGGGGTACAAGAGTGATCCAAGAATGGCTCACATGACAGCGGTCAAAGTTATCCTTAGTAACTAGTGGACTAAGGAATTTTCTCGATTATGGAGGTGGTAAAAGAGTTCGTCGTAAAGGTTACGACGATGCAAGCTTGACACCTATCCGGATAGCTCTGAGTAGAGAGACCGGATACATATAATGGAGCAATAATTTAGAATAGCTCCAAGTAGAACAATTGTTTGGAATAGCTCCAAATAGAGCGTGGTAGCTGCATCTAGGAGATGACATAGAGATTTGTAAAGCACACACGGATCTGAAAGGTTCAGACCCATTGACTAAAACCTCTCTCACAAGCAACATGATCAAACATAAAACTCATTGAGTGTTAATCACATAGTGATGTGAACTAGACTACTGACTCTAGTAAACTCTTGGGTATTAGTCACATGGCGATGTGACCTGTGAGTGTTAATCACATGGCGATGTGAACTAGATTATTGACTCTAGTGCAAGTGGGAGACTGTTGGAAATATGCCCTAGAGGCAATAATAAAAGTATTATTATTATATTTCCTTGTTCATGATAATTGTCTTTTATTCATGCTATAACTGTATTATCCGGAAATCGTAATACATGTGTGAATACATAGACCACAATATGTCCCTAGTGAGCCTCTAGTTGACTAGCTCGTTGTGATCAACAGATAGTCATGGTTTCCTGGCTATGGACATTGGATGTCGTTGATAACGGGATCACATCATTAGGAGAATGATGTGATGGACAAGACCCAATCCTAAGACTAGCACAAAAGATCGTGTAGTTCATTTGCTAGAGCTTTGCCAATGTCAAGTATCTCTTCCTTCGACCATGAGAGCGTGTAACTCCTGGATACCGTAGGAGTGCTTTGGGTGTATCAAACGTCACAACGTAACTGGGTGACTATAAAGGTGCACTACAGGTATCTCCGAAAGTATCTATTGTTTTATGCGGATCGAGACTGGGATTTGTCACTCCGTGTAAACGGAGAGGTATCTCTGGGCCCACTCAGTAGGACATCATCATATGCGCAATGTGACCAAGGAGTTGATCACGGGATGATGTGTTACGGAACGAGTAAAGTGACTTGCCGGTAACGAGATTGAACAAGGTATTGGATACCGACGATCGAATCTCGGGCAAGTAACATACCGATAGACAAAGGGAATTGAATACGGGATTGATTAAGTCCTTGACATCGTGGTTCATCCGATGAGATCATCGTGGAACATGTGGGAGCCATCATGGGTATCCAGATCCCGCTGTTGGTTATTGACCGGAGAACGTCTCGGTCATGTCTACATGTCTCCCGAACCCGTAGGGTCTACACACTTAAGATTCGATGACGCTAGGGTTATAAAGGAAGTTTGTATGTGGTTACTGAATGTTGTTCGGAGTCCTGGATGAGATCCCGGACGTCACGAGGAGTTCCGGAATGGTCCGGAGGTAAAGATTTATATATGGGAAGTCCTATTTTGGCCACCGGAAAATGTTCGGGATTTTTCGGTATTGTACCGGGAAGGTTCTAGAAGGTTCCGGAGTGGGGCCCACCTGCATGGGGGGACCCACATGGACGTGGGTAGTGGGGGCAAGGCCCCACACCCTTGGTCAAGGCGCACCAAGATCCCCCCTTAGAAGGAATAAGATCATATCCCGAAGGGATAAGATCAAGATCCCTAAAAAGGGGGGATAACAATCGGTGGGGAAGGAAATAATGAGATTTCTTTCCTCCCACCTTGGCCAACGCCCCAATGGACTTGGAGGGCAAGAAACCAGCCCCTCCACCCCTATATATAGTGGGGAGGCGCATGGGAGCTATAGACGAAGTTCTGGCACAGCCCTACCTCTCTTCCTACTCCTCCTCTCCCATGGTGCTTGGCGAAGCCCTGCTGGATTGCCACGCTCCTCCACCACCACCACGCCATTGTGCTGCTGCTGGATGGAGTCTTCCTCAACCTCTCCCTCTCTCCTTGCTGGATCAAGGCTTGGGAGACATCACCGGGCTGTATGTGTGTTGAACGCGGAGGTGCCGTGCGTTCGGCACTTGATCATCGGTGATTTGAATCACGACGAGTACGACTCCATCAACCCCGTTCACTTGAACGCTTCGGCTTAGCGATCTACAAGGGTATGTAGATGCACTCTCTTTCTACTCGTTGCTGGTCTCTCCATAGATAGATCTTGGTGACACGTAGGAAAATTTTGAATTTCTGCTACGTTTCCCAACAAGGGCTTCGCCTAATTACAATATTATCGAGGAGGACTATGGTGAAAGGGGGCACCGCACACGGCTAATAGATCTCAAGGATCAATCGTTGTTGTGTCTTTGGGGTGCCCCCCTGCCCCCATATATATAGGAGCAAGGGGGGAGGCGGCCGGCCTATGGAGGAGGCGCACCAAGGGGGGAGTCCTTCTCCCACCGGGAGTAGGACTCCTCCTTTCCTTGTTGGAGAAGAAAAGAGGAGGAGAGGGAGAAGGAAAAGGGGGCCGGCCCCCTTGTCCAATTCGGAACAGAGGGGGGGCGCAGGCCTCCTTCCTTTTGGCCTCTCTCCTCTATTCCCGTATGGCCCAATAAGGCCCATATACTCCCCGCCGAATTCCCGTAACTCTCTGGTACTCCAAAAAATACCCGAATCACTCGGAACCTTTCCGAACTCCGAATATAGTCGTCCAATATATCGATCTTTACGTCTCAACCATTTCGAGACTCCTCGTCATGTCCCCGATTTCATCCGGGACTCCGAACTCCTTCGGTACATCAAAACTCATAAACTCATAATATAACTGTCATCGAAACCTTAAGCGTGCGGACCCTACGGGTTCGAGAACAATGTAGACATGACCTAGAACTATTCTCGGTCAATAACCAATAGCGGAACCTGGATGCTCATATTGGCTCCCACATATTCTACGAAGATCTTTATCGGTCAAACCGCATAACAACATACGTTGTTCCCTTTGTCATCGGTATGTTACTTGTCCGAGATTCGATCGTCGGTATCCAATACCTAGTTCAATCTCGTTACTGGCAAGTCTCTTTACTCGTTACGTAATGCATCATTTCGTAACTAACTCATTAGTTACATTGCTTGCAAGGCTTATAGTGATGTGCATTACCGAGAGGGCCCAGAGATACCTCTCCGACAATCGGAGTGACAAAACCTAATCTCGAAATACGCCAACCCAACATGTACCTTTGAAGACACCTGTAGTACTCCTTTATAATCACCCAGTTACGTTGTGACGTTTGGTAGCACCCAAAGTGTTCCTCCGATAAACGGGAGTTGCATAATCTCATAGTTACAGGAACATGTATAAGTCATGAAGAAAGCAATAGCAACATACTAAACGATCAAGTGCTAGGCTAACGGAATGGGTCATGTCAATCACATCATTCTCCTAATGATGTGATCCCGTTAATAAAATGACAACTCATGTCTATGGCTAGGAAACTTAACCATCTTTGATTCAACGAGCTAGTCAAGTAGAGGCATACTAGTGACACTATGTTTGTCTATGTATTCACACAAGTATTATGTTTCCGGTTAATACAATTCTAGTATGAATAATAAACATTTATCATGAAATAAGGAAATAAATAATAACTTTATTATTGCCTCTAGGGCATATTTCCTTCAGAGGTGGCACGGGTGCGTGAGGAAATAGCTCGGGCCAAGGAGGCCTTGGCAGCTAAGGACACCAGGTTAGCCACAGAACAGGCGGCTTTGGATGCATGGACGCAGCAGCTCCCGTTAGAGGCTTTCCAGCTTACGATGAGCCTGAACGCATCTAATGAGGTGATGAGAAGGAGGCACCAGAAAACTTAATCCCGTTTGCCTCAGATTTACGACCCTCGGAATCTTTTCGGTACACCCGGAGCCGGCCCAAGTAACCCGCCAGATGCAAATCAGTTTATGCCAGCCGGAACAGGAGGACCGGCTCAGCCTCGGGAGATGGCACCTCCTCATGGGAACATGGCACCGCCCCATTACGTACCGATACTGCCGGGTCACTTTTTCAACCCCATGGAGAACTTAATCGCAGCATCAGCGTGTTTGGCGGCTCTCCCAGTGGACGGTGATGATCCGACAGCAGTGGAGACCCGGAGGATCAGAGAACTTGTCCAGACGGCCCTGGCTCAGCAAGAGACTTATTCTTATAGCCGGGACATGATTCACTCAACTCCTCCGCCTTGGTTAGCACCGCCTCGCCAAAACCGAAGTCCGAGTTACAGCAGGCACATGGAGTCAGAAGCTCTGTCAAGCAACGCCCAGCGCCGAAACCAGCCCGGTGGCTATAACCCGGTACAAGATCGGATACGTTAGGAGAATGAGCGGGCAGCTCAGCTAGCGGCTCAACTGACGGCTCCTCAAGATTTCCCAGAATATCCGATGACTTCTGTTGAGACGGGAGTGGCTACTAGAACCGGCGGTGTTCCTTGTTTGGTGTCGGCTCTGCGTAATGTGCGCCTACCCAAGGACTTCAAGGGACCTCGAAAGATGCCGAATTACACGGCCGATTTACAGTCCGGAGCGTGGATCGAAAGTTATGAGATGGCCATGGAGCTGTTGGAGGTCAATGACATAGCAATGGCTAAGTACTTCACCATGATGTTAGATGGAACGGCCCGGTCTTGGTTAAAGGGCTTGCCACCCAATTCCATTAATTCGTGGGCAGAGCTAAAGGCCCGTTTCATCCAGAACTTCAAGGACACTTGCAAGCAATCTATGTCGATTGTGGATTTGACAAATTGTAAGCAGGAGGAGGGTGAATCCATGACTCATTGGGTACGCCGGGTCAAGGAGATAATACATTCATCTGACAAGATGGATGCCGGCTCTGCAGTCCTCATGTTGGAGAATAATTGCCGCTTTGAGCCGCTGAGGCAGAAACTGGGGCGCCTTAAGCGTGGCTGCAACGATATGGGTACGCTGATGGCGGCTTTAGTCAAATATTCCGACTCTGATAGTATCAATGATCCCGCGTCTGATGAGGAAAAGACAGGGAAGGAAAAGAATAACGGCAATGGAAAGGGTCAGCAGCATAACCCGATGAATCAAGGTGGCAATAAGCGTAAGGCGGATGGCAACCCGGAGTTTGTAGCCAACGCTAATGCACAAGGTAACAATCAGAGACGTAAGGGCAAGCCGCCCCCTCGATCTGGCGGGTCAGGCCCATCTCTTGAGCAGTTACTTAATGAGCCTTGCCCGAGACACGGCACCCGGGAACGACCCGCCACCCACTTATGGAAATATTGTGCAATCATGAAGGCTTTTAAAAATTCCAATGCGTTCGGTGACAATTCTGGGTCCGGCGGCGGTTCAGGAGCTGGCGGTTTTCATGGCCCGGGCGGCGGTTCAAACTCCGGCTTTCAGGGACATCAAGGCAATTATAATCAACAATAGTCTGGTCAAGGAGAGCAACATCAACAGCAGTTGGGTTATCAGAGCCATCCGAAGCAGCTGAATAGTGGGGCAGTATCATGTATTCACCACCAGCTTGTGCAAACGTGACCCGAAGGTTCATAAGAGGGCCGTGAATTCTGTTGATCCGGCGGTTCCCCGTTATTTGAGGTGGACAGAACAGCCCATCGTATGGAGCAGGGAAGATCACCCCGTCCGGGTTGATAATCTGGGTCAGTTGGCCTTGGTGGTAGCGCCTCAGGTTGGTGGATATAAATTCACTAAGGTACTCATGGACGGGGGTAGCAGCATCAATATCCTCTATTATGAGACCTTTCGACGCATGGGGTTAACTGATAAGAATTTGAAGACATCCAACACTATTTTCCATGGAGTGGTTCCCGGTAAATCGGCTTACCCAGTTGGCAAGATTGAACTGGAAGTGGCCTTTGGAGACGAGTATGATTCCAAAGCTGAGAAGTTAACCTTTGAGGTGGTCAAAATCAGGAGTCCATATCATGCTCTGTTTGGACGGCCGGCTTATGCCAAGTTCATGGCACGACCGTGTTATGTTTATCTGCAGCTTAAGATACTGGGTCACAAGGGCACCATCACCATGCACGGAAGTTGAAAGGTAGCCCTGGAATGTGAGGAGGGAGACGCGGCTTATGCTGAGTCTGTTTGTGCAGCAGAGGAACTGAAGTTTTATCAAAACAACGTTGACCCGACAGATATGACTTCTCTAAAGAAGCCAACCATCAAGCATGACTCGGCAATGAAATTTAAGTCGGCTGCAGAAACCAAGCTTGTGGATTTCAATCCAGGTGATTCATCGAAGCAGTTCAGTATTAGTGCCAATTTAGATCCTAAATAGGAAAGCGCGCTCATCGAGTTCATCCGTAAGAACCGGGACATCTTTGCATGGAAACCTTCTGACATGCTAGGTGTATCGAGAGAACTCGCTGAGCACACCCTCAATATTGATCCGAAGCATAAGCCGGTCAGGCAGTTTCTTCGATGATTAAACGAAGAGAGGTGGAAGGCTATTGGAGAGGAAGTTTCCCGGCTCTAGCGGCTGGGTTTATTGTTGAAGTTTTTCACCCGGAGTGGTTGGCTAACCCGGTGCTCGTGCTCAAGAAGAACGACACCTGGCGGATGTGTGTGGATTACACGGACTTAAATAAGGCTTGTCTGACTGATCCCTTTGCTCTCCCCCGTATTGATCAAATCATTGATGCTACGGCGGGCTGCGAGCGTTTGAGCTTTTTGGATGCTTACTCTGGTTATCATCAGATCAAAATGGCAGTTAAGGACCAGGAGAAGACAGCTTTCGTCACTCCGTTTGGAGCCTTTTGTTATGTATATATTCCATTTGGGCTCAAGAGTGCTCAGGCGACTTATCAGCGATGTGTACAGAGCTGTCTCCACGATCAAATTGGGCGCAATGTTCATGCTTATGTGGATGACATCATTGTGAAGTCCGGAGAGAAGGAAACCTTGATATCTGACCTGAAAGAGACCTTTGACAATCTCCGGGTTTATAAGATGATGCTTAACCCGGACAAGTGTATATTTGGTGTACCTGCAGGCAAGCTCTTGGGTTTCTTGGTTTCAAATAGAGGCATTGAAGCTAATCCGAAGAAGATCAAGGCAATTACCTCTCTGGCCAAACCGGCGTGCATCAATGATGTTTAGCGACTGGCGGGTCGTGTTGCTGCTTTAAGCCGGTTCATAAGCCGGTTAGGTGAGAAGGCCCTACCGCTGTATCAGATGATGAAGAAAACAAACACCTTTGTCTGGAGTGATGCTACTAATACGGCCTTTGAAGACTTAAAGAGACAGTTGTCTGAGCCGCCGGTCCTTGCGGCTCCCATTGATAAAGAGCCGTTGCTGTTATATGTGGCTGACTACTCACGAGCCATCAGTGTCGCCATTGTGGTGGAGCGTAAGGAGGCAGGCAAGGAGCATCAGGTTCAACGGCCGGTTTACTACATCAGTGAGGTGCTCACTGAGTCTAAACAAAGATATCCACATTGGCAGAATCTTGTTTACGGAGTGTTCATGGCAAACCGGAAGCTGAAGCAGTACTTACAAAGTCATCATATAACGGTGGTAAGTTCCGCCCCCTTGGGAGACATCATTTAGAACAGGGAGGCCACAAGACGAATTGCCAAGTGGGCTATTGAGCTTGGGCCTTATGGTTTCAAGTATATGCCACATACTTGTAACGCCCCGGATTCGGTGCGCCAGGTGTCTGCCAGTTATTCGCCGTCGTTGCCATGTTATTTGCTTGCGTGCTGCATTTTACAATGTCATCATGTGCATTGCATTGCATGCGTGTTCGTCTCATGCATCCGAGCTTTTTCCCCGTTGTCCATTTTGTAATCCGGCGCTCCTATGTCATCCGGCGTTCCCCTTTTTGCCTCTCGTTGTGTGCGGGTGTTAAACTTTCTTGGAATGGCCCGAAGCTTGCCAAGTTGCCTTGGTACACCACCGGTAGACCGCCTGTCAAGTTTTGTGCCATTTGGAGGTCATTTGGTACGCCAACGGTTAACCGGGTAACCGTAAAGCCCCTCTCTCTTTGCAGCCCAACACCCCTTCCAAAATGGCCCAAAACCCATCCATCTCCCCTCCAAGCTCTCGGTCGTTCGATCACGATCACGTGGCCAAAAACCGCTCCTCATTTGGACTCTCCTAACTCCCAGAAACTATATAATAGCACCCTTCCCCGAAATTTGCCGCCGCCTCGGCTCCTCCCGAGCCAGCCCGCGCGTCGTGCGCGCCGTCCCCGGCCGCCCTTCGCCGGCAACCGCCGCCGCCGGTTGCCCCGGGCGCCGCCGTGCCTCCTCCGCCGCCCGTCAACCCTCCCGGTCGCGCCACCGTGAGCGCCGCCCTCGCGCCTCCCCGTCCGGCGAGCCCCGCCGCCTCCGCCCGCGGATCCGGCACCGCCGCCCCCTGCCGGAGCTCTCCCGCGCCTCCCCCGCCGGCCGCCGCCTCGCCGTAGCTCGTCGACCTCGCCGGAGAAGAAGGTGGATGAGATCCACCGGGATCTCGTCCAAACACCGTCCCCATCCCGGATCCCTCCGTCCCGGAACGCCTCCGTCCCGGGTTGACTTTTCCCGGAGGTAAAAACGTCTAAGTCCCCGAATCTGCGGTAATTTTCATGCCATGTTCATCATGCCGTATCTCTGCATCCGTAGCTCCGTTTTGTGCGTGTAATATGTCAAATTGTTCGTCTCAACGAGTAAATAATTTTATTCCATTGCACCATATTCATTTGAGGTCATCTAGATGCCTGAATCATCGTTGTAAGAGTGCTTCATGATGTTTTCTGCTGTCTGTTAGCAGAACGAGCTCTTTTGTCATTTTTGCCATGATTGATGTGTGCACCCTATGAGATTGATGTCTTCATGTGTTTTGATCTATGCTATGTCTTCTTTACAGAGGTGCTTACCATGTATTTTTGTGATCAATATGGTGACTAGCACAAGCATGTAAACTAGGCATCGTGATGTTACTGATTTTAGTCCCTGTTCTGCTGTTATTTTGATGCCATGTAAACTTGATGCTACAGAGAGATCCATGCATATTTTGAGATACTTCAGTAAGGGTGTTTTTAACATGTGGTTATTGTATATCCATTCATGACCTTTGTTGCAATTATGGAGTAGCCTAGCATGTCATTTTCGTGCTCTACTTTTGTTTGAAAATGTTTCCTGGCAGATTGTTTACATGTTATTCAATTTTGCCGAGGTTGCTATAGTTGATCCTTGCATGCTATGAACTTATTCTTGCCTTGGTTTGTTACACAAACATGTCTTCTTGATGATGCTATGCTTATCTTGTCATGCAATGACTTGTGGTGAGCGAATCGAGCTTGTTAAGTAGGGTACATGATGTTGCTGTTTTGCTAGGCTGAATCTGTTATTTCGTGATGCTATATAAACATGTTGCTACTAATCATTCTATGCATAATCTGGAGATGTTCTATAAATATGTTTTGGTCTACATGTCATTCTCTATCCATCCATGCCCCTGGTAGCATTTATAGCTTGCTGTATCTTGTTGCAATCTTGCTCCAAAGTTGCTTGATAATGTTGCTGTCATTCTGTTAACATTAAGTTCAGTTGTTGCCATGTGTTTTCGTAGTGTTCCATGTACCCTATGACCTTGCTATTGCCATGCTTAGCTTCACAAATATGTCTTCTTACTGTTGGGTGCCTTGCCATGCCATGTATTGCTCTGTAGTGAGTTGCACAAGCTCATCTACATGCCTTCATAATTCTGTTCCTGCCATGTTTAAATCTGTAATATAACTTGCTATGTTTACGTGGGTGCCATCATATTTTCTGATCCTTTTTGGCTTATGGTCACTAAGGGACTCTTGATTTA
Source organism: Triticum aestivum (assembly GCF_018294505.1). Classification (NCBI taxonomy): domain Eukaryota; kingdom Viridiplantae; phylum Streptophyta; class Magnoliopsida; order Poales; family Poaceae; genus Triticum; species Triticum aestivum. The sequence continues at coordinate 618,480,944 of NC_057807.1, read as the reverse complement.
TGCTTTGAGTAGAATCATGCCATGCGTTTGTTTGCCATGATAAGTTCCTGTAACATGTTGTTTGATAGCTCTAAACATTGCATCGTGATGTTATTTTCTGCAATGTCTGAAATTGTTATAACTTGCAATCTTACCATGTGTGTTTGAGCATGTTCTAGTGATTTCTGGAGATAGCTCAGTGTTCATGTTTTGTTGTGCTTTACCTGTACATAGTGCCCATGCCTTTTGTTTTTATGTTGGGATGCTTTAGCATGTTGTTTTGATGCTTGCAATATGCCTAGTTGCTGTTTTGGACAACTTGTCCTTTAAACTTGTTTCATGTGTGTGTGTTGAACCGTTGCTCCGTTTTGAGTGTGCTCTATATGAAACTTGCTTAGAATTGCATGTAGTTTCATATTATCATGTTGCATCCTTGTTTTGAGGTGTTTGCTTGATGTTTGTATGCATTTTGCATCAATGCCATGTTTAACTTGTTTTGCTCATATCTTCTAGGCCGTAGCTCCGAATTAAATGAACTTTAGATGTAACTTGACTAGAATCTCGTGTAGATCATCTTTGTCCATCTTAACTTGCTGTTTAACAACTCGAACATAAGGTTTGTTCAGATCTGGACCAATTTCAAAATATGCATATGAGGACTTACCGGAATTGTTATATGTTGTTTCCGACCTCATTTAAACTTGCCTTGATGTGTTGTTCTTGTTTGCATCATCTCTTGCCATGAGTAGCTTCATGTAGTCTTGTCATGCATCATGCTTGTTTGTGCATCATGCCTTGTTCATGTGTGGTGTGTTTACCATGTTGTGTGTTTCTTCTCGATAGTTCCTGTTTCGTTGCGATCGTGAGGATTCGTTCGTCTACGCTTGGTTCGACTTCATCTGTTCATCTTCTTCATGGACTCGTTCTTCTTCCTTGCGAGATTTCAGGCAAGATGACCGTTACCCTGGATCTCACTACTATCATTGCTATGCTAGTTGTTTCGTTCTATCGCTTTGCTGCGCTACCTATCACCTGTTTATCAAGCCATCCCAAATTGCCATGAACCTCTAACCTTTGACACCTTTCCTATGCAAAGCGTTGTTTGGCTATGTTACCGCTTTCGCTCAGCCCCTCTTATAGCGTTGCTAGTTGCAGGTGAAGTTGAAGATTGCTCCATGGTGGACAGGATTTTGGCTGGGATATCACAATATCTCTTATATTATTAATGCATCTATATACTTGGTAAAGGGTGGAAGACTTGGCCTTTTGCCTAGTGTTTTGTTCCACTCTTGCCGCCCTAGTTTCCGTCATACCGGTGTTATGTTCCCGGATTTTGCGTTCCTTACGCGGTCGGGTGATTTATGGGACCCCCTTGACAGTTCGCTTTGAATAAAACTCCTCCAGCAAGGCCCAACCTTGGTTTTACCATTTGCCTCACCACCACCTATCCTTTCCCTTGGGTCGGCCAACCCAAGGGTCATCTTTATTTTAGCCCCCGGGCCAATGCTTGTCTAAGTGTTGGTCCGAACCGACCGATGTCCGGCGCCCCCTGGGCAATCAGGGTCTATGCCAACCAAACGTCTTGCTCATCTGGTGTGCCCTGAGAACGAGATATGTGCAGCTCCTATCGGGATTTGTCGGCACAGCGGGAGGTCTTGCTGGTCTTGTTTTACCATTGTCGAAATGTCTTGTAAACCGGGATTCGAGTCTGATCGGGTCTTCCTGGGAGAAGGTCTATTCCTTCATTGATCGCGAGAGCTTGTCATGGGCTAAGTTGGGACACCCCTACAGGGTATAATCTTTCGAAAGCCGTGCCTGCGGTTATAGGCAGATGGGAATTTGTTAATGTCCGGTTGTAGATAACTTGACACCAGATCCAAATTAAAACGCATCAACCGCGTGTGTAGCCGTGATGGTCTCTTTTCGGCGGAGTCCGGGAAGTGAACACAGTTTCTGGTTTATGTTTGACGTAAGTAGGAGTTCAGGATCACTTCTTGATCATTGCTAGCTTCACGACCGTTCCGCTTGTTCTCTTCTCGCTCTTATTTGCGTATGTTAGCCACCATATATGCTTAGTCGCTGCTGCAACCTCACCACTTTACCCCTTCCTTTCCCTTTAAGCTTTGCTAGTCTTGATACCCATGGTAATGGGATTGCTGAGTCCTCGTGGCTCACAGATTACTACAACAACAGTTGCAGGTACATGTTATGCGATGATCTTGACACGAGAGCGATGTTTGCTTGTATTGGAGTTCTTCTTCTGCTTCTTCGATTAGGGGATAGGTTCCAGGTCGGCAGCCTAGGCTAGCAGGGTGGATGTCGTTTGAGTTTCTGTTTGTGTTTCATCCGTAGTCGGATGATGCTCTTATGTATTGTGATGTTGTATTTGTGTGGCATTGTATGCCTCTTGTATGTATCCCCATCTATTATGTAATGTTGATGTAATGATATCCAACTTGCAAAAGCGTTTCAATATGCGGGTCTATCCTTGGTGGGACCTTCGAGTTCCTTTTGGATAGGGTCGCATATTGGGCATGACAGTACTTCTATCAAATCTCAAGCCTTGGTGGACATTATCAATGATTGGACAGAGTTACAGGCACTTGAGGAGAAGCCGGATAACACATACTGGACTATTCACTTTGATGGGTCCATGCAATTAGAAGGCTCAGGGGCTGGAGTTATTTTAACTTCCCCTCGCGGTGACAAATTTTGTTATGTGCTCCGGCTTATGTTTCCCTGTATTAACAATGCAGCTGAGTACGAGGCCTTGCTCCATGGCCTCTGGATGGCCAAAGAGATGAATTTGAGCCCGGTAAGGTGCTTGGGCGACTCAGATCTCGTGGCTAAATAGTGTCAGGAAAGTGGGACTCCAAGGATCCCCTTATGGCGGCTTACCGTCATGAAGTAGATGTTGTGGCTGGGCACTATAGAGGTTCTCAAGTGGAGCACATTGATCAAAGAAAGAATGAGGCGGCTGATGCGTTAAGCCAGTTGGGATCTCAGCGTAAGCCGGTGCCGCCTAACACCTTTCTTGACGTTTTGCATAATCCTTCTGTCAAGGTGCCTACAGAGGAAGAACTAGCAGTGCCAGACCCGGAGGCACAGCTGGTGGCTGCCCTTCACGTCATCCCGGATTGGACAGTGCCATATTTGGCCTATATGACCCGGGGAGAGTTGCCTGAGGATGAGACCTTGGCGATAAAAATCATCAGGCGGTCCAAATCTATGACGATTGTTAATGGCGAGTTACATCACCTCAGTGTCATGGGGGCTTTTCAACATTGTGTGTCGCCTACGGAGGGTCAAGAGATACTTCGTGAGATCCATGAAGGAGATTGTGGCCATCATTCCGGCTCAAAATCTCTTGTGGCCAAGGCTTTCCGTCATGGTTTCTATTGGCTGACGGCTCATGCTGATGCAGAAGATCTAGTCAGCAAATGTGATGGATGTCAAAAATTCTCACGACGAGCTCATGTGTCGGCTCAAGAGTTGAGGATGATTCCAATTACTTGGCCGTTCGTAGTCTGGGGGCTTGACATGGTTGGACCTTTCAAGAGGTCTAAGGATAAAAAGACACACCTCCTGGTGGCAGTGGATAAGTTTACAAAGTGGGTTGAGGCAGAGCCGGTCAGTAAGTGTGATGCAGCCACATCGGTTCAGTTCATCAAAAAGGCGATCTTTCGTTTTGGTTTTCCACACAACATCATAACTGATAATGGCACTAATCTCTCCAAGGGTGCTATGGAAGAGTTCTGTCAACGAGAACATATCCGGCTTGATGTTTCGGCTGTTGCTCATCCTCAATCCAATGGTCAAGCAGAAAGAGCTAATCAGGAGATCCCGAAGGGTATCAAACCACGGCTCTTGGTCCCTTTACAGCGGACTCCAGGTTGTTGGGCGGAGGAGTTGCCCTCTATGCTATGGAGCATCAACACTACGCCTAAAAGATCCAAGGGTTACACCTTTCTTCATGGTCTATGGAGCAGAGGCAGTCCTGCCAAGTGACATCCGGCACGACTCACCCCGCGTGGCAGCTTACGTTGAGGCTGATAACGAAAAAGCTCGTCAGGATGCACTTGACTTATTGGATGAGGAGAGAGACTTAGCAATAGCCCGCTCGGCGATTTACCAGCAAGACCTGCGCCGCTATCACAGCCGCCGGGTTAGAAGCAGAACCATTCAGGAAGGCGACTTAGTGCTCCGGCTCATCCAGGATCAGTCTAATATGCACAAGCTATCCCCTCCTTGGGAAGGACCCTTTGTGGTTAGCAAGAATCTAAACAACGGGTCGTACTACCTCATCGATGTTCGAGAGCACAAAGACTCACATAAGTCGGAGGAGGAGACCCGCCGGCCGTGGAATATCGCCCATCTTCGGCCTTACTATACTTGAGCCACCGGCTCTCAAGATGTATATATTTTGACGATGTATGTATTATATAAAGCAATAAAGCAGGACCTCTATCCTTTTTTCCTCAAAATGTTTATATGTCTTCTTTATCAGGTGGTGGAAACTACCAACAGGGAGCGGATCATATCTGAATCTGGCTTTCCTTTTGGTCTGGCTTATGATCATATCTGAATCTAGCCATGATCACTTGGGGGCTTCCTATTCAAACATAGGTTGTATTCGAACCAAAGAGAACACAGTTGTCGATACCTGCTTGATCGGTATACTGCCAAACCCACTTGGGGGCTTCTTGATCATATTTGAATCATAGCTTAATCCCTTTGGGTCTAACGTGGATCGTATTCGAATCAGTGTCATTAAACAACTCTTATGGTCACTTGGGGGCTTCCTGTTCAAACATAGGTCGTATTCGAACCAAAGAGAACACAACTGTCGATACCCACTTGATCGGCATCGCCAAAGCCACTGGGGGCTATATGATCATATCCGAATCTTAGCTTAACCCGTTTGGAGCGGTTTACTGATCGTATTCGAATCAAAAGCCTTTTTGAATATTGTTTATTATCCATTATATTTCATAAGTATAATTACTTGACTACTTTGAGACCTTTTTTGAAAGCACTATGAGGTGGTTTTTTGTTCTTCCGGCTTAATATTGATCACCCCCGGTTGTTAAGTGCCAGGTGAACATTATATGTTCTGACTTTCAGGAGTTGAATTTAACTGCAGGGTGAAGGTCATATAAGCAGTCGAGATTACCAAGGGGGTCGTAGGATAAGGCAAGCAAAATTTAACATCAAGGACATAAACGATCAACATAAGCTGGAAATATATAGCGATGGCGGCTTACGAAAGTATTAAGCACCATAAGCAGGCGCGAAGGCATGACAAAAGTTGAGATGTTTTTCTACCCTATTACAAGACTCCCCGAGTCTGAATAAATGAAGCATTGATTTTTGCAAAGTCATAAAACGCCTAGCGGTTCACTCCTTTGGCGGGCTTGAAGATTCCGGGTTATCCTTCTCCGCTTCTCTATAGGCTGCTTTGTCCTGGAAAGTTAACGAGGCCTAGTCAATGCCGCTCAAGGCTTCAAACTCAGCTTCATCATCTATTAAACCGGCTGGGTCCACTTCAGGGGCAAAAGTATGCTTACGAATTGGAGGGATCAGGCTAACTTGATCATATGGAGTGTTTGGAATTCTCCGGTTCTCACTATCATAGCCCGGCGAATACTTGGTAAGGTCAGTGTCGTTCCCAATGAGGGTCGCCACGGGATGTATGTCTTTGACACAGGCGGTGAAATCTTGATCGTCAAAAACGGTACCATCCTCTTTCAGACTCGGGTATCCAAGAGCGAGGTCGGCTGGGTCTAGTTCTGGAATCCATGCCTTTGCCTAGCTCAACGCGGCTACGACTCCGGCTCTTGCGGATGCCCGCCTTAAGTCCTGGATCCGCTGAGGTAGCACAGCGAGTCACTTCAGCACGTCTTGAAGGAGGTGGGGAGTGTTATTTGACAAAGCTACAACAGCCAAAGCATGTTGTGACCCGGTGTACAGCTGTTCCACTAGCGTGTAAACCGCTTTCAGCTTGATCAACATATTCTACTTGAGGTTTGTGCTTCTGGGGCCTGCGTTCACAAGCACAAAGTGAGCCGGAGATAACAATTACAATAGTTATCAAAGGAAGGATTACAATGTTTGAAATTATATACATTAACTTACCGAAGATGGCTGAGACCATTTGAGATATCTGGCGCTTTAAATCGGACAGCTCGGTTGTTGCTTCTACAAGTGATGCCTCTGCCGTTTCGGCCCGGGTCACCAATGAAGCCTTCTCATAGTACCAGCTTTTCTTTTCTGCCTCAAAATCCTTCTTCAATTTCTCTTGTTCAGAGACGCTGAATTCAAACTTGGAGTTGGCCTTTTGAATTTCAAGCTCTTGAGCTGTCAGACAACTCTTCAGATCATTAATGTCCGATTCAAATTTACTTATGCTGGCCTGCATTGATGCCGGGTTATAGTCAGAATCATGGTAAGGTAACATTAAGTCCCAAGTAATTTGCAAGCAAAGATACTTGGCACTTGGGGGCTAATGTATGCTGAAGAATTTTAATTAACAATGCCGAATTATGTTAAGAAATCTATAAGATGACATTAAGTCCCAAGCACTTTGCAAGCAAAGGTACTTGGCACTTGGGGGCTAATGTATAAGCACAAGTTCAAGGTATCATGTTACGACCGGATTAAATATCTTCTTTTTTTTGAACCGAACAGAGCAGGATTAAGCAGTTTTCTAAGTCTACAGCATATTTATTCATAAGCAATAGACTTGGGGGCTGATATAGTAAGTAAGAATCAGGAAAATAGCATAAATTATACCTTAGATTTGTGATGTATTTGTTTCACCATGTCAATTTCCAGATCATGACTGTTATGCACTTGATTCAGATAGCCCGAGACTATGTCTCCAATGCTTAAGTGAGTATAATCAGTAATGTCTAGCTTGGCCTTTCGGCGTTCGGTAAGTTCCTCCTTAGCAGAGCATTTGGCAAGGACAGTGGGTCGCCCTGGCTCAACAAACTGAGACCTCAGAACCTCAACTTCTAGGTCATTTGTCTTGACCGGGCTAGGAGCTTCCGGGTTGTCAGAGCTGTTGAGAGTATCTTCGGCGGGCGGGTCAGAGGTTGGCACCGGAATATCAGAAGCTGGTTCAGGCGGCGGCTGATGGGTGGAACTGTCAGGAGCAGCTGTGCCAAGCTCCGGTTCAGCCATGAACGGGTCTTGGGACGGCTTATTCTTCTTTGCCCTCTTACTGGGCTTCACTTGCATACTGCCAACAAAGGTAGAAGGATGAATACAAAAGCATGAGTAAGGTAAAGCCTAAGGTAAACAAAGTTACATTACCCGGGGGCAGTTTTGAAAGCTGGCATGTTAGACTGCATAGACTCACCGGAGGAAGGAGAAGTATCCTGATAATTGGAGTCAGATGAATTGAGAGGTGGACGAATTAAACCCGCCAAAGGTAAAACAGAACGTAAATCAAAGATAAGCTCAGTCCAACACTTCCTGGTTACATCAGGTAAGCTAGAGGAGAGTTCAACATCTTTGCTGGTCCGGGTCTGCCTCCGGCTTTCTAATTGTTGTTGCTTCAAAAGAAATTGAGGATCTTGGTAAGCCAAAGGATGTGAAAATCTTACTTTCCAGCCGGGTTACTCTTCGAATTTTCTGACGCGGCAGAGGCTCGGAGTCGGAGGAAATTATAGTTACCTCTTCCTCGGCAGCTCGGCTGTTCCCTGTGTCTTCTTGGAAAGATTTAAGGTCAGTAAGGTAATGATAAAGAGTCAAGGGAGTTAGAAATTACCTCTTCTTAGTCATCAAAGGAGTCGTCCAATTTGAATAAGTCTGAAGCACTTGGCTTCTTCTTCTTTGAAGTTCCTGTTTTTGTGGTTTTCCTCTCGGTTCTCTTGGCCGCTCTGGCTTGTTTGGCGGCCTCATGGTCATATTTGACCTTCCAGAAGTTGTCATCGGCCTATGGAGAAGATAAAAGGGTTATGAGTAAGAGTAAGGTGTAAAACACTGAAAGAGTATTCATGAAGGATTAATGACTTACTGCGGGGGCCGGGTTCTTCTTGCAGAAAGGAAGTAAGCCAAAGGCGTTACTAGTCACGGTGCCCTCTTTCAGCAAGGTTTGGGTCGTAGCCTCCACCACATCATCTGGCAAGTCGTCGGAACTATAACGCAATGGATCATCCTTCTCGCCAGAGTAAGTGCACATTAAGCTGGGGCGGCGGCTTAACGGAAGCACTCGCCAAGCGACCCAGACTCGGACCAAGTCAATACCATTCAAGCCATTGCCTAAAAGAGCTTTGATCTTCTTGATGGTGGGAGCAAGTGATAAGCGTTCAACAACGGTTAACTTATCCGACAGAGGGTGATTTGATTCAAGGCGCAGAGCACGAAGCCGGGCAGAGGGTTCTCACCAGCCGGAGAAGTGTCCTGACAGTAGAACCACGTCTGATTCCAATCTTTCGGGTGACTCGGCAGTTCAACATAAGGAAAAAGGCAGTCTCTCTGCCGCTGAATTGAGATGCCGCCAAGTTCAAGACTGGGCCCGTTGGCACGTTCATTCTGCCGGTTTAAGTAGAAAAGCTCTCTGAACAAAAGCAGATTGGGCTCTTCTCCCAGGTACACCTCGCAGAAGACTTGGAAGTTGCAAATATTTGACACGGAATTGGGTCCAATGTATTGAGGCCTAAGGTCAAAGAAATTCAAAACATCCCTGAAGAATTTTGAACGGGGAGGAGCAAATCCCCGGCTCATATGATCCGTAAAAACTATCACCTCCCCTTCTTTGGGATGAGGCTTCTCCTCGGATGGGTCAGGGGCACGATAAGACATGACCTCCTTCTTGGGCAGATGTCCAGACTTTACAAATTCTGACAGTTTGCTCCTGGTGACTGTGGATGGGACCCAATTACAGGTCACAGGAGCCTTGGTTGCCTTAGGAGCCATGACGACAGTTGGCCTACGACAAAATAAGAGGTTCCGGTTCAACTTTAACCCGGAGGAAAGCATTTTAATTATTCAAGGTGGTGGCTTAAGAAGGGGCCTAATGATATATGGATAACTATGCAGCAATATTTAAGCCGCTACAGGTGTCAAGAGCAGTTAAGTTTTCTTAAGTCGCGAGAAGCAAGCAAGGTTAAACATATTCAACAGAGGCAGTTTTTTATTTTCCGGGTGAAACAAACAGGTTTCACAATTTGCCGCTATTATTTTGGATCAAACAACTGTTCTGAAAAGAAAATTTTCTAGACCTAGAACTGGCCCAGATGAAGTTCGAGGGCTCGAATAGAGCCTCTGTGTGACAGAAAGGGATCTACTTGAGCCGAAATGGGTGTGAAATAGCTACCGCGTCAGTTTATACTATCTTCAAGATCAAGGAACGGCGGCGGTGATAAAATCTACGAAGGGTTCCTGACGAATAGCGAAGAACACCAAGGAACTCAAAGGTCCTGATACAGATCTGAGGAACAAGAAGGAGGATACTTACAGATGCAGTGTTGCTGTGGAGGTCGTCGCGTTTTTCTGGTCCAACCAGGTTGATGCAGCGGCCTGAGTTGGTGAAGACGAGGAGATCTGCGACGACGATGGCGGCGGAGCTTGAGCGGCAGAGAAGCAGCAAGAGGAAGAAGACGACTGAAGGGGGAGAATGGGAAAGACCTAGGTCATGCCTATTTATAAGGAAAGGATGACTGAGACAGCATGAGAAACAAGGAGATAAGCATTATTATCCAGCGGCCCCGATGCCTCGTTTTTCAGAACTGTTAATAAAGGCAGAGATCCGTTGGAGGATACGGTGGAATAAAGAATGAATTTAAGTGAATAGGACGTCACGGCGGGTTAACACGGATCCAAAATATGACGTCATGGCGGGTTAAGGAAATCCTTTTGCACAGGCAGAAGGCTGAAGATTTATTTCTTTAAGGTGTTTTAAGATTGACATGAATCGGTTCAAATCAATCTGGGGCCTAATGTTGGGGATGTAACTATTCGTGTAAGCCGCCCAGGAGGGGCCGGGTTACACAAAGAAGACTCACCGGAAGGAAGCCCAAGACCAAGCATGAAGATGGCGGTTCAGTACAGGGTCTGAGGCCCACGGGCTACTTAAGGACCGTCGTAGTAAACCGTCATAATGGCATGACTTGTATCATAAGGTAGATTTAATTAGTCACCGAGCTGGACACTGTTATGAGCCGCCCGGGACTCTGTAAGCCACAGGGCGTCAACCCATGTATATAAGGGGACGACCCGCCGGCGGCTTAGGGGAAGGAAACAACTGATCGAGAGCCGAGCATAGCGTATCTCGCTCCCTGGTCATCGAAACATCAATACCTACCCAACTAGACGTAGGCTTCCCTTCATCGTAAGGGGCCGAACTAGTATAAACCTCTCGTGTCTCTTGTCCCAATTAACCCCTTCAAGCTTCCTAGTTGCGATGGCTCTACAACTAAGTCCTTTCACGAGGACATCTCACGTGACAATTCCACGACAACTACTACAAATTATCCCAAAGATATAAATCACGAACCACATTACCAACACCAATTTTTTTCAACCTATTTTATCCTAAAGAATCTATCACAACTAATCTATTATATAATTAAGACAAGAGGCAAACAAGCCATCACGTTCGTCCATATATGTTAAATTATCTAAACCACTAATTTTAGATATAAACGGTCAAGATTTAAAGATGTAAACGTTACATACAAATATAGTTTACATGCCTTTATGCTTTTTGCACATGACAAATCTGTCACGTACGTAGTACAATATGTAGATGGAAAAAGTGCAATCAGAATCACATACTATAAGAGAAGGAGACGTGTAGGAGATGGAAGCCAATTAAAGATGCGATTCTTTTAGGGTGTCGTGTATGTGTAGGAGATTTAAATCATGTACATCCAATAAATCTATGCGGTCCAAAAGCCTAAGTGGACTACGGAACGCAAGCTAAAAAGGGGAGTCCGGAACAGAAGCATTTCATGTACGTCAAAGCAGTATTAGGTCAACTTGATTTTTAATGCTTTTTTCTAACACTGATTGGACCAGGTTTCAATAAAAACATGCATGAGCTTGATGAGAAGCACGTCCGTATGAAGCACCCCATGCATGAAGCATATGTTCTTAATCATATCAATCAAACTGAGCTCAATGCACATAGAATTTACTTTGTGTAGCTTACATACTTGCATCTTGCCATAATTAGAGTCTTTTTCAACTTGCGAGGTTAATAAAAAAAGGAAAAAAACATAGAATTATAATTCGACATCAACTCAAATTCTGCACGGTTCACATTGTAAAATAAATTGCACAACTGAGAAAAGAAATTTTATTTTCATGCTTTTTTTAGTTAGATGTAAAATTATATTTGAAATATAAAGCGAATTCATAGGTAAAATTCTGATCCCCGAAGTTTTAATAAAAATACACTATCGAAGGGTAAGCGAAGCATACTGCCCAAGAGAAGAAAAAAATTATGGTCCGAGAAGGTTAAAATTAAAAACAAAAGGCCGCTCCATGCAAGCAAACCAAATGATTGTAGGATAGAGAAGATAGAAAATTAAACAAATATAAACTTCAATATGCATAAATATTACTGTTCGGCGCAAGCACAAAAAAAAGGGGCTTAAAAGAACGAACTGGATTTGTTAGAAAGAAGTACACGTACACAAGCCTCCACATCCCATACGATTTCCAACCAGCCATATTAGGCAGCTTTTACATGCAAAAAATACATTAGGCACTTTTTTTTTAGTGGTAACCACCCATGAAACGTACATGCAACAAGGAAAGCTTATAATACTCCTGCTTTTACTCTGAATTCGAATCGCAATAGAGATAAGAGTCCTTATCGCTTACTCCTACGTACAAAATAGATGTGATCCATAAGACACCTTGGCTCGGCTCCAACTTCCGGATGCATGCCCATGATCCAATCAGAGCCCATGGCACTTTCCGCTGCTGCAAATCGATCGGCGGGAGCAAGGAAAGAAGACGAAGCGCCGAGGGAAACTCTTTGGAAGAAGGCTGACGACCCCGACGCACCTCGCTCCGGGCGACAACATCAGAAAACAGTCCAAGGCTGACATGCATGGGTGCTACAACTTCGCAGCTCGCTGTGGACCTTCCTGTAGACCCCTTTTGCCTCAACGACCGCACGAACCACTCTCGCATGCTTCTCGACTCCGGCAAGACTGCGGCGAACTCTTTCATTGTGCCAGGGAGCAGGAAGCTGAGAAGCTGCTGTAGTTTTGCCCCAGCACCACCGGCTCGGTTGGGATTGTGGGCAGCAACGTGTTACACAACAATCGCTTCCACACACACAACAACGAGTACTCAAGCACAGTTGGCGCGAGAGCCGAGCGAGGCAAGGGATGCGGAAGAGCAGGATTGGAACAAGCCTGCAGCAAGCGCGAGGGTCGCGGGTGAGCAAGAAGGGGCCATCGCCATGTAGCTGCTAAAGAGCGAGATGGATGCGCCCGCGCATACGTGGTGTAGCCGAAGGAGGAGAAGCTGGCGTACGAGCACCGCGAGTACCAGCTGCAGCGGCTGCATCAAAAAGTTGGAGCAGTTCTGACTTCGGAGCCAACAAGGAGTGCGCGCCGAGATGAAAGGCCGAGAGCGCCTATACTGAAAGGATCTGCCGCGTCGCGGATGCCGGCAGAGCCACCTGCTCCGATACATCGCGGGCGCGCTTATTGGAACCGGAGCTATATATACCGAGGCGTCACGAGGAGTTGCGACTTCACAGTATTGCTGCATGCTCCACATGCAGCGCATCCGACGTGTGATTAACGTTTCTTCTCGGCACTCATAATGAAAAATGTAAAACAAGAGGATGAGCTGAGCTCCCACTTAAAAACAATATCTTTTCATATGTCAACAATTTTTTTTAATAGTCATGGACATTTGTCTTTTTTGTGTATAAATTTCCAAGAAAAAATTGATCAGATTTTTTGGTGTTCTTTTAAAAAAAAACATGATTACAAGACGAATTCCTAGAGCGTCCCTTTTTTTAGGCATAGAAACATTATTTCTATTTTTTTATATATTTAGACGTGCTTGAAACATTAATAAGTACACTTGGTACTATCAACCGTCTAGTGAATTTACAGAAGAACATTTTCTTCCTTAATCCGGTAGGCTTGGAGATGAATTATATATTATGGTAGGCTTGGTGATTACCGATGAAACATGCCATTCTAGGAGAGCAAAGAAATTTACATATATTTAAATAATATAACTACATCGAGGCAGCCCTAAATGCAAATATGCACTTATGTTAAGAAAATGTATATATGCCAAATCTTTGAAATCATTAGCTATGAAACGGGTTTTTGTTTCTAAAATGATATTTAAATTTATCACAACCTAATCTAAGGAACATCATTTTCACACCAATTTTTAGTGGCAACTAATAAATCAACATTTAGTTGTACACTATGTTGGTTTTACCACACAGAAATAGAATACTCAAATGCCAACAAATGGTTGTCTCAAATACATAAATAGCAACAAAAAAGATCTAGCGCGCAAATGCGCGGGTGGACCCACTAGTTATTAACAAATAATAGGTTCAACCTAAACCAAAAAATGGCCTCTCTCTAAATCCAATACTAAACAAGTTAACTAAGAATACTTCAACACAAGGAGTACAGGCCGGCCAGGAGTACATGTCTTCTTTCTAAATAGTATACATCATCACTAATAACTCATCTTAGGGTTCCATCACGTTAGGGTTCAAACAAATCACATGGATACAAAATTAGTATTTGTATACTATTTAAAAGTCGAGGGCGGGGCTTTTCCTGCCCGGTAGGCGGCGGGACAGTTCCGCCTAGTCGGTTCGACAAAGACGCGAGAAGATGAGGGAGTAGGCTGCTGCAAACGTAGGGCTGTGTGATTTGACAGTGAGTTACCTCTGGACAGGTGGGGCCCCGTGATTTGACTTGCCATTATCATTTTAACTGCGGCGCTACGACCGGCGTGAGTCTCCTGATTCCTGACCACCTCCATACAGGTGCCTCTCCCAATGCTCCACCATGTAGTAGAGGCTGGCTCTTGCATGAGAGCCCACTTCTCCATTTTTTCCTTGCCTCTCTTTCCTCCACATATGCAAAAATGCCATGTAAAGCGCACTATTGTACTTACTTGCTCCTACATGTGCTTAAGCTTGCCACATAGGCATAAAGTCTGATGTGCCAAGTTAATCAAGAAGAGAGAGACTAGTTTGGTGACCCAAGGAAAAAACAGTGCTAAGCGCGTGTACCTAGGTGAAAAGATAATTTTGTGTCTATAGCTAATTAAATGAAGCAAACTTAGCAACACCATTTCATTGGAAGAGGTCACTCCTTGGCAAATGCAATAAATACTAGTACTCCCTGTGTCCCATTATATAAGAACGTTTTTGACACTACACTAGCTAGTGTCAAAAACGTTCTTATATTATTGGACGGAGGGAGTACGAAGAAAGAGATAGAGAGGAGTAAAAAAATACACTTATTGCCAACCTTGTTGTAGTATGAGAGACTAAGTGATGACTATGTATGACATGCCAACATCAGATAGCCTAATGCACCGTGTTAAATCTCCAAGGGCGCGACCACGCGAGCGACGCGACGGTCATGGTAGGCGCGACCATGATACGGGCTGCTGGCAGCCCTTGGATCTGAGATCAGTCGCATGCTAAGTTGCTGAAAATTTGCAGAATAACCCTCCAGGATAGGATATTCACCCATAGGTCTAGAATCACGCCATGCAACCGTTTGATATCTGATCCAAGGGCTCTCGAAAGCCCGTATCATGGGAGAATGGAAAGTCACTACCCTGCCGTTCGCACGCTGGCAGTTCGCTCCTACTCATCCCCCCACGTCCTTTAATACTACGGTGGTTCGCTCCTAGTCGTCCCGTCCATTCACATTAGTACAATACGGCAGTTCCACTAATCCTAACCCTCCTCTCAAATCCATGGCGTCCAAATCTCCCTGATCGGTGTTGAGTACAAGGTTAGAACCATCACTGGCGATGAGTTCGACATCATCTACACCCGTTCTTCCGCGACGGTGAAAGGATGCCTTTCTCACTTCAGACGCATGTTCGAAGACTCAGATGATGAGTGGGTCGCTGGGCTAGATGTTGAGTACACCACAGTCGTGGGACGAGAGAAGGATCTAAAGGACGAAGAGAGGAAGAAGCCCACCGTGATCCAGGTTTGCGTGCATGACTTATGCTTGGTCTACCACATATGCCATGCCGACGTTGAGTGCCAGGATTTTAAGGACTTCCTCGAGAGCAACCTAGTCAAATTCGTTACTGTAGACTTTGGTAACGACAAAGAAGTCCTGTGTCGGATAGGCCTCGTTGTAGGCAACACCTTCGACCTCCAAAAGAATCGGCTGGTGTCCTCTCGTCAACCTTCAATGCTGACCCTGGTAGGAGCCATGGTTCATCCTTCGTACGGTAAAATGGAGAAACCTCCATACACGTTTCATCGTCATGCATGGCAGCGGAATGTACTAGATATAGACCACACCCAGTACGCTGCAATGGATGGCTACCTTTGTTTCAATATCTACAAGGGTTGGATGAAGAGCAACAACCAAGTTGGCGGTTCAAGCAAAGAAGTATCGGCCAAGAGGAAGAGGGACAAGGACGAAGTCGAGGACGTGGACGAGGACTCCGAGTAAGGTGGCAGTGTTGTTGCTCATGGTGGTTCTAATGCAGTGTCTACCGGAATAGTTGCAAAGTTTAATTTCAGGTGTGCTTAATTTAATTTGAGGGGTGTGTTGTGCTGAGCCCCCGGCAGTACTATGTTATGTTTCTTCTTGTTACTTTAACTCTTTAGTAAGTACATACTAGTATTTCTTACATTTCATCTTTCAATTGGTATAGTACTACCACTCGTTTCTTCACATTATATACGTACAATATATATGGCCAACATCATATAGCCAGCAGTTTAGTTGTCAAAGAATTTCAGGGTGCTTAGTTTTGTCAAAGAATTCCAGGGTGCTTAGTTTTATTTGAGGGGTGGGTTGTGTTGGACACCATTATTGTGACTAGCCTTTTTAATAATACTATGCATAATTTGGTGACGAGCGCTCTCTATATGTACCACCTTTTTTTTATTTCAAGTTTTGCTCCATGGCGCAATCCATCGATACTACTGCTGTACAAAAGTATACATTTTTTAAAAGGCTAGAGGGCGGGTGAGGGAGTCCTGGACTAGGGGCTGTCCGGATAGCCGAACTATCATCATGGGTCGGACTCCAAGACTATGAAGATACAAGATTGAAGACTTCGTCCCGTGTCCGGATGGGACTTTTCTTGGCGTGGAAGGCAAGCTTGGCGATACGGATATGTAGATCTCCTACCATTGTAACCGACTCTGTGTAACCCTATCCCTCTCCGGTGTCTATATAAACCGGATGGCTTTAGTCCGTAGGACGAACAACAATCATACCATAGGCTAGCTTCTAGGGTTTAGCCTCCTTAATCTCGTGGTAGATCCACTTTTGTAACACACATCATCAATATTAATCAAGCAGGACGTAGGGTTTTACCTCCATCAAGAGGGCCCGAACCTGGGTAAAACATCGTGTCCCTTGTCTCCTGTTACCATCCGCCTAGACGCACAGTTCGGGACCCCCTACCCGAGATCCGCCGGTTTTGACACCGACATTGGTGCTTTCATTGAGAGTTCCTCTGTGTCGTCACCGATAGGCTCGATGGCTTCTTCGATCATCATCAACGACGCAGTCCAGGGTGAGACCTTCCTCCCCGGACAGATCTTCGTATTCGGCGGCTTCGCACTACGGGCCAATTCGCTTGGCCAACTAGAGTAGATCGAAAGCTACGCCCCTGGCCGTCAGGTCAGATTTGGAAGTTTGAACTTCACGACTGACATCCGCGGGGACTTGATCCTCGATGGATTCGAGCCACAGCCGAGCATGCCGCACTGTCACGGCGAGCATGATTTAGCTCTGCAGCCGGACAGTACCCTGGAGGCTGCACTCGAGCCAGCTCTGATCTTCAATTCGGAGCCGGCTGCGCAGATCAAGGACGGATGGCTAGACACCGCCTCGGGGGCTGCAACCTCCACGGCGATAGAGCCGAACACTGACCTTGTCCCTCATGAAGCTCGTGACACCGAGGTGCCAGACTCCGAACCTCCCGCGCCCCCTCCGATCGAATCCGATTGGGCGCCGATCATGGAGTTCACCGCAGCGGACATCTTTCAACACTCACCTTTTGGCGACATCTTGACTTCGCTAAAGTATCTCTCGTTATCAGGAGAGCCCTGGCCGGACTGCGGCCAGGACGGTTGGGATGCGGACAACGAAGAAATTCAAAGCCCACCCACCACCCACTTAGTAGCCACTGTCGACGATCTAACCGACATGCTAGACTATGACTCCGAAGACATCGACGGTATGGACGACGATGCCGGAGACGACCAAGAACCAGCGCCTAACGGGCATTGGAAAGCCATCCCAGCTCACGACGTATACATGGTGGATACACCAAAAGGAAGCGATAATGAGGAAAAACGGGACGTGGCGAAGGACAACTCCCCCAACAAACAACCAAAACGGCGACGCAAGCGCCGCCCGAAGACCGGCCTCGATAAAAATGGCACCCATACGGACCCGGCCCTAGAGCAGGGCGAAGCAGTGGACGACGCACATGCCACCAAGCAGCCATCCAAACATGATGAACTGGACAAGCAACCCATCCCCGGCGAAGACGATCTCACATCACCAGAGCATACGAACCTTCATAAAAGGCTCGTCGCCACTGCAAGAAGTTTGAAGAAGCAAAAGCGGAAGCTCAAAACAGCGGAGGACGCACTCAGAATGAGATGGAGCAAAGTACTCAACACCGCAGATAAATATGGCGCTAGTCACCAGACAAAGAGCTACCCGAAGCGCAAGCTGTTGCCCGAATTTGACGAGGAGGCCTTAGAGCACCCGCAGTCAAAAAAGAAAGAAGCCGCCTGGCCGGATAGACGACCAGATGACAGGCCAAGAGCAACAAGGGGCGCCGCACACAAGCCGGCACACGGTCAGCATAAAGATCCTTGGAAAAAGGATGACCTAGCCAGGTCTATCTATGGGCCAAAAAAGAAGACTCCAGGAAGCAACATAACCCGCCGAGCATTTGAAGACAACGGCACACCCAAATACAGGGGCGCCGCACACCCACTATGTTTCACCGACGAGGTACTGGATCATGGATTTCCAGCGGGATTCAAACCCGTAAACATAGAGGCATATGACGGAACAACAGACCCCGGAGTCTGGATTGAGGATTATATCCTACACATACATATGGCCAGAGGAGACGATCTCCATGCCATACAATACCTACCCCTCAAGCTCAAAGGGCCAGCTCGGCATTGGCTTAAAAGCCTCCCAGAAAATACCATTGGAAGTTGGGAAGAGCAAATTTTTAGGGGACTTATGTCCGCCCTCCAGATGCAGACGATTTAAGTCACATAACTCAACAGCCCGGAGAGTCAGCACGCAAATTCTGGAACAGGTTCCTCACTAAAAAGAACCAAATAGTCGACTGTCCGGACGCTGAAGCCTTAGCAGCCTTTAAACACAACGTCCGAGACGAATGGCTCGCCAGACACCTCGGCCAGGAAAAACCAAGAACAATGGCCGCACTAACAAGCCTCATGACCTGCTTTTGTGCGGGGGAAGACAGCTGGCTGGCTAGATGCAGCACCAGCGACCCGAATACATCCGAAGTCAGGGATGGAAATGGGAAATCACGACACAGAAAAGATCAGCGCCGGAATAAGGAAAATGGCCCAAATAGTACGACGGTCAATGCCGGATTCAAGAGCTCTCGGCCGAACAACAAAACACTGCCCCTCAAGGACAACAGTGACGAGCTATCCAACCTAAACAAGATTTTGGATAGACTATGTCAAATACATAGTACCTCCGGGAAGCCTGCAAACCATACCCACAGAGATTCTTGGGTCTTCAAGTAGTCCGGCCGACTTAACGCCGAACACAAGGGGCTCGACACACCAAGCGAAAGTGACGAAACCCAAAAGCAGCACTCCGAAAAGCAGAAGACTTTCCCACTAGAAGTCAAAACAGTGAACTCACTTCATGTGATAACACGAAAACATAGCGCGGCACCTGCCATACCAGGACACCGTTCGCAGAATGGGGATAGACCCTACCAAAATTTGCTATAGCAGCACTTCCTTCAAAGGAGTGACGCCAGGCCTTTAAGCCAATTATACAGGCTCTGTCCCACTAGAGGTTGTGTTCGGTTCTTCCGACAACCTCCGTCGCGAAAAGCTCACTCTCCATATCGCCCCATTTCACAGTGGCCCTCGAGCACTACTGGGACGCAAAGCTTTCGCCCGCTTTAACGCAATACCACATTACACGTCTCTTACACTTACAATGCCCGGTCCACGCGGCATAATCTCATTAAAGAGTAACTCCGAGTGTTCCTCGACCACGGAGAACGTGAGGCTGCCTTGACAGCCACACACTAATTCGACCTTACAGGTCAAGGCCCGTAAAAACAGGTCATTCAGACCTCGGACACGGTTAGGCGAGTCCGGCGCAAATAAACAAGGGGCTTCCCAGCCGCATACCCCCTTTATAAAGGGTTGCGCGTATAAATGATGAGAGCCAATAAAGCTCAACTTTCTTCATCTTCCAAATTATACTTTATTTTAATACAACTTTTGCACGATATTTCTTAGAAACTAAGTCCTTCTCTTTTACAGATGAAGCACGTGCTACACCCGTCCAGGATACAGCACAACGGAGACACAGGCGCAGACGTGTAGCAGGGACCCGTTGCAAGGATTCTTTTCAGATTAAGACCCTGCGTAAACCTTTCTTACTGTCTCTTGTTGATACACATCCCCCGGTTTCCTACCATAGTCGAGGAGGAGGCTGGCGTTTTGGCATCGGCTGCGTCAGAAGTTCCCGCCTGTACCTGGACACTAGGGGCTTAGGGCATTGTTCTGCCCGGTATCATAAAGACCGAACACCTCAGGGAGTGTTCGGCGTCTCGAGTTAGGCCTTATATGCATCAGCTCCGAATCATGTCTTTGGTAAAATGTTGGGTTTGCCCGGCTCCTGTGTTTTGCTGCCTTATGTTCCGCTCCATCGGCTAATGCGGCACCAGGAGAACTACTGCGATTGTGCCCCGGCTCGGCCGGGCGAGCATCTCAGTAGAGAAAGCCGAAAACTGAATGTCATGATATAGCGAGAGACTGGTCAACCATTCGATCGACCATTGGAATTTTTAGAATTCCTCCACTTTGACGAAGGACCGCTTCCCGGTCAGGCACATACGCGCCCCGAGTTCGGAGAAGAGCGGTGCCGCTAGGGGCTATATAGTAGCCCCACATTCGAGCTCCTATGGCTAAGTGAAAGTGATAAAGCATTATAGTCCGGTTGCCTAGTTTGCTACACTATCACCTCCTTAAAAGGACCAAGACATTGGATTAAGTGTGAAAAAGCGCTTTTCTTTTTGCAAACACCCCCGCACCATGTGCGTGGGGGCTGAAGCCAAAGACTGCCATCTTTCAGATTATACATACACATACGGCCGCACATGAGATAGTTCAATACTTGAACGCACAAGTATAAAAAGCTATTGCATTATAAACATGATCTCAGAAATCATACATGTCATTTAAACATAACATCTTTCGAGCACTGCGACTCTATTAAACGAGCGCCCTGCAGGACTTCCTCAAAATAGTGCTCGGTGGGGAATCGGCTTTCGTCCGAACCCCGGGATGCAACAGTAGTGGCATCCATCTCCGCCCAGTATGTCTTAACATGGGCGAGAGCCATCCGTGCACCTTCTATGCATGCCGACCGCTTCATCGCCCCGATATGCGGCACCGCCCCAAGGAATTGCTGCAACAAGCCAAAATAACTCTTCGGCTTGGGCCTTTCCGGCCACAGATGAGCGACCACATCCGTCATGGCAAGTCTAGACAATCTATTCAGCTCAGCCAACTCAACCAGCCGATCACTCAACGGAAGTGGACGCTCCGGACTATGGAATTGAGACTAGAAAAGCTCTTCCATTTCATGATCCACCTGGCTTCGGAAGTGCACGACTGCATCCGCCGCACTCGCCGCCAAATCCAGATAAGGATCCTCCGCACTGCACAATCGGCCCAGCTGAGCATACTTCAGATCCGTGAACTTCCTACGCAGCATAAAGGGCTTTCCAGCCACAATGTCTCTGACCTGACGCAGTTCCTCCTTCATAGCCCGCATCACACTACGGGCATCCTTGGCTTTGGTTTCGGCCTTCTTCAGGTCCTCTTGCTCCGCTCGGCATTCTCTTTCAAGAACCTCCTGGCGGTCGGTAGCATCTTTTAAATTCGCGGCCATTCCGGCCATCTCCTTCATGCTTCGGCAGTGAGCAACCTTCTCGGCTTCTAGCTCTTCCGCTGCCTTCGAGGCAGCCGCCTCGCTTTTTCTGGCTTGCTCCTTGGCCCGAGCAAGCTCTGCTCGAAGGTTTTCCACAGCAGCAACACCATCTGCATCAAGCATACAAATTGTAAGGAATGGGCGTCAGCTCCCTTACTAGGCGACCGCGGAGCAACCACGTACCTTGTGACTCATCAAGTCGTTTATTGACCAGCGAGATGTCCGCATCCGCAACGCCGAGTTGCCTCTTCAGTTCGGCAACTCCATCAGTCCGGCTGGCCACCGAACGTTCCGCCACCTGCATAGGAAAGGCGACAATCTATAACTGAGATTATGACCCTCGGCATGTTGTCGCTTTCGAGAGCATACCAAGTCTCAGGGGCTACTATCTATACAGGGCGCACTTCATGTGCAAAACTGTCAAAAGGTATGTCATTTTTTGCGTACCTCAAACCCCATCAGCAAACTTCCGACGGCCTCACACAACCCGCTTTCGGCGGACGAGATCCTCTCAATCACCATACTCATTAATGTGCGGTGATCTTCTAAGATAGACGCCCTCTTGACCAAATCCTGCAGCTCCATCGGCCGTACTCCAATGGGTGCCGAACTCTCCGGCCCCGCCGGACTCGGGGAGACCCTCCGTGACGACACCTCAGGGTCGCCCGCCCCGCACGACGGGGCGGTAGATGGAGGCATTTTGCTCTCCATCATCTCCGGACGAAGGTCTCCCGAAGATGAGCTATGCTGAGATTGGCTGAGATCCGAACTACAAGGTGAAAACTTTGGTTACCCTTAGAAATTAAGCAGGGGTGTCCACTATTGCAAAATCCCCCTTTTTTTACTTACGGCTCGCTAGAGGGCTGATTCCTCCGAGGAGACAGTACGACCGGGGCTCTTCCCGGCACAGGACCTTCCGGTACAGATTTCTTTCCCCGCTTTGAGGCCTTGGCCTCCGGGTCTTCGGAAGCGGTCCTCTTCTCCACCTGGAAGGAGGGACTCTCAATTCCTCCCTTACTGAAAGCCTCCTTGGCAGAGGTGGTAGTTCCCCTATGCCCCCCTTCGCCCTCCTCCGAAGGTGCAACCTCCAACATTTTGATTAACACGGGATCCTGCGTGGTCTCAGGGAGGAGGGCCGGACACCGTATCAGTTTTGCTTGCGCTGTCCACTCCTGTCCAAGTGATAGCTGGTTAAAAGGCAAACCCACGATAAATAAATGGACGATGTGTCCGGACACGGGGCTACTTACTTGAGTATCCGGGCGATTGCAGCTTAGGCCAGCATCCTCGGTCAATTCCGGACGCATCTCTTGCGATCCGAAGAACAGTTTGTACATCTCCGTGGGTGTTAAACCCATGAAGTGTTGAAGAGCTCGTGGCCCCTCCGGATTAAATTCCCACAGGCGGAGGGGGCGACGTTTGCAGGGCAGTAGGCGCCGGATCAACATAACCTATGCCACTACGACCAGATTGATCTCCCTTTCTTGGAGGCCTCGAATCTGGTCCTGCAATAGGGGTACGTGTTTGCACGGCCCCCAGTCACGCCCCTTGTTGACCCATGACGTCAACTATTGTGGAGGGCCCGAGCGGAAGACGGGCGACGGCCTCTGCCTGCTGCCCCTGGGAGCGGTGATATAGAACCACTCCTGTTGCCACAAGCCGAGCTCCTCCTGAAAAGAGCCCTCGGGCCATGGAGCATCGGCCCTCTTGCTTATAACCGCCCCGCCGCACTCTGCCTGACGCCCCTCAATCATCTTCGGCTCCACATTGAAGGTTTTGAGCCACAAGCCGAAGTGAGGGGTAGTGCGGAGGAAGGCTTCGCAGACGACAATGAATGATGAGATATGGAGGATGGACTCCAGAGCCAACTCGTGGAATTCCAGCCCATAGTAAAACATGAGTCCCCTCACGAAGGGATCCGTCGGGAAGCCTAAACCCCGACGGAGGTGAGACACGAACACGACGCTCTCGCCAAGCTCGGGAGTAGGAATAACTTGCCCTCGGGCAGGCAGCCTATGCAAAATCTCGTAGGTTAAGTACCTGGCGTCTCTCAGCTTTAGAACGTCCTCTTCCATGACAGAGGAGGGCATCCACCGGCCTCGTAGGTCAGGGCCGGACATTTTCAAAGATCGAAGGTACCCGAATCTGGAGCCCTGGGTGTTGGAACTCGGGGCGAGGGGCGGATTCGACAGAGAATTGAAGGAAAAGAACGGGCCTTGGTCTCATTATAAAGAGGAAGAATACCAAGAGCCGTCCCCGTGACCGTTTGGAACCCGCCTTCGATGGAGGGGGCGTGGCAACGGGCGCGGTTGGGTTACCCACGTCCGTATTGATGGGAATTCCGGAATAAGGGGAACACGATCTCTGCTTCGACAAGACGTGCCAAGAAAACCGCTTCACTAAACGCGCTGAGGTGGTACAATAAAAACGATTCTAGTAAAGGCTTGGTAGTGGTGTGACGTCACACCACAAAATACGTCAGCAGATTGAACTTGTGTCATATTATTCTCTCTACGATGGTACGTGGAATTTATCTTTGCAGAGCCGGACACTATCCTGGTGTTCACAATCTTCTATAAATTATTCGGAGGAAGAACCCGCCTTGCAATGCTGAAGACAACATGCGCGCCGGACTCGTCGTCATTGAAGCCTGGTTCAGGGGCTACTAAGGGAGTCCTGGACTAGGGGGTGTCTGGATAGCCGAACTATCATCATCGGCCGGACTCCAAAGACTATGAAGATACAAGATTGAAGACTTCATCCCATGTTCGGATGGGACTTTCCTTGGCGTGGAAGGCAAGCTTGGCGATACGGATATGTAGATCTCCTACCATTGTAACCGACTCTGTGTAACCCTAGCCCTCTCCGGTGTCTATATAAACCGGATGGCTTAAGTCCGTAGGACGAACAACAATCATACCATAGGCTAGCTTCTAGGGTTTAGCCTCCTTGATCTCGTGGTAGATCCACTCTTGTAACACACATCATCAATATTAATCAAGCAGGACGTAGGGTTTTACCTCCATCAAGAGGGCCCGAACCTGGGTAAAACATTGTGTCCCTTGTCTCCTGTTACCATCCGCCTAGACGCACAGTTCGGGACCCCCTACCTGAGATCCGCCGGTTTTGATACCGACAGCGGGGCAGTCTAGCTTGGTCGGTTTCACGAGAGGCAAGGGCCTTTGTGATTTGACGGCTCATAACTGCTGGAAGGCGGGGCCTTTTGATTTGACTGCTCGTGTAAATGCGCCGACGACCTGATCGAGGAGGAGCAAAGAACCGTGCGGTATACTCAAGTTTTCCACTGGAGTAGTACTGTGACGGAGGAGCACGAAACACGGCAGCCCAATGCCATGTGGCGATAAAAATGATCTAATTTGCTAGTCATCTCATTGTTAGCATTGTTCTATTCATTCCCTCAAGAAACAAAAACCATTGTTCTATACATGCCTCGCAGAGAACATGACACGTGCGGCGAAACACTTGAAGAAAAAGATGAAACACAGCAGCAAAAGAAGAAGGAAGATTATCACCCCAAATGATCTAATTCACCGCGGAGTCGTAACTGCTTCTTCATCTCCTCCACGACCTCCATATCCTTGCGCGTCTCCTCTGCCATCTTCTTCATTCTATCCATGACGCGGGATTTCTCGATGCGAGCCTTCATCATCTGTTCCACAGCCACATTACATACCTTGATAACAGCCGGGTGCTCGATGCGGAACTTTGCCAACTCCTCCTTCTGTTCCATGACGTGGGCCTGCAGTATCTTCATCGAGGAACTAGTATTCTCATGCAGCTTCTTCCAGCCGACGTTCTTCTCCTTCAACAGGTCGATCTCGTGGCAGAGCTTCGCCTTGTCCTCCTGAAGTTGCAGGATTTCACTGGTCGCCTTCTTCCCCGAGGCAATGCTCTTCTTCAGCAGCATCACCTGTTGGAAATATGCCCTAGAGGAAATAATAAAATGGTTATTATTATATTTCCTTGTTCATGATAATTGTCTATTGTTCATGCTATAATTGTGTTATGTCGAAATCGTAATACATGTGTGAATACATAGACCACAACATGTCCCTAGTGAGCCTCTAGTTGACTAGCTCGTTAATCAACAGATAGTCATGGTTTCCTGACTATGGACATTGGATGTCATTGATAACGGGATCACATCATTAGGAGAATGATGTGATGGACAAGACCCAATCCTAAGCCTAGCACAAGATCGTGTAGTTCGTTTGCTAAAGGTTTTCTAATGTCAAGTATCATGTTCTTAGACCATGAGATTGTGTAACTCCCGGATACCGTAGGAGTGCTTTGGGTTTACCAAACATCACAACGTAACTGGGTGACTATAAAGGTACACTACAGGTATCCCTGAAAGTGTCTGTGGGGTTGGCACGAGTCGAGACTGGGATTTGTCACTCCATATGACGGAGAGGTATCTCTGGGCCCACTCGATAATGCATCATCATAATGAGCTCAGTGTGACCAAGTGGTTGGTCACGGGATCATGCATTACGGTACGAGTAAAGTGACTTGCCGGAAATGAGATTGAACGAGGTATTGGGATACCGACGATCGAATCTCGGGCAAGTAACGTACCGATTGACAAAGGGAATTGTATACGAGATTGCTTGAATCCTTGACATCGTGGTTCATCCGATGAGATCATCGTGGAACATGTGTGAGCCAACATGGGTATCCAGATCCCGCTGTTGGTTATCGGACGGAGAGCTGTCTCAGTCATGTCTGCATGATTCCCGAACCCGTAGGGTCTACACACTTAAGGTTCGGTGACGCTAGGGTTATTAGGAAGACTTGTAAGTGATTACTGAATGTTGTTTGGATTCCCGGATGAGATCTCGGACGTCAAGAGGAGTTCCGGAATGGTCCGAAGGTGAAGATTTATATATGGGAAGTTGTCATACGGTCACCGGAAAAGTTCGGGGGCTTATCGGTATTGTACCGGGGCCACCGGAGGGGTTTCGGGGGTCCACCGGGAGGGGCCACCACTCTCGGAGGGCCTCATGGGCCGTGGTGGGCAGGGAACCAGCCCCTGGAGGGCTGGGCACATCCCCCCTTGGGCCCATGCACCTAGGGTTGGGGGAGGGGAACCCTAGAGGGGGCGCCCCCTTGCTTGGGGGGCAAGCCCCCTCCCCTTGGCCGCCCCCCTCTAGATCTCATCTAGAGGGGTCCGGCCCCCCTTCCCCCTTCCCCTATAAATAGAGGGGTGAGGGGAGGGCTGCACACACATCTCCAAGGCGCAGCCCCTCCCCTCCCCAACACCTCTCCTCCTCCGATAAGAGCTTGGCGAAGCCCTGCCAGAGTACTTCCTCTACATCATCACCACGCCGTCGTGCTGCTGCTAGAGCTCTCTTACTCAACCTCTCCCTCCTCCTTGCTGGATCAAGGCGCGGGAGACGTCTTCGAACCATACGTGTGTTGAACACGGAGGTGCCATCCGTTCGGTGCTAGGATCATCGGTGATTTGGATCACGACGAGTACGACTCCATCAACCCCGTTCTCTTGAACGCTTCTGCTCGTGATCTATATGGGTATGTAGATGCACTCCTCTCTCTCGTTGCTAGATGACTCCATAGATTGATCTTGGTGATGCGTAGAATTTCTTTATTTTCTGCAACGTTCCCCAACAGTGGTATCAGAGCTAGGTCTATGCGTAGTTTCTATGCACAAGTAGAACACAATTTTGTTGTGGGCGTAGATGTTGTCAATTTACTTGCCACTACGAGTCTTATCTTGTTTCGGCGGCATCGTGGGATGAAGCAGCCCGGACTGACCTTACACGTACGCTTACGTGAGACAGGTTCCACCGACTGACATGCACTAGCTGCATAAGGTGGCTAGCAGGTGTCTGTCTCTCCCACTTTTGTCGGATCGGATTCGATGAAAAGGGTCCTTATGAAGGGTAAATATAAATTGGCATATCACGTTATGGTTTTGACGTAGGTAAGAAACGTTCTTGCTAGAACCCTATGGCAGCCACGTAAAAACATGCAACAACAATTAGAGGACGTCTAACTTGTTTTTACAGCATATGCCTTGTGATGTGATATGGCCAAAAGGATGTGATGAATGATATATATGTGATGTATGAGATTGATCATGTTCTTGTAATAGGAATCACGACTTGCATGTCGATGAGTATGACAACCGGCAGGAGCCATAGGAGTTGTCTTAATTATTGTATGACCTGCGTGTCATTGAATAACGCCATGTAATTACTTTACTTTATTGCTAAACCATTAGCCATAGTAGTAGAAGTAATCGTTGGCGTGACAACTTCATGAAGACACGATGATGGAGATCATGGTGTCATGCCGGTGACAATGATGATCATGGTGCTCCGAAGATGGAGATCAAAAGGAGCAAAATGATATTGGCCATATCATGTCACTATTTGATTGCATGTGATGTTTATCATGTTTTTGCATCTTATTTGCTTAGAACGACGGTAGTAAATAAGATGATCCCTCATAATAATTTCAAGAAAGTGTTCCCCCTAACTGTGCACCGTTGCGGAAGTTCGTTGTTTCGAAGCACCACGTGATGATCGGGTGTGATAGATTCTAACGTTCACATACAACGGGTGTAAGATAGATTTACACATGCAAAAACACTTAGGTTGAATTGACGAGCCTAGCACGTACAGACATGGCCTCGGAACACAAGAGACCGAAAGGTTGGACATGAGTCGTATAGAAGATACGATCAACATGAAGATGTTCACCGATGATGACTAGTCTGTCTCACGTGATGATCGGACATGGCCTAGTTGACTCGCATCATGGATCACTTAGATGACTAGAGGGATGTCTATCTGAGTGGGAGTTCATTAAATAATTTGATTAGATGAACTTAATTATCATGAACTTAGTCTAAAACTTTTGCAATATGTCTTGTAGATCAAATGGCCCACGCTAATGTTAACCTCAACTACAACGCATTCCTAGAGAAAACCAAGCTGAAAGACGATGGTAGCAACTATACGGACTGGGTCCGGAACTTGAGGATCATCCTCATAGCTGCCAAAAGAGCATATGTCCTAGATGCACCGCTAGGTGAAGCACCCGTTTTCCCCGCAACTCAAGACGTTATGAACGCCTGGCAGTCGCGTAGTGATGATTACTCCCTGATTCAGTGCTGCATGCTTTACAGCTTAGAACCGGGGCTCCAAAAGCGTTTTGAGCAGCACGGAGCATATGAGATGTTCCAAGAGCTGAAAATGGTTTTCCAAGCTCATGCCCGGGTCGAGAGATATGAAGTCTCCGACAAGTTCTATAGTTGTAAGATGGAGAAGAACAGTTCTCGGCGAGCACATACTCAAAATGTCTGGGTTGCCCAACCGTTTGTCTCAGCTGGGAGTTAACCTCCCGGATGACGCGGTCATTGACAGAATCCTTCAGTCGCTCCCACCTAGCTTCAAGAGCTTTGTGATGAACTACAATATGCTAGGGATGGTGAAAACCATTCCTGAGGTATTTCCAATGCTGAAATCAGCGGAGGTGGAGATCAAGAAGGAACATCAAGTGTTCATGGTCAATAAAACCACTAGTTTCAAGAAAGGCAAGGGTAAGAAGAACTTCAAGAAGGACAGCAAGGGAGTTGCCGCGCCCGGTAAGCCAGTTGCCGGGAAGAAGCCCTAGCATGGACCCAAACCTGAGACTGAGTGCTTTTATTGCAAGGGAAGCGGACACTGGAAGCGGAACTGCCCCAAGTACTTAGCGGACAAGAAGGCCGGCAACACCAAAGGTATATGTGATATACATGTAATTGATGTGTACCTTACCAGTACTCGTAGTAGCTCCTGGGTATTTGATACCGGTGCAGTTGCTCATATTTGTAACTCAAAACAGGAGCTGCGGAATAAGCGGAGACTGGCGAAGGACAAGGTGACGATGCACGTCGGGAATGGTTCCAAGGTCGATGTGATCGCCATCGACACGCTACCTCTACATTTACCTACGGGATTAGTTTTAAACCTCAATAATTGTTATTTAGTGCCAGCTTTGAGCATGAACATTGTATCTGGATCTCGTTTAATACGAGATGGCTACTCATTTAAATTCGAGAATAATGGTTGTTCTATTTATATGAGAGATATGTTTTATGGTCATGCCCCGCTGGTCAATGGTTTATTCTTAATGAATCTTGAACGTGATATTAGACACATTCATAGTGTAAATACCAAAAGATGTAAGGTTGATAATGATAGTCCCACATACTTGTGGCACTGCCGCCTTGGTCACATTGGTGTCAAACGCATGAAGAAGCTCCATGCTAATGGACTTTTGGAGTCTCTTGATTACGAATCATTCGACACATGCGAACGATGCCTCATGGGCAAAATGACCAAGACTCCGTTCTCCGGAACAATGGAGCGAGCAACCAACTTATTGGAAATCATACATACTGATGTGTGCGGTCCAATGAGCGTTGAGGCTCGCGAAGGCTACCGTTATGTTCTCACTCTCACTGATGACTTAAGTAGATATGGGTATGTCTACTTAATGAAACACAAGTCTGAGACCTTTGAAAAGTTCAAGGAATTTCAGAATGAGGTAGAGAATCAACGTGACCGAAAAATAAAGTTCTTACGATCAGATCATGGGGGAGAATATTTAAGTCACGAGTTTGCTACACACTTAAGAAAATGTGGAATTGTTTCACAACTCACGCCGCCTGGAACACCTCAGCGTAACGGTGTGTCCGAACGTCATAATCGCACTCTATGGGATATGGTGCGATCTATGATGTCTCTTACCGATTTACCGCTATCATTTTGGGGATACGCTCTAGAGACAACTACATTCACTTTAAATAGGGCACCGTCTAAATCCGTTGAGACGACACCGTATGAAATATTGTTTGGAAAGAAACCTAAGCTGTCGTTTCTAAAAGTTTGGGGATGCGATGCTTATGTCAAGAAACTTCAACCTGAAAAGCTCGAACCCATGTCGGAAAAATGCGTCTTCATAGGATACCCTAAGGAAACCATTGGGTATACCTTCTACCTTAGATCTGAAGGCAAGATCTTTGTTTCCAAGAGCGGGTCCTTTCTGGAGAAAGAGTTTCTCTCGAAAGAAATAAGTGGGAGGAAAGTACAACTCGATGAAGTACTGCCTCTTGAACTAGAAACTAGCGCATCTCAGGAAGATGTTCCCGAGGTGCCTGCACCGACTAGAGAGGAAGTTAATGATGATGATCAAGGTACTTCGGATCAAGTTGCTACTGAACTTCAAAGGTCCACAAGGACATGTTCCACACCAAAATGGTATGGCAACCCTGTACTGGAAATCATGTTGTTAGACAACAGTGAACCTTCAAACTATGAAGAAGCGATTGCGGGCCCAGATTCCAACAAATGGCTTGAAGCCATGCAATCCGAGATAGGATCCATGTATGAAAAAAAGTATGGACTTTGACAGACTTGCCCGATGATCAGCGAGCAATAGAAAACAAATGGATCTTTAAGAAGAATACGGACGCGGATGGTAATGTTACCATCTATAAGGCTCGACTTGTCGCTAAGGGTTATCGACAAGTTCAAGGGGTTGACTACAATGAGACTTTCTCTCCCGTGGTGAAGCTGAAGTCCGTCCGAATCATGTTAGCAATTGCCGCATACTATGATTATGAGATATGGCAAATGGACGTCAAAACGGCATTCCTTAATGGCTATCTTAAGGAAGAATTGTATATGATGCAGCCGGAAGATTTTGTCAATCCTAAGAATGCTAACAAGGTATGCAAGCTCCAGTGCTCCATCTATTGGCTGGTGCAAGCATCTCGGAGTTGGAACATTCGCTTTGATGAAATGATCAAAGCATTTGGGTTTATGCAGACTTATGGAGAAGCCTGCGTTTACAAGAAAGTGAGTGGGAGCTATGTAGCATTTCTCATATTATATGTAGATGACATACTTTTGACGGGAAGTGATATAGAACTTTTGGACAGCATTAAGGCCTACTTGAATAATTGTTTTTCAAAGAAGGACCTTGGAGAAGCTGCTTACATATTAGGCATCAAGATCTATAGAGATAGATCGAGATGCCTCATAGGTCTTTCACAAAGCACATACCTTGATAAGATATTGAAGATGTTCAATATGGATCGGTCCAAGAAGGGGTTCTTGCCTGTGTTGCAAGGTGTGAAATTGAGCTCGGCTCAATGCCCGACCACGGCAGAAGATAGAGAAAAGATGAGTGTCATCCCCTATGCCTCGGCTATAGGGTATATTATGTATGTCATGATGTGTACCAGACCTGATGTAAACCTTGCCGTAAGTTTGGTAGGAAGGTACCAAAGTAATCCCGACATGGAACACTGGACAGTGGTCAAGAATATCCTAAATTACCTGAAAAGGACTAAGGATATGTTTCTCGTTTATGGAGGTGATGAAGAGCTCGTCGTAAAGGGTTACGTCGACGCTAGCTTCAACACAGATCTAGATGACTCTAAGTCACAAACTGGATACGTGTATATTTTGAATGGTGGGGCAGTAAGCTGGTGCAGTTGCAAGCAAAGCGTCGTGGCGGGATCTACATGCAAAGCGGAGTACATGGCAGCCTCGGAGGAAGCACATGAAGCAATCTGGATGAAGGAGTTCATTACCGACCTAGGAGTTATTCGCAATGCGTTGGGGCCGATGACTCTCTTATGTGACAACACTGGAGCCATTGCCCTTGCCAAGGAGCCCAGGTTTCACAAGAAGACCAGGCACATCAAGCGTCGCTTCAACTCCATTCATGAAAATGTTCAAGATGGAGACATAAATATTTGCAAAGTGCATACGGATCTGAATGTCGCAGATCCGTTGACTAAACCTCTTCCGCGAGCAAAACATGATCAACACCAGAACTCTATGGGTGTTCGATTCATCACAATGTAACTATATTGTTGACTCTAGTGCAAGTGGGAGACTGTTGGAAATATGCCCTGGAGGCAATAATAAAATGGTTATTATTATATTTCCTTGTTCATGATAATTGTCTATTGTTCATGCTATAATTGTGTTATCCGGAAAACGTAATACATGTGTGAATACATAGACCACAACATGTCCCTAGTGAGCCTCTAGTTGACTAGCTCGTTAATCAACAGATAGTCATGGTTTCCTGACTATGTACATTGGATGTCATTGATAACGGGATCACATCATTAGGAGAATGATGTGATGGACAAGACCCAATCCTAAGCCTAGCACAAGATCGTGTAGTTCGTTTGCTAAAGCTCTTCTAATGTCAAGTATTAGTTTCTTAGACCATGAGATTGTGTAACTCCCGGATACCGTAGGCGTGCTTTGGGTTTACCAAACGTCACAACGAAACTGGGTGACTATGAAGGTACACTACAGGTATCTCCGAAAGTGTTTGTTGGGTTGGCACGAATCGAGACTGGGATTTGTCACTCCGTATGACGGAGAGGTATCTCTGGGCCCACTCGGTAATGCATCATCATAATGAGCTCAATGTGACCAAGTGGTTGGTCACGGGATAATGCATTATGGTACGAGTAAAGTGACTTGCCAGAAATGAGATTGAACGAGGTATTGGGATACCGACGATCAAATCTCGGGCAAGTAACTTACCGATTGACAAAGGGAATTGTATACGGGATTGCTTGAATCCTTGACATCGTGGTTCATCCGATGAGATCATCATGGAACATGTGGGAGCCAACATGGGTATCCAGATCCCATTGTTGGTTATTGGCCGGAGAGCTGTCTCGGTCATGTCTGCATGATTCCCAAACCCGTAGGGTCTACACACTTAAGGTTCGGTGACGCTAGGGTTAATAAGAAGACTTGTAAGTAATTACCGAATGTTGTTCGGAGTCCCGGATGAGATCCCGGACGTCACGAGGAGTTCCAGAATGGTACGGGGGTGAAGATTTATATATGGGAAGTTGTCATACGGTCACCGGAAAAGTTCAGGGGCTTATCGGTATTGTACCGGGGCCACCAGAGGGGTTCCGGGGGTCCACCGGGAGGGGCCATGTCGCGACCGGTTTTCTGGGTATTAAATTCCAGAAAATGGCCGTTGTGCTCACCAGCCCCAAGATAATTGTTAGCTGACGAGGCACCAACTCGATACAGAAATTCCAAGCAAAATACAACATATGCAGTACAAGACCATTCTGGCCTGTGAGTACAACAAATGGTTTCTAGTGGTTGATGGCGGAAGCAGTTTGTGGATCGTCAGCGTATATGGGACTCCATTTCCCATAGGAACAGCTGATCAGGATAACTCCTATCTTCGCGAGGCTGCTATCACCGTTGCTTAGGTTCCGGGACTGTCGGCACGGTCGCTCCTCTCCTCGCAAGAAAATCTGGCCAAGACAATAGCCAGGAACAAGCCAGTGAGTACTTTGAATGTACTCACAAAAATTATGAACACAGGTATAATATCACAATGATGGTTCTGAAATATCTTATGCTCACGAGTCAGACACAAAGGATAATAAAAATAGTGATGCACGCAAGCATGTTATTTATGAATGTGCAATAACATAGTAGTATTAAAATTATGAAATAAATAAGAAGCATGCCACAGTCGGGCGTCTTAGCGACACCACATAAAGGGCTTTAAAAGAAATGCCACAGTAGGGCGTATTAGCGACACCACATAAAGGGCTTTAAAAGAAATGCCGCAGTCGGGCGTCTTAGCGACACCACATAAAGGGCTTTAAAAGAAATGCCACAGTCGGGCGACTTAGTGACACCACATAAAGGGCGTTAAAAGAAATGCCACAGTCGGGCGTCTCAGCGACACCACATAAAGGGCTTTAAAAGAAATGCCGCAGTCGGGCGTCTTAGCGACACCACATAAAGGGCTTTAAAAGAAATGCCATAGTCGGGCGTCTTAGCGACACCACATAAAGGGCTTTAAAAGAAATGCCGCAGTCGGGCGTCTTAGCGACACCACATAAAGGGCTTTAAAAGAAATGCCGCAGTCGGGCGTCTCAGCGACACCACATAAAGGGCTTTAAAAGAAATGCCACAGTCGGGCGTCTTAGCGACACCACATAAAGGGCTTTAAAAGAATCACAATGAATATCCAGGAGGTAGAACCGTCCCAGGGATATTTGATAATACCAATAATATCACGGGTTAGTCCACAAAGAAAATAATAATAATCATAATTATCACATGTCACAAGTCGTGATACCAGTTCTGGTTTAACAATTTCCCCTCCGAAGACCGACACTAAGACCGACACTTGACCCATCCCAGACTGTAGTCCTTAACCATGGACACGGCTATTCGAATAGGTTTCATCTCTGCAGAGAGTGTACTCTTTACCCATGAGTAACAGATTCCTTTAGTCCATGGGGACTAATTCCGTCTACAGTCTTTTAAATGAAAACACACCTGACTTGCACACACCAGCTTAACTCACCGGTGTCTGGAATCACCCACGACACTCGTTAAGCAAAACTCTAAGTGGGGAGGCTACAACCTCGATTAGCATGGGATCACAAAATTTATACCGCGTGCAAAACTAGGGAAGCTACCCCCTCGGCTACAACCGAAACACCCATGCCCCCTGACCGGATGACTGGCTTTAATCCATGGCTGTGGTACCCTCATCCCGGCCCCTCTGTATGGTGTGTGCTAGAAAGGGGTTGACAAATTACTGAACCGTACTCTACTTGTTGTAGAGACGAGTGGTAGTACGAAACAAGTATGGGGGTTACTGGAACAAGACTCGATCTACGGTCGACTCAGGAGGTTTATAATTTCCCTGCATGACATGTATAACAAAATATTTCAACCAATACAATCAACACTCATTATATCTTACTATGCCATACCGGACATACCCGTCCCGACGGAGACCGGCGACAAGCTCACGCCTACCCAAGGCAGAGGCTTTCCCGGATTCCTTTCCGGCATGCATGCAAGATACATGAGGATGATTACCATCACAAGTAAACTCATTTCCAACAGCATGGAGATCACTAATATGCATCCATGAAAATGATCATATCACATGAAATAACAAGTCCTTCGAAATGAGGTGGTGTTATAAACGTGTCAACGAACACACCAAAAAAATTATGCCGGGGTTCAGAATGCTTGCCTTCAATGTGTGGAAAGGCAGGGTGCACTCCAAAACTTTTGGAAGTCTTTCTCCTCTCTCCAAAATCCTATTTGAAAATATTTTTGAATTAACACACAAATTCAAAAACAGCACAAAAGTTGTTTGAAATATTTTTCAAATAAATCTTAAAATAAACTAGGTCAAATTTGAGAGAGGTAGGAAAAAGAATCAATTCATTTGGAGTTATATTTAAAAAGTTATACCCAGTCAAAGTTTAGTCAAATCTGTTTTTAAAATAAAACAGAAAAAGGAAAACGTTTTAGGCAGAATACTTCTTCGAAGAAGGGGAGACGTACTCACGGGTTCGCGCTTCCACTTAAACACGTGGAGGCGGGGCTGGGTCACTGACAGTGGGTCTCGGGGGCCCACTGGTCAGGTTTGACCAGTCCTTCTCTCCGTCCTCTTCCTCTGCCCGAACGGCGGCGAGGCAACGGTGATCAACGCCGGCGAACGGCGGCTCCCCGCGGGCTCCAGAGGGTCGGGATGGATCCGCAAGACCGGGGCGGTCCTCCCGGTGGTCGTTGGGTCGGCGGGGACGGAGTGAGCTGCCGGCGGCGAGCTTCGCGGCGGAGGAGGCATTCGGGAGCATAGTGGTTTTGGGGCTGCGGTAGTTCCCGATCGAAATTGAGCAGGGGGAAGGGTTCAGGGGAGGAAGATAGGGCTTCTGGTGGAGAGAGTGGAGAGGGGGAGGCTCTGGTGGTGCCGGAGTGGTCGAGATGGCGGCGGCGGCTGTGTTTGCCGGAGAAGAGGAAGACGACCCCTCTGGTCTTTCTACTACCAAGGGAGGGTCAGTGAGGGCGTGAGGGAAGTTCCTTGAGGGCTTGACGAGCTCGGGGCTTCCTTATATAGGCGATGGAGGTCGGTTCCGAGGCGGCCGGCGATAAGGACGACAGGGAACCGCCATTCTGTAGCTTGGGCGACGTGGCGACAATGAGCGCTAGGGCACATGCTTGCGGATGAGCTCGCACTGCTCCAGGAGGCAGGTGGCAAGCGCTGGCGGCTTGGGCAGCACCGACCTGGCCGAGACGCGCTGCGGACGCCGGCGTGCCGCCAAGGGCTCTGTCGGCGGTGCTGTAGGCTGCCAGGGCGGCTTGGCTCGTTGCGGTGAGAAGGGGAGCGTGTGGCGTTGCGCTACAGAGCGGGCAAGAACCAGGGGCGCGACGCGTCAGCTCGGGTGCGGCACGTGCAATACGCGTGCTCTGCTCGCGCCCAGAGCACGCACGGAACATGCTCGACGAAATGCCGGGGCATGCTAGGGGTCTCGTGTGAGGTTGGCAAGCAACAGAACTAGATTAGTGGTAGAGGGAAGATCAAGGGACAAGGTGGTTTGGTCAGGAGACCAAGTGCACAATGTAGACTTGAAATCATGCCAAATCTGGCTATGCACTTAGGGTGTTTGTCAAAATGCCAAGGGAATCTAGGCAAAACTTGGGGTGGCCAAATTCTCCACATCAGTGTCTCTTTGGATGGAAGAGAGGGTGGTGAGGTTAGTTTGTGAAAAGCACAAACTTGCTAGTGCATGTTTTGCAGAACTCCAATTCTGGACAGGAGGTGAATGACATCATTTCATGAACCAAAAATGATCCAATGGGTGCATGCTCCTGGACTTAGGGGTTTAGCATGGAGGACTACAAGTAGGAGAAAGCTCATGGGTAAAGGAGCAACTTAAGAAGTAGTTGTTGTACAAATCCTCAAGTTGGACCAGTATGGAAAAGAGGTTGATTCACTCAAATTTTTCAAAGAACATCACTGGGTTTTTGCATAAAATGGAATCATATGCTCCTACTAACATCCCATAATTTTGGTGGAAGCTAGAAAGAAATATTTAAATGAGTTGCAGTGCAAAATTGCCCACTGGACCAGAGAAGAAAATTGGGTGTAGAGCTCAAAATATTTCATGAATAAAAGATATTTTTGCATAAAAGTGATTTTAAAACATCACCTGACATCTCCAAATTTTTGTTGAAATTTTAAGTGAATTTATCAAATGGTTGTAGTTCAAATATGGCCATATAATCTTGGAAAACCATTTTTCAAGAAAATAAAGATCAAGCAAATTAATTATGTAATTAGTTCTACTAATAAAAGAAAGTTTTTCTTGAGAGGTTAAACAAGTCCAATAACATATTTGAAAAGTTTTCTTTTTGGGGAAAACTCCATAATAACAAGAGAGAAAAATGGTCCAAAAATCAAAAGGGAGCCCAGAAAATAAAATTTTTAATTTCCTGGCAAAATTTTAATTAACAAAACAAGGTAAAAATTTTGGGGTGTCACAACACTACCCCCCTTAAGAAAAATCTCGTCCTCGAGATTTTCTAAGAGCCGTTGTGAAAAACAAATACTCCACGGTTACGGGTTTTTGCAAGCAGTGTATGTGTTCGAGCGGTTGTGAGTCTGCTGCCGTGGTGCTGTGTGAATAAAACAATCCATATAGTGAGAGGATAAACGATGCAGCAACTCAGGGAAAAGAAATCTCCCTCCAGGATTCTTCGCGAGAGAAACAGTAATAGTCAAACCGCAGCAGAACTACTCACATTAATAGAAACTAAATAATTTACTCGCCGCACAGACTCGGGGTACCACGCATAAGTTACAACACATAAGTAAAAGTTGCTAGAATAAACATAGCAGCGGCGTCTATCAAGCAAATGGTAACTGGACGGGGTCTCGAAAAAAGTCTCTGGCAATGGAATACACTCCTCTTCTATCGGAGGGAGTGGATTGACCAGTCGATGTATGTGTCTCTCGGGGTCGGGCCTCAGTGGTCTGCCGATGGCAATTTGAGGATTCAAATCAGCGAGACTCTGGAGATAATCCATCACTCGCTGGTTCAGGTGC
Source organism: Triticum aestivum (assembly GCF_018294505.1). NCBI lineage: Eukaryota > Viridiplantae > Streptophyta > Magnoliopsida > Poales > Poaceae > Triticum > Triticum aestivum. Next base: position 618,442,590 of record NC_057807.1, on the reverse strand, counting down.
TCTTGAGCGATGATATACTGGATAAGGTTGGCTAGCACTGGGTCTCTCTCAATCCGCCCACCGGGAAAAGATGTTACTCCTCCGGGTGCTGCACGGCTCGGAAAATAATAATACCCTCGTTCGTGGGCATAGGGTACTGCGGATCGAAGACGAGCAATCGCTTCGTACGCAGCAGCTTCTATGGCCATGCGTGGGGTCGGCATAGATTTCCCCATGAAGGAAACCTTCGTTGGATCTTGGTTGGGGTCTACGGGACGGATGTGTACTGCTGCCCAATATTCCGAGGTGGAAGGGGTGATTCTTGATTTGAACAGCTCATACTGGGGTGGCTTTGTAGAACCCATGGTACTGCAGGTAAAGTCCCACAATATTTTGACAAAGCTACCTGGGGTTGCATCTGGGATTCTCCGATAAATACTAGGGCTCGGCATGGCAAGAAAAGGTTGTGAGGGTGGTGCACAAGGGGTGGGGTGCTTGGTAAGGTCACGGGGTGGCCTTTTTATAGCACGGAAGCTGGGTCATTTTACCGTGGTGAAAGGTAATAAATCTTCCAAATTAGCTCCAAAGGTCGGGGTCAGTGTCAGAGATACACATATCTCATAAAGAGACGTGTTACTGTGGGTGTCGTCGGGATTGGTTTTGGTAGTTGTGCCCGGAAAATGTGCAACTACGTGCTGACAAAAAATACGCAAGGCTACTATTAAAGCAGAGGCACAAGGTTACATGATTACAAAGCAAGGATACACTGAGACTCGGTACTATTTGTACGGCTTAGTCTACCTCGTTTATGTCTAAACGGGCGTGCCGGTGGATGTCGAGGCTTCTCCACGTGTCTTACTGTCGGGATTAGCCGGAGATGGTGGAGGAACTGCAGGGTCGGGGTAGCGATGATGACCATTACGGGGATTGTTGGCCACAATCCCGTTGGAGTGTGTTCCCAAAAGGCGACGAAGCACTTCTGGGGTCATCAAAGTATCTTGGTTGATGGCTAGGGCTGATCTCAAGGCCTCGATCGGGTGTCCGAACAGCACGACTGGGTTGTCGGCATCGGGCTCGTCTTCTCCTCTCGCTGGGGCTCGACGAGCCAGCTCTCCACGAACTGTGATCACATCAATGGTGATTTGATCGAATAGTGCCTCTAGTGCACCTACATAGCACACCAGGTGCAACAATGCAGGATTCGTCTCGTGATCTTTGTTGGCAACTTGGGGTGGTCTACCATACCCTTCACGTCTAGGGTAGTAGTAGAACGAGCGACAGTTAACTCTGGGCGACAACTGCCGGAGTTGAACTATAGCTTCTCGAGCAGCTAGCTGGATGGCTTGTGGCTCAAAGGAAGTTGTCCTTTCGGTGAACCTGTATGGGCGTTCTTGCGACAGACCCCTACAGTAGATGTGCACAGTGGCCCAGAATTGACGGCTTTCACCGCCCATGGGTCCTTGGTACACAACATATTCTGGGGGCTCTTCTAACGCATAGGCACGACGGGTGAGGTTTGCGAGTATGGTCACAAAACCTCCAAGGTTGGTTGCTGTGGTTTCATTGTGCACGACGGGGCCAGGCATTATGGCTCGGCTTGGGGTAGAGAATGTGCTGTGCTGGGTTGGGGCTAGCGTGCCCTTTTTATAGAAAAAGGGGACGGAGTCTTCCTTCGCACGCTTGTGAAGGAGACCTCTTGGGTGCTGGTCACTGCCGCGTGATCGACAGGCTAGGTTGATAGGTTGGGTACCGACTGCCAAAAGTGTCGGGGTCACTGTGTGGCTATCTTGCACGAGAAGCTTGGCTGGGGTTTGGTTAAGGTCTGGTGGGTTGGTCTGCCTAAGTTTTTCGACTTGGCTAAGATAGGATTAGCCAATGGTCAGCCTGGCTCTGATACCAAGTTTGTCACGACCGGTTTTCCTGGTATTAAATTCTAGAAAATGGTCGTTGTGCTCACCAGCCCAAGATAACTGTTAGCTGATGAGGCACCAACTTGATACAGAAATTCCAAGCAAAATACAACATATGCAGTACAAGACCATTCTGGCCTATGAGTACAACAAATGGTTTCTAGTGGTTGATGGCGGAAGCGGTTTGTGGATCGTCAGCGTATATGGGACTCCATTTCCCACAGGAACAGCTGACCAGGATAACTCCTATCTTCGCGAGGCTGCTATCACCGTTGCTTAGGTTCCGGGACTGTCGGCACGGTCGTTCCTCTCCGCGCAAGAAAATCTGCCCAAGACAATAGTCAGGGACAAGCCAGTGAGTACTTTGAATGTACTCGCAAACATTATGAACACAGGTATAACATGACAATGATGGTTCTGAAATATCTTATGCTCACGACGTCAGACTCAAAGGATAATAAAAATACTGATGCACACAAGCATGTTATTTATGAATGTGCAATAACATAGTAGTATTAAAATTATGAAATAAATAATAAGCATGCCACAGTCGGGCGTCTTAGCGACACCACATAAAGGGCTTTAAAAGAAATGCCACAGTCGGGCGTATTAGCGACACCACATAAAGGGCTTTAAAAGAAATGCCGCAGTCGGGCGTCTTAGCGACACCACATAAAGGGCTTTAAAAGAAATGCCACAGTCAGGCGTCTTAGCGACACCACATAAAGGGCTTTAAAAGAAATGCCACAGTCGGGCGTCTTAGCGACACCACATAAAGGGCTTTAAAAGAAATGCCACAGTCGGGGTCTTAGCGACACCACATAAAGGGCTTTAAAATAAATGCCACAGTCGGGCGTCTTAGCGACACCACATAAAGGGCTTTAAAGAAATGCCCAGTCGGGCGTCTTAGCGACACCACATAAAGGGCTTTAAAGAAATGCCACAGTCGGGCGTCTTAGCGACACCACATAAAGGGCTTTAAAGAATCAATCATAGTGAATATCCCGGAGGTAGAACCATCCCAGGGATATTCGATAATACCAAAAATATCACGGTTAGTTCACAACGAAAATAATAATCATAATTATCACAAGTCACAAGTCGTGATTCCAGTTCTGGTTTAACAGTTTCACCTCCGAAGACCGACACTAAGACCGACACTTGACCCCATCCCAGACTGTAGTCCTTAACCATGGACACGGCTATTCGAATAGGTTTAATCTCTGCAGAGGGTGTACTCTTTACCCACGAGTAACGGATTCCTTTAGTCCATCGGGACTAATTCCATCTACGGTCTTTTAAATGAAAATGCACCTGACTTGCACACACCAGCTTAACTCACCGGTGTCTGGAATCACCCACGACACTTGTTAAGCAAAACTCTAAGTGGGGAGGCTACAACCTCGATTAGCATGGGATCACAAAATTTATACCGCGCGCAAAACTGGGGAAGCTACCCCCTCGGCTACAACCGAAACACCCATGCCCCCTGACCGGATGACTGGCTTTAATCCATGGCCATGGTACCCTCATCCCGGCCCCTCTGTACGGTGTGTGCTAGAAAGGGGTTGACAAATTACTGAACCGTACTCTACTTGTTGTAGAGACGAGTGGTAGTACGAAACAAGTATGGGGGTTACTGGAACAAGACTCGATCTACGGTCGACTCAGGAGGTTTATAATTTTCCCTGCATGACATGTATAACAAATATATTTCAACCAATACAATCAACACTCATTATATCTTACTATGCCATACCGGACATACCCGTCCCGACGGAGACCGGCGACAAGCTCACGCCTACCCAAGGCAGAGGCTTTCCCGGATTCCTTTTTGGCATGCATGCAAGATACATGAGGATGATTACCATCACAAGTAAACTCATTTCCAACAGCATGGAAATCACTAATATGCATCCATGCAAATGATCATATCACATGAAATAACAAGTCCTTCGAAATGAGGTGGTGTTATAAACGTGTCAACAAACACACCAAAAATATTATGCCGGGGTTCAGAATGCTTGGCTTCAATGTGTGGAAAGGCAGGGTGCACTCCAAAACTTTTGGAAGTCTTTCTCCTCTCTCGAAAATCCTATTTAAAAATATTTTTGAATTAACACACAAATTCAAAAACAGCACAAAAGTTGTTTGAAATATTTTTCAAATAAATCTTAAAATAAACTAGGTCAAATTTGAGAGAGGTAGGAAAAAGAATCAATTCATTTGGAGTTATATTTAAAAAGTTATAGCCAGTCAAAGTTTAGTCAAATCTATTTTTTAAATAAAACAGAAAAAGGAAAATGTTTCAGGCAGAATACTTCTTTGAAGAAGGGGAGACGTACTCACGGGTTCGCGCTTCCACTTAAACACGTGGAGGCGGGGCTGGGTCGCTGACAGTGGGTTCCGGGGGCCCACTGGTCAGGTTTGACCAGTCCTTCTCTCCCTCCTCTTCCTCTGCCCAAACGGCGGCGAGGCAACGGCGATCAACGCCGGCGAACGGCGGCTCCCCGCGGGCTCCAGAGGGTCGGGATGGATCCGCAAGACCGGGGCGGTCCTCCCGGTGGTCGTTGGGTCGGCGGGGACGGAGTGAGCTGCCGGCGGCGAGCTTCGCGGCGGAGGAGGCAATCGGGAGCATAGTGGTTTTGGGGCTGCGGTAGTTCCCGATCGAAATTGAGTAGGGGGAAGGGTTCAGGGGAGGAAGATAGGGCTTCTGGTGGAGAGAGTGGAGAGGGGGAGGCTCTGGTGGTGCCAGAGTGGCCGAGATGGCGGCGGCGGCTGTGTTTGCCGGAGAAGAGGAAGACGACCCCTCTGGTCTTTCTACTACCAAGGGAGGGTCAGTGAGGGCGTGAGGGAAGTTCCTTGAGGGCTTGACGAGCTCGGGGCTTCCTTATATAGGCGATGGAGGTCCGTTACGAGGCAGCCGGCGATAAGGACGATGGCGAACCGCCATTCTATAGCTTAGGCGACGTGGCAGCGACGAGCGCTAGGGGACACGCTTGCGGATGAGCTCGCACTGCTCCAGGAGGCAGGTGGCAAGCGCTGGCGGCTTGGGCGGCAACGACCTGGCCGAGACGCGCTGCAAACGCCGGTGTGCCGCCAAGGGCTCTATCGGCGGTGCTGTAGGCTGCCAGGGTGGCTTGGCGCGTTGCGGTGAGAAGGGGATCGCGTGGCGTGGAGCTACAGAGCGGGCAAGAACCAGAGGCGCGACGCGTTAGCTCGGGTGCGGCACGTGCAATACGCGTGCTCTGCTCGCGCCCAAAGCATGCACGGAACGTGCTCGACGAAATGCCGGGGCATGCTAGGGGTCTCGTGTGAGGTTGGCAAGCAACAGAACCTGATTAGTGGTACAGGGAAGATCAAGGGACAAGGTGGTTTGGTCAGGAGACCAAGTTCACAATGTAGACTTGAAATCATGCCAAATCTGCCTATGCACTCAAGGTGTTTGTCAAAATGCCAAGGGCATCTAGGCAAAACTTGGGGTGGCCAAATTCTCCAGATCAGTGTCTCTTTGGATGGAAGAGAGGGTGGTGACGTTAGTTTGTGAAATGCACAAACTTGCTAGTGCATGTTTTGCAGAACTCCAATTCTGGACAGGAGGTGAATGGCATCATTTCATGAACCAAAAATGATCCAATGGGTGCATGCTCCTGGATTTAGGGGTTTAGCATGGAGGACTACAAGTAGGAGAAAGCTCATGGTTAAAAGAGCAACTTAAGAAGTAGTTGATGTACAAATCCTCAAGTTGGACCAGTAAGGAAAAGAGGTTGATTCACTCAGATTTTTCAAATAACATTACTGGGTTTTTGCATAAAATGGAATCATATGCTGCTACTAACATCCCATAATTTTGGTGGAAGCTAGAAAGAAGTATTTAAATGAGTTGCAGTGCAAAATTGCCCACTGGACCAGAGAAGAAAATTGGGTGTAGAGCTCAAAATATTTCATGAATAAAAGATATTTTTGCATAAAAGTGATTTTAAAACATCACCTGACATCTCCAAATTTTTGTTGAAATTTTAAGTGAATTTATCAAATGGTTGTAGTTCAAATATGGCCATATAATCTTGGAAAACAATTTTTCAAGAAAATAAAGATCAAGCAAATTAATTATGTAATTATTTCTACTAATAAAAGAAAAGTTTTCTTGAGAGGTTAAACAAGTCCAATAACATATTTGAAAAGTTTTCTTTTTGGGGAAAACTCCATAATAACAGAGAGAAAAAATGGTCCAAAAATCAAAAGGGAGCCCAGAAAATAAATTTTTTATTTCCTGGCCAAATTTTAATTAACAAAACAAGGTAAAAATTTTGGGGTGTCACAACACTACCCCCCTTAAGAAAAATCTCGTCCTCGAGATTTGCTAAGAGACGTTGTGAAAAACAAATACTCCACGGTTACGTGTTTTTGCAAGCGGTGTATGCGTTCGAGCGATTGTGAGTCTGGTGACGTGGTGCTGTTTGAATAAAATAATCCATATAGTGAGAGGATAAACGACGCAACAACTCAGGGAAAAGAAATCTCCCTCCAGGATTCTTCACGAGAGAAACAGTAATAGTCAAACCGCAGCAGAACTACTCACATTAATAGAAACTAAATAATTTACTCGCCGCACAGACTCGGGGTACCACACATAAGTTACAACACATAAGTAAAAGTTGCTAGAATAAACATAGCAGCGGCGTCTATCAAGCAAATGGTAACTGGACGGGGTCTCGAAAAAAAGTCTCTGGCAATGGAATACACTCCTCTTCTATCGGAGGGAGTGGATTGACCAGTCGATGTATGTGTCTCTCCGGGTCGGGCCTCAGTGGTCTGCCGATGGCAATTTGAGGATTCAAATCAGCGAGACTCTGGAGATAATCCATCACTCGCTGGTTTAGGTTCTCTTGAGCGATGATATATTGGATAAGGTTGGCTAACACTGGGTCTCTCTCAATCCGCCCACCGGGAAAAGATGTTACTCCTCCGGGGGCTGCACGGCTCGAAAAATAATAATACCCTCGTTCACGGGCATAGGGTACTGCGGATCGAAGACAAGCAATCGCTTCGTACGCAACAACTTCTATGGCCATGCGTGGGGTCGGCATAGATTTCCCCATGAAGGAAACCTGCATTGGATCTTGGTTGGGATCTACGGGAGGGATGTATACTGCTGCCCAATATTCCGAGGTAGAAGGGGTGATTCTTGATTTGAACAGCTCGTACTGGGGTGGCTGGGTAGAACCCATGGTACTGCAGGTAAAGTCCCACAATATTTTGACAAAGCTACCTGGGGTTGCATCTGGGGTTCTCCGATAAATACTAGGGCTCGGCATGGCAAGAAAAGGTTGTGAGGGTGGTGCACAAGGGGTGGGGTGCTTGGTAAGGTCACGGGGTGGCCTTTTTATAGCACGGAAGCTGGGTCATTTTACCGTGGTGAAAGGTAATAAATCTGCCAAATTAGCTCCAAAGGTCGGGGTCAGTGTCAGAGATACACATATCTCATAAAGAGACGTGTTACTTTGGGTGTCGTCGGGGTTGGTTTTGGTAGTTGTGCCCGGAAAATGTGCAACTACGTGCTGACAAAAAATACGCAAGGCTACTATTAAAGCAGAGGCACAACAACGGGCTGCGTTTATTCACAAGGTTACATGATTACAAAGCGAGGATACACTGAGACTCGGTACTATTTGTACGGCTTAGTCTACCTCGTTTATGTCTAAACGGGCGTGCCTGGTGGATGTCGAGGCTTCTCCACGTGTCTCACTGTCAGGATTAGCCGGAGATGGTGGAGGAACTGCAGGGTCGGGGTAGCGATGATGACCATTGCGGTGATTGTTGGCCACAATCCCATTGGAGTGTGTTCCCAAAAGGCGACGAAGCACTTCTGGGTCATCAAAGTATCTTGGTTGATGGCTGGGGCTAATCTCAAGGCCTCGATCGGGTGTCCGAACAGCACGATTGGGTTGTCGGTGTTGGGCTCGTCTTCTCCTCTCGCTGGGGCTCGACGAGCCAGCTCTCCACGAGCTGTGATCAAATCAATGGTGATTTGATCGAATAGTGCCTCTAGTGCACCTACATAGCGCACCAGGTGCAACAATGCAGGATCCGTCTCGTGATCTCCGTTGGCAACTTGGGGTGGTCTACCATACCCTTCACGTCTAGGGTAGTAGTAGAACGAGCGACAGTTAACTCTGGGCGACAACTGCCGGAGTTGAACTATAGCCTCTCGAGTAGCTAGCTGGATGGCTTGTGGCTCAAAGGAAGTTGTCCTTCCGGTGAACCTGTAGGGGCGTTCTGGCGACAGACCCCTACCGTAGATGTGCACAGTGGCCCAGAATTGACGGCTTCCACCGCCCATGGGTCCTTGGTACACAACATATTCTGTGGGCTCTTCTAACGCATAGGCACGACGGGTGAGGTTTGCGAGTATGGTCACAAAACCTCCAAGGTTGGTTGCTGTGGTTTGATTGTGCACGACGGGGCCAAGCATTATGGCTCGGTTTGAGGTAGAGGCTGTGCTGTGCTGGGTTGAGGCTAGCGTGCCCTTTTTATAGAAAAAGGGAACGGAGTCTTCCTTCGCACGCTTGTGAAGGAGACCTCTTGGGTGCTGGTCACTGGCGCGTGATCGACTGGCTAGGTTGATAGGTTGGGTACCGACTACCAAAAGTGTCGAGGTCACTGTGTGGCTATCTTGCATGAGAAGCTTGGCTGGGGTTTGGTTAAGGTCTGCTGGGATGGTTTGCCTAAGTTTTTCGACTTGTCTAAGATAGGATTAGCCAATGGTCAGCCTGGCTCTGATACCAAGTTTGTCATGACTGGTTTTCTGGGTATTAAATTCCAGAAAATGGCCGTTGTGCTCACCAGCCCCAAGATAACTGTTAGCTGATGAGGCACCAACTTGATACAGAAATTCCAAGCAAAATACAACATATCCAGTACAAGGCCATTCTGGCCTGTGAGTACAACAAATGGTTTCTAGTGGTTGATGGCGGAAGCGGTTTGTGGATCGTCAGCGTATATGGGACTCCATTTCCCACAGGAACAGCTGACCAGGATAACGCCTATCTTCGCGAGGCTGCTATCACCGTTGCTCAGGTTCCGGGACTGTCAGCACGGTCACTCCTCTCCGCGCAAGAAAATATGGCCAAGACAATAGCCAGGGACAAGCCAGTGAGTACTTTGAATGTACTCACAAACATTATGAACTTAGGTATAATATGACAATGATGGTTCTGAAATATCTTATGCTCACGATGTCAGACCCAAAGGATAATAAAAATACTGATGCACGCAAGCATGTTATTTATGAATGTGCAATAACATAGTAGTATTAAAATTATGAAATAAATAATAAGCATGCCACAGTCGGGCGTCTTAGCGACATCACATAAAGGGCTTTAAAAGAAATGCCACAGTCGGGCGTATTAGCGACACCACATAAAGGGCTTTAAAAGAAATACCGCAGTCGGGCGTCTTAGCGACACCACATAAAGGGCTTTAAAAGAAATGCCACAGTCGGGCATCTTAGCGACACCACATAAAGGGCTTTAAAAGAAATGCCACAGTCGGGCGTCTCAGCGACACCACATAAAGGGCTTTAAAAGAAATGCAGCAGTCGGGCGTCTTAGCGACACCACATAAAGGGCTTTAAAAGAAATGCCACAGTTCGGCGTTTTAGCGACACCACATAAAGGGCTTTAAAAGAAATGCCGCAGTCGGGCATCTTAGCGACACCACATAAAGGGCTTTAAAAGAAATGCCGCAGTCGGGCGTCTCAGCGACACGACATAAAGGGCTTTAAAAGAAATGCCACAGTCGGGCGTCTTAGCGACACCACATAAAGGGCTTTAAAAGAATAACAATGAATATCCAGCAGGTAGAACCGTCCCAGGGATATTCGATAATACCAATAATATCACGGGTTAGTCCACAAAGAAAATAATAATAATCATAATTATCACATGTCACAAGTCGTGATACCAGTTCTGGTTTAACAATTTCCCCTCCGAAGACCGACACTAAGACCGACACTTGACCCATCCCAGACTGTAGTCCTTAACCATCGACATCGCTATTCGAATAGGTTTAATATCTGCAGAGAGTGTACTCTTTACCCACGAGTAACGGATTCCTTTAGTCCATCGGCACTAATTCCGTCTACGGTCTTTTAAATGAAAACGCACCTGACTTGCACACTCCATCTTAACTCACCGGTATCTGGAATCACCCACGACACTCGTTAAGAAAAACTCTAAGTGGGGAGGCTACAACCTCGATTAGCATGGGATCACAAAATTTATACCGCGCGCAAAACTGGGGAAGCTACCCCCTCGGCTACAACCGAAACACCCATGCCCCTTGACCGGATGACTGGCTTTAATCCATGGCCGTGGTACCCTCATCCCGGCCCCTCCGTACGATGTGTGCTAGAAAGGGGTTGACAAATTACTGAACCGTACTCTACTTGCTGTAGAGACGAGTGGTAGTACGAAACAAGTATGGGGGTTACTGGAACAAGACTCGATCTACGTTTGACTCAGGAGGTTTATAATTTTCCCTGCATGACATGTATAACAAATATATTTCAACCAATACAATCAACACTCATTATATCTGACTATGCCATACCGGACATACCCGTCCCGACAGAGATCGGCGACAAGCTCACGCCTACCCAAGGCAGAGGCTTTCCCGGATTCCTTTCCGGCATGCATGCAAGATACATGAGGATGATTACCATCACAAGTAAACTCATTTCCAACAGCATGGAAATCACTAATATGCATCCACGCAAATGATCATATCACATGAAATAACAAGTCCTTCGAAATGAGGTGGTGTTATAAACGTGTCAACAAACACACCAAAAATATTATGCCGGGGTTTAGAATGCTTGCCTTCAATGTGTGGAAAGGCAGGGTGCACTCCAAAACTTTTGGAAGTCTTTCTCCTCTCTCCAAAATCCTATTAAAAAATATTTTTGAATTAACACACAAATTCGAAAACAGCACAAAAGTTGTTTGAAATATTTTTCAAATAAATCTTAAAATAAACTAGGTCAAATTTGAGAGAGGTAGGAAAAAGAATCAATTCATTTGGAGTTATATTTAAAAAGTTATAGCCAGTCAAAGTTTAGTCAAATCTGTTTTTAAAATAAAACAGAAAAAGGAAAACGTTTCAGGCAGAATACTTCTTCGAAGAAGGGGAGACGTACTCATGGGTTCGCGCTTCGACTTAAACACGTGGAGGCGGGGCTGGGTCGCTGACAGTGGGTCCCGGGGGCCCACTGGTGAGGTTTGACCAGTCCTTCTCTCCCTCCTCTTCCTCTGCCCGAACGGCGGCGAGGCAACGGCGATCAACGCCGGCGAACGGCGGCTCCCCGCGGGCTCCAGAGGGTCGGGATGGATCCGCAAGACCGGGGCGGTCTTCCCGGTGGTCGTTGGGTCGGCGGGGACGGAGTGAGCTGCCGGCGGCGAGCTTCGCGGCGGAGGAGGCATTCGGCAGCATAGTGGTTTTGGGGCTGCGGTAGTTCTCGATCGAAATTGAGTAAGGGGAAGGGTTCAGGGGAGGAAGATAGGGCTTCTGGTGGAGAGAGTGGAGAGGGGGAGGCTCTGGTGGTGCCGGAGTGGTTGAGATGGCGGCGGCGGCTGTGTTTGCCAGAGAAGAGGAAGACGACCCCTCTGGTCGTTCTACTACCAAGGAAGGGTCAGTGAGGGCGTGAGGGAAGTTCCTTGAGGGCTTGAGGAGCTCGGGGCATCCTTATATAGGCGATGAAGGTCGGTTCTGAGGCGGCCGGCGATAAGGACGACGGCGAACCGCCATTCTGTAGCTTGCGTGACGTGGCGGCTACAAGCGCTAGGGGACACGCTTGCGGATGAGCTCGCACTGCTCCAGGAGGTAGGTGGCAAGCGCTGGCGGCTTGGGCGGCACCGACCTGGACGAGACGCGCTGCGGACGCCGGTGTGCCGCCAAGGGCTCTGTCGGCGGTGTTGTAGGCTGCCAGGGCGGCTTGGCGTGTTGCGGTGAGAAGGGGAGCGCGTGGCGTGGCGCTACAGAGCGGGCAAGAACCAGCGGCGTGACACGTCAGCTCGGGTGCGGCACGTGCAATACGCGTGCTCTGCTCGTGCCCAGAGCACGCATGGAACGTGCTCAACGAAATGCTGGGGCATGCTAGGGGTCTCGTGTGAAGTTGGCAAGCAACAGAACTAGATTAGTGGTAGAGGGAAGATCAAGGGACAAGGTGGTTTGGTCAGGAGACCAAGTTCACAATGTAGACTTGAAATCATGCCAAATCTGGCTATGCACTCAGGGTGTTTGTCAAAATGCCAAGGACATCTAGGTAAAACTTGGGGTGGCCAAATTCTCCAGATCAGTGTCTCTTTGGATGGAAGAGAGGGTGGTGAGGTTAGTTTGTGAAAAGCACAAACTTGCTAGTGCATGTTTTGCAGAACTCCAATTCTGGACAGGAGGTGAATGGCATCATTTCATGAACCAAAAATGATCCAATGGGTGCATGCTCCTGGATTTAGGGGTTTAGCATGGAGGACTACAAGTAGGAGAAAGCTCATGGTTAAAAGAGCAACTTAAGAAGTAGTTGTTGTACAAATCCTCAAGTTGGACTAGTAAGGAAAAGAGGTTGATTCACTCAAAATTTTCAAATAACATTACTGGGTTTTTGTATAAAATGGAATCATATGCTGCTACTAACATCCCATAATTTTGGTGGAAGCTAGAAAGAAGTATTTAAATGAGTTGCAGTGCAAAATTACCAACTGGACCAGAGAAGAATATTGGGTGTAGAGCTCAAAATATTTCATGAATAAAAGATATTTTTGAATAAAATTGATTTTAAAACATCACCTGACATCTCCAAATTTTTGTTGAAATTTTAAGTGAATTTATCAAATGGTTGTAGTTCAAATATGGCCATATAATCTTGGAAAACCATTTTTCAAGAAAATAAAGATCAAGCAAATTAATTATGTAATTAGTTCTAGTAATAAAAGAAAAGTTTTTCTTGAGAGGTTAAACAAGTCCAATAACATATTTGAAAAGTTTTCTTTTTGGGGAAAACTCCATACTAACGAGAGAAAAAAAATGGTCCAAAAATCAAAAGGGAGCCCAGAAAATAAATTTTTTATTTCCTGGCAAAATTTTAATTAACAAAACAAGGTAAAAATTTTGGGGTGTCACAACACTACCCCCCTTAAGAAAAATCTCGTCCTCGAGATTTGCTAATAGACGTTGTGAAAAACAAATACTCCACGGTTACGTGTTTTTGCAAGCAGTGTATGTGTTCGAGCGGTTGTGAGTCTGCTGCCGTGGTGCTGTGTGAATAAAATAATCCATATAGTGAGAGGATAAACGACGCAGCAACTCAGGGAAAAGAAATCTCCCTCCAGGATTCTTCGCGAGAGAAACAGTAATACTAAAACCGCAGCAGAACTACTCACAGTAATAGAAACTAAATAATTTACTCGGCGCACAGACTCGGGGTACCACGCATAAGTTACAACACATAAGTAAAAGTTGCAAGAATAAACATAGCAGCGGCGTCTATCAAGCAAATGGTAACTGGACGGGGTCTCGAAAAAAAGTCTCTGGCAATGGAATACACTCCTCTTCTATCGGAGGGAGTGGATTGACCAGTCGATGTATGTGTCTCTCCGGGTCGGGCCTCAGTGGTCTGCCGATGGCAATTTGAGGATTCAAATCAGCGAGACTCTGGAGATAATCCATCACTCACTGGTTCAGGTGCTCTTGAGCGATGATATACTGGATAAGGTTGGCTAGCACTGGGTCTCTCTCAATCCGCCCACCGGGAAAAGATGTTACTCCTCTGGGTGCTGCACGGCTCGGAAAATAATAATACCCTCGTTCGCGGGCATAGGGTACTGCGGATCGAAGACAAGCAATCGCTTCGTATGCAGCAGCTTCTATGGCCATGCGTGGGGTCGGCATAGATTTCCCCACGAAGGAAACCTCCGGTGGATCTTGGTTGGGGTCTACGGGAGGGATGTGTACTGCTGCCCAATAATCCGAGGTGGAAGGGGTGATTCTTGATTTGAACAGCTCGTACTGGGGTGGCTGGGTAGAACCCATGGTACTGCAGGTAAAGTCCCACAATATTTTGACAAAGCTACCTGGTGTTGCATCTGGGGTTCTCCGATAAATACTAGGGCTCGGCATGGCAAGAAAAGGTTGTGAGGGTGGTGCACAAGGGGTGGGGTGCTTGGTAAGGTCACGGGGTGGCCTTTTTATAGAACGGAAGCTGGGTCATTTTACCATGGTGAAAGGTAATAAATCTACCAAATTAGCTCCAAAGGCCGGGGTCAGTGTCAGAGATACACATATCTCATAAAGAGACGTGTTACTGTGGGTGTCGTCGGGGTTGGTTTTGGTAGTTGTGCCCGGAAAATGTGCAACTACATGCTGACAAAAAATACGCAAGGCTACTATTAAAGCAGAGGCACAACGATAGGCTGCGTTTATTCACAAGGTTACATGATTACAAAGCGAGGATACACTGAGACTTGGTACTATTTGTACGGGTTAGTCTACCTCGTTTATGTCTAAATGGGCGTGCTTGGTGGATGTCGAGGCTTCTCCACGTGTCTCACTGTCGGGATTAGCCGGAGATGGTGGAGGAACTGCAAGGTCGGGGTAGCGATGATGACCATTGCGGGGATTGTTGGCCACAATCCCGTTGGAGTGTGTTCCCAAAAGGCGACGAAGCACTTCTGGGTCATCAAAGTATCTTGGTTGATGGCTGGGGCTGATCTCAAGGCCTCGATCGGGTGTCCGAATAGCACCACTGGGTTGTCGGCGTCGGGCTCGTCTTCTCCTCTCGTTGGGGCTCGACGAGCCAGCTCTCCACGAGCTGTGATCAGATCAATGGTGATTTGATCGAATAGTGCCTATAGTGCACCTACATAGCGCACCAGGTGCAACAATGCAGGATCCGTCTCGTGATCTCCGTTGGCAACTTGGGGTGGTCTACCATACCCTTCGCGTCTGGGGTAGTAGTAGAACGAGCGACAGTTAACTCTAGGCGACAACTGCCGGAGTTGAACTATAGCCTCTCGAGCAGCTAGCTGGATGGATTGTGGCTCAAAGGAAGTTGTCCTTCCGGTGAACCTGTAGGAGCGTTCTGGCGACAGACCCCTACCGTAGATGTGCACAGTGGCCCAGAATTGACGGCTTCCACCGCCCATGGGTCCTTGGTACACAACATATTCTGGGGGCTCTTCTAACGCATAGGCACGACGGGTGAGGTTTGCGATTATGGTCACAAAACCTCCAAGGTTGGTTGCTGTGGTTTCATTGTGCACGACGGGGCCAGGCATTATGGCTCAGTTTGAGGCAGAGGCTGTGCTGTGCTGGGTTGAGGCTAGCGTGCCCTTTTTATAGAAAAAGGGAACGGAGTCTTCCTTCGCACGCTTGTGAAGGAGACCTCTTGGGTGCTGGTCACTGGCGCATGATCGACTGGCTAGGTTGATAGGTTGGGTACCGACTACCAAAAGTGTCGGGGTCACTGTGCGGCTATCTTGCACGAGAAGCTTGGCTGGAGTTTGGTTAAGGTCTGCCGGGTTGGTTTGCCTAAGTTTTTCGACTTGGCTAAGATAGGATTAGCCAATGGTCAGCCTGGCTCTGATAACAAGTTTGTCACGACCGGTTTTCCGGGTATTAAATTCCATAAAATGGCCGTTGTGCTCACCAGCCCCAAGATAACTGTTAGCTGATGAGGCACCAACTTGATACAGAAATTCCAAGCAAAATACAACATATCCAGTACAAGGCCATTCTGGCCTGTGAGTACAACAAATGGTTTCTAGTGGTTGATGGCGGAAGCGGTTTGTGGATTGTCAGCGTATATGGGACTCCATTTCCCACAGGAACAGCTGACCAGGATAACTCCTATCTTCGCGAGGCTGCTATCACCGTTGCTTAGGTTCCGGGACTGTCGGCACGGTCGCTCCTCTCCACGCAAGAAAATCTGGCCAAGACAATAGCCAGGGACAAGCCAGTGAGTACTTTGAATGTACTCGCAAACATTATGAACACAGGTATAATATGACAATGATGGTTCTGAAATATCTTATGCTCACGATGTCAGACACAAAGGATAATAAAAATACTCATGCACGCAAGCATGTTATTTATGAATGTGCAATAACATAGTAGTATTAAAATTATGAAATAAATAATAAGCATGCCACAGTCGGGCATCTTAGCGACATCACATAAAGGGCTTTAAAAGAAATGCCACAGTCGGGCGTATTAGCGACACCACATAAAGGGCTTTAAAAGAAATGCCACAGTCGGGCGTCTTAGCGACACCACATAAAGGGCTTTAAAAGAAATGCCACAGTCGGGCATCTTAGCGACACCACATAAAGGGCTTTAAAAGAAATGCCACAGTCGGGCGTCTCAGCGACACCACATAAAGGGCTTTAAAAGAAATGCAGCAGTCGGGCGTCTTAGCGACACCACATAAAGGGCTTTAAAAGAAATGCCACAGTCGGGCATCTTAGCGACACCACATAAAGGGCTTTAAAAGAAATGCCGCAGTCGGGCGTCTTAGCGACACCACATAAAGGGCTTTAAAAGAAATGCCGCAGTCGGGCGTCTCAGCGACACCACATAAAGGGCTTTAAAAGAAATGCCACAGTCGGGCGTCTTAGCGACACCACATAAAGGGCTTTAAAAGAATCACAATGAATATCCAGGAGGTAGAACCGTCCCAGGGATATTCGATAATACCAATAATATCACGGGTTAGTCCACAAAGAAAATAATAATAATCATAATTATCACATGTCACAAGTCGTGATACCAGTTCTGGTTTAACAATTTCCCCTCCGAAGACCGACACTAAGACTGACACTTGACCCATCCCAGACTGTAGTCCTTAACCATGGACACGGCTATTCGAATAGGTTTAATCTCTGCAGAGAGTGTACTCTTTACCCACGAGTAACGGATTCCTTTAGTCCATCGGGACTAATTCCGTCTACGGTCTTTTAAATGAAAACGCACCTAACTTGCACACACCATCTTAACTCACCGGTGTCTGGAATCACCCACGACACTCGTTAAGCAAAACTCTAAGTGGGAAGGCTACAACCTCGATTAGCATGGGATCACAAAATTTATACCGCGCGCAAAACTGGGGAAGCTACCCCCTCGGCTACAACCGAAACACCCATGCCCCCTGACCGGATGACTGGCTTTAATCCATGGCCGTGGTACCCTCATCCCGGCCCCTCTGTACGGTGTGTGCTAGAAAGGGGTTGACAAATTACTGAACCGTACTCTACTTGTTGTAGAGCCGAGTGGTAGTACGAAACAAGTATGGGGGTTACTGGAACAAGACTCGATCTACGGTCGACTCAGGAGGTTTATAATTTTCCCTGCATGACATGTATAACAAATATATTTCAACCAATACAATCAACACTCATTATATCTTACTATGCCATACCGGACATACCCATCCCGACGGAGACCGGCGACAAACTCACGCCTACCCAAGGCAGAGGCTTTCTCGGATTCCTTTCTAGCATGCATGCAAGATACATGAGGATGATTACCATCACAAGTAAACTCATTTCCAACAGCATGGAAATCACTAATATGCATCCATGCAAATGATCATATCGCATGAAATAACAAGTCCTTCGAAATGAGGTGGTGTTATAAACGTGTCAACGAACACACCAAAAATATTATGCCAGGGTTCAGAATGCTTGCCTTCAATGTGTGGAAAGGCAGGGTGCACTCCAAAACTTTTGAAAGTCTTTCTCCTCTCTCCAAAATCCTATTTAAAAATATTTTTGAATTAACACACAAATTCAAAAACAGCACAAAAGTTGTTTGAAATATTTTTCAAATAAATCTTAAAATAAACTAGGTCAAATTTGAGAGAGGTAGGAAAAAGAATCAATTCATTTGGAGTTATATTTAAAAAGTTATAGCCAGTCAAAGTTTAGTCAAGTCTGTTTTTAAAATAAAACAGAAAAAGGAAAACGTTTCAGGCAGAATACTTCTTCGAAGAAGGGGAGACGTACTCACGGGTTCGCGCTTCCACTTAAACACGTGGAGGCGGGGCTGGGTCGCTGACAGTGGGTCCCGGGGGCCCACTGGTCAGGTTTGACCAGTCCTTCTCTCCCTCCTCTTCCTCTGCCCGAACGGCGGTGAGGCAACGACGATCAACACCGGAGAACGGCAGCTCCCCGCGGGCTCCAGAGGGTCGGGATGGATCCGCAAGACCGGGGCGGTCCTCCCGGTGGTCGTTGGGTCGGCGGGGACGGAGTGAGCTGCCGGCGGCGAGCTTCGCGGCGAAGGAGGCATTCGGGAGCATAGTGGTTTTGGGGCTGCGGTAGTCCCCGATCGAAATTGAGCAGGGGGAAGGGTTCAGGGGAGGATGATAGGGCTTCTGGTGGAGAGACTGGAAAGGGGGAGGCTCTGGTGGTGCCAGAGTGGTCGAGATAGCGGCGGCGGCTGTGTTTGCCGGAGAAGAGGAAGACGACCCCTCTGGTCTTTCTACTACCAAGGGAGGGTCAGTGAGGGCGTGAGGGAAGTTCCTTGAGGGCTTGACGAGCTCAGGGCTTCCTTATATAGGCGATGGAGGTCCGTTCCGAGGCAGCCGGCGATAAGGACAATGGCGAACCGCCATTCTGTAGCTTGGGCGACGTGGCGGCGACGAGCGCTAGGGGACATGCTTGTGGATGAGCTCGCACTGCTCTAGGAGGCAGGTGGCAAGCGCTGGCAGCTTGGGCGGCACCGACATGGCCGAGACGCGCTGCAAACGCCGGCGTGCCGCCAAGGGCTCTGTCGGCGGTGTTGTAGGCTGCCAGGGCGGCTTGGCGCGTTGCGGTGAGAAGGGGAGCGCGTGGCGTGGCGCTATAGAGCGGGCAAGAACGAGGGGCACGATGCGTCAGCTCGGGTGCGGCACGTGCAATACGCGTGCTCTGCTCGCGCCCAGAGCACGCACGGAACGTACTCGACGAAATGCCAGGGCATGCTAGGGGTCTCGTGTGAGGTTGGCAAGCAACAGAACTAGATTAGTTGTAGAGGGAAGATCAAGGGACAAGGTGGTTTGGTCAGGAGACCAAGTTCACAATGTAGACTTGAAATCATGCCAGGGTGTTTGTCAAAATGCCAAGGGCATCTAGGCAAAACTTGGGGTGGCCAAATTCTCCAGATCAGTGCTCTTTGGATGGAAGAGAGGGTGGTGAGGTTAGTTTGTGAAAAGCACAAACTTGCTAGTGCATGTTTTGCAGAACTCCAATTCTGGACAGGAGGTGAATGGCATCATTTCATGAACCAAAAATGATCCAATGGGTGCATGCTCCTGGATTTAGGGGTTTAGCATGGAGGACTACAAGTAGGAGAAAGCTCATGGTTAAAAGAGCAACTTAAGAAGTAGTTGTTGTACAAATCCTCAAGTTGGACTAGTAAGGAAAAGAGGTTGATTCACTCAAAATTTTCAAATAACATTACTGGGTTTTTGTATAAAATGGAATCATATGCTGCTACTAACATCCCATAATTTTGGTGGAAGCTAGAAAGAAGTATTTAAATGAGTTGCAGTGCAAAATTGCCCACTGGACCAGAGAAGAAAATTGGGTGTAGAGCTCAAAATATTTCATGAATAAAAGATATTTTTGCATAAAAGTGATTTTAAAACATCACCTGACATCTCCAAATTTTTGTTGAAATTTTAAGTGAATTTATCAAATGGTTGTAGTTCAAATATGGCCATATAATCTTGGAAAACCATTTTTCAAGAAAATAAAGATCAAGCAAATTAATTATGTAATTAGTTCTACTAATAAAAGAAAAGTTTTTCTTGAGAGGTTAAACAAGTCCAACAACATATTTGAAAAGTTTTCTTTTTGGGGAAAACTCCATAATAACGAGAGAAAAAAATGGTCCAAAAATCAAAAGGGAGCCCAGAAAATAAATTTTTTATTTCCTCGCAAAATTTTAATTAACAAAACAAGGTAAAATTTTTGGGGTGTCACAGGGCACCTCTCTCGAAGGGCCTCATGGGCCGTGGTGGGCAGGGAACCAGCCCCTGGAGGGCTGGGCACATCCCCCCTTGGGCCCATGTGCCTAGGGTTGCGGGGGAACCCTAGAGGGGCGCCCCCCTTGCTTGGGGGGCAAGCCCCCTCCCCTTGGCCACCGCCCCCTCTAGATCTCATCTAGAGGGGGCCGGCCCCCCTTCCCCCTTCCCCTATAAATAGAGGGGTGAGGGGAGGGCTGCACACACATCTCCAAGGCGCAGCCCCTCCCCTCCCCAACACCTCTCCTCCTCTGATAAGAGCTTGGCGAAGCCCTGCCGGAGTACTGCCTCTCCATCATCACCACGCCGTCGTGCTGCTGCTGGATCTCTCTTCCTCAACCTCTCCCTCCTCCTTGCTGGATCAAGGCGTGGCAGACGTCTCCGAACCGTATGTGTGTTGAACACGGAGGTGCCGTCTATTCGGCGCTAGGATCATCGGTGATTTGGATCAGGATGAGTACGACTCCATCAACCCCATTCTCTTGAACGCTTCCGCTCGCGATCTACAAGGGTATGTAGATGCACTCCTCTCTCTCGTTGCTAGATGACTCCATAGATTGATCTTGGTGATGCGTAGAATTATTTTTATTTTCTGCAACGTTCCCCAACATCACCAAGCCAGCGGTCAACTCCCCCTGCTGATTGACCTCAGCGGGCATGTCATCGAGGCTCTCCTTCAGCAACTCCGTCAAGCCTTGGATGAACTCCTTCTGCTTATTGAGGTGCTTATTGAGCTGATCGGGCATGTCGTCGAGGGATAACGACTCTAGCTCCGCCGGCTCGGCATGTTCGCCTCCGCGGCTAGGGCACTCCTGGGAGCCATCGCCTGCCCGTGAGAGATCTTTCTAGGTCTCTACGTGGCGGCGAGCCCTCTCTTTCTTTTCCGCAACCTTGGTTGCCGCTCCCTTGTTACGAGTAGGTCTCGACCTAGAGCTCTGCTCACCGGCCATGGCAACGATGGACGACGAAGAAGCACTTATGAGGAGGAAAGGTGGAGTAATTTTCGGTTAAGTAGTTCCCCTTTTTATAACCTAAGTACTAGCACTAGTAGTACTAATACCTGCATAGTGGGAACACATTCTGGTTTGGTACGTACTAGTAGGTGTGAGCGGGATTTCAAATGTGATGGGAACAAGGTAAAGATTAATTGATGGTTTTGGTTTCAAGGCCCGAAACGGCTCCCGATGAGTTTAGTGGAACATAAATTTCAAGTACTACACTGCTCAAATGCGTAAATATTATGTTACTGTAAAAAATTGGCACAAAATACGAAGGAGACCAATGGAAGTACTACTAGCAACCCACGATTTAACTACTCGCATGCGCGCAGTGGAGTAATAATGTCTTTCTTCCGCCCTCACGTCCATTCAATTTGCATGCGATGTATTAATTGACCATCAATGAAGTGAACGACTATACACCCGTCAAATTATCACATGGGGTGGATCTTGGTACAAAATTGCGTCCGCCCGTGTACCCGTGTGTGCGTGCGAGGGAATGAGTTCGTGCGTGGCGTGCGCGCACATCTTCGCTTCATGCATGTACCGCCAGTATGGCTCAGGGAGGACGAGTACATTCTTCTAGAACCAGCAACACGTCACTGTGATCAATCCACGCAAGGAGGTCGCGACAACGCCTCCACATGTGCCACCTGGCTTCATGAACTGTAAGAGAGACACTGTGTAGCGTGCCATTGGTATTCTAATTTACGTGTTTTGCACATACTCTAAGTACTAGTAAGGTACACGTGCATTGCACGCATCAGATTTTGCAACGAAATTATGAATAAATACCACACTATAGCATGTAAGCTCTGAGTCATATATGCGTGATGTAGCCCTTCGTTTAATTCTTATAGTTCATCTCATTCCAAATCAATTAGTTTTTTTGTAAAAAAAGCTCAGAACGTGTGAATAGGAAAAACACGGGATTATAGTGGAATGTCGTCTTGAATCCTACAGGATTGTACGAGTGTTTGATTATGCATAGAAAAAATGCAAAATTCTTTCAAAGAGGTTTGAGTGGATGGGATGTTTCCTATGAAATCTAGTGCAAATGAATCATATGGAAAAATTCCTATGGTTTACAATCCTACGAATCAAACAACAAAGATAGGAAAAATTCCTAATGATTAGAATCCTCCAAAATTCCTTTGAAAATCCTTTGAATCAAAGAAGCCCTTAATCTATTTTATGATTCATGGAATTGTGCGTTGTAAAGCATAAAGTAAAAACAAATAATGGCAATTCAACTAGAAAAAAAGTTTGGGCAGTTATGATACGGAAGATTCTAGAACAAAAGAGAACCACTGTTGTTTTGAGGTTTGTGCATTATGCTTAAGTTCAACCATGGAGTCTGGTAGATTGTACATATGGCAAAATCTGGTGGGGGGCTAGAAGATGGTGCGAGGTGCCGAGTGGAGGGAGAATATGAAGGAATGCACAAGTGCGAGATCGATATTTAGAGAGAGGGGGCGAACACGTGCACTGTTGCACGCAGTGGCGGAGCCATGAAAAATAAATGAGCTAGGGGCCAAGCATTTCTAATCCTTTACGAGGAGGGTCAATTCATGAAATTAAACCTTTTTAGCAGCAATTGTCTAATGATCACATTCATATTAGCCTCGATATATAGTGATGTTAGGGGGGGGGGGCAGGGCCCTTACTGCCCCTGTCTTCGCCATTGTGCACACGTCTGAGAGATGAAGCGGAAGGCATGGATGATGAGAGGGGGATGTTGGATATATAATTAATGTGCGTGTATTAGCTATTTATGTTAATCCTATATAGTGAGGTATAGATTGATCGATGTGGACGTGGGTAAGAGGGTGATACCTCACTGGATATATCGATTGATCGGTTTGTGTGGAAAACTATGAAAGACCTAGCTATATACACACATACATAGAGGAACATCGATCGTTGCGCATGAACGCATGAGAGATAAAGAATGCCCAGTATGATGGAGAGGGGGATGTGTGTGGGTGTGTGCCTTCATGGGAGACCGACATGAAGAAAAAGATTGCATGCGTGCGATAGATAATGCCGACTGGTAGTGTGTGTGCATGCATGCACGAGAGAAAGTTAGTGGTACAATTATAAAGAGAAGACTACTGTGTGGGTGTAAAAGAATAGGTGAGGTCATAATCAATGTAAAGTTTAATTCAACTATTTGAATAAGAGATCCTGATGTTTGAAACCGATGCATGCACGAATATAATGGAGATCTGCGCGGTGTGGTTTGGAAACGAGCATTATGTAATGTATACACATTGAACAAGGTTAGACTGATTTGAATTTGAGATACCGTTGGCAGACATCATTTGCCCACATCGCATCCGTGCATGGACACACTATTCTAATTGGAGATGATGGGCGACTTTCGCATCACATATCTATATCTATACCCCTATATATATTATATTATATATTTTTTTATATTGTGTGCGGGTAACTTTAACTTTGAAACATGGTCGTTGGATGAGGCGAATCCGATGGTCGAAAGATGGCAAATTTGAGCACTATTGGCCGTTGGATATCATCTAGATTCCACCAGATTTTGCCACATGTATAATCTAGAAGACTCCATGGTTGAACTTAAGCATAATGCACAAACATTAAAACACAAGCACTTCTTATTTGTTCTAGAATCTTCCGTATCAGAATTTCCCAAATGTTTTTCTACATGATTTGCCATTATTTGTTTTTACTTTATGTCTTACAACGCACAATTCCATGAATCTTAAAATAGATTAGCTTTCTTATAAAAACTAGATGACTTTGAATGAAATGAACTATAAGAATTAAACGAACATCTACATGATGCATATATGACTCAAATCTTGCATGCTATAATGTGGTATTTATTCATAATTTGGTTGCCAAATCTCATGCGCGCAATGCACGTGTACCTTACTCTAGTCTAAATGGTGTTTGTGTGTGTATTGTGCGTGTTGAGGTGCAAATTGTCTTTTTTGGGTACACGTCAAGCTTGTTATTCCGAAATTTTAAGCCGCGCCTTGTTATGCCGAAAATTGAAGCTAGCGTCTCTATCTATCGTGCTGCAAAACTCCCGCCTCTTCAACCCGCGCCTTGTTAGCCCGAAATATTTAAGATATATCTTTGTCTCGTTGTGCTCCGACAACTCCCTCCATCTCAACCCGCGCCTTGCTATTCCGAAATTACAACGCGCGCGAAAAATCCCACCTCCTGTGAAATCCCGACACGCGAAATGCCCGTGGTACCCCTGAACCGAAAGAACCGCCTCAAATCGGTGGGGGGTACTTTCGTAACTTACCCCACATTTCAGACAAGCGCGTCCCTAAGCCATGGTTCCCCACTGCCATCCCATCCGCCCACCCATTCATACACCGAGGCCCTGAAAACCCGCGACGAAACCCCACACCCTGCTCCGTCCGCCACCCAGCCGGAGCCTCTTCCCCGACGACATCGTCCACAGCAACACCTCGACGTCCCTCATCCACCGTACTGGATGAGGATCCATTGTCGATCTCATCGTCCCGCCGGTTCAGCCACCCCGTCCTCCACCTCCAAGGAGCTGCCCCGACGTTCCCCTCGTCTTTCGTGCCACCTCCATTCCCACACCGCCGTCTTCACCTGCACCACCGGAAGAGCATCATCATCACCGTTTCCTCGGATGAAGCTACGGCCTAATTAGCACCACCAAAGAGGCTGTACACTAATCGCCGCATTTTCTTCTTGATTCGATCTCACGGTGCTGCCGGCGCTCGGTCCCGAGCCGACACGGCGCGGCTCCATCCATGGCGGCGTCATCGGCCACTTCCTCCACGGTGTCGCTCCCTCGGTGGCGACATCCACATTAGTAGGAGCTACTTCTGCTTTAGATCTCGCTCGCGATGCTGCTCTGCTCTTGCTCTCGGCCCCCTGCCTGGTCTGCTCTTGCTATTGCTCTTGCTCGCGCTACTACTCTCGCTCTTGCTCTTGCTTGCGATGCTGCTCCAATTTGGCTACACTTCAGTCGACTGAATCGACTTTTGGGTCAGTCGACTTTCAAGGGGTGGGCTCGCCGGGGTGAAGGAAGAACCAGCCGCAGCGGGGAGGGGGGCTCGCTGGAGAGGTACCCCACTATCTATCTTAGGATTCAGGATGGGGGCGGTGGTCGTCGGCGGTGGCGGGGCGGTGGCGGGGCGGTGGCGTGGGGATCGCGGGAGAAAAAGCTCGGCACGGGGGGGCCTAGAGGGATGGCCGGGGCGGCGGCGGACCGGCGATGGGGAGTTATTTCGGGGCGGGCGGGGCGGCGCACCGCTGGCCGCAGGCGGCGGGGGGCTGCTGTTTGGCCGGTGGTGGCTGGCGGCTCAGGGGGTGGAGGTTGAAGATGAACCGCAGGCCCTTGATTTCGTATCCAACGGCTGCAAAATTGACTGACCAGAGATGAAAAAGTCAGTCGACCGACGTGTAGCCTCACCTTGCTAGTGCTTTCAGTTTCGATAGCAAAATTCAGTTTCGACAGCAAAATTCAGTTTCGACAGTTAGGTTCAGTTTCGACAGTTAAGTTCAGTTTCGACAGTTAAGTTCAGAGATGAGCGGCTGATGTATTTTACATCTAGCACTTTGTGGTTATGTATTTTACGTCATGTATTGGAGATGCTATTAGAATTCCACTCAGGTTAACGTTGTTTGTTGTCTCTCTTGTCCTGCTTCAGCCTCGGCGTCGTGCAACTCACCGGAGCTGCTCCAACGGCGAAACCCTCCATCACAGCGGAGCAGTACCTCGGGCTCCATCTCCAGACGCCTAAGATCTTCTTCCCCTCCTCCGACAGCAGAGTCAGCCGGAGCATCCTCACCGGCCAACCCAATCACGCTGAGATCAACATGGCTTTGCCAAAGAGGTTGTACACTTGTTGCATCTCTTTTTTACTCTACATGTTATATATATTGTCCACTGAGCACTCGTAGTAACAGGAAATACGATTATTTTATCCTACTATATGACAAGCAGTGAGGTACCAGGCAACTTAGCTATCCGTGATGGACTCTCTTGAACGCCATCATTATTTATCTCTGCGCGTTTGAGCTGTGCATTTGTCAATGGGCCTGGGAGTTGAGCTAGTATGGCAGTGGCCTGGGTCCAAAGTAATAGAAGTAGCACACGAAAAAAATTAGTGTAGGATTTTCCTTGCTCAAGCCTACCTACTAGAATCGCCAGTGCTTGAAAGGAAAAGTGAATGAAAAACATAGGAATTGCAAAGTTTCCTATGGTACTACTTTTCATGAATTTGGTGCAAAGGAATGGAGCAAAGGAAAACTGTAGGATTTGTTCCTTTAGTGTCTCCTTGAAAGAAAAACCGTAGGAACTCTAATTTCCACTTCTCCTCCTTTTCATATTCCTATTCATCAAGCACAAGACTAAGAGATAGTAGCATAATAGCATTAAAATCGTACATTTTCTTGTGGTTTGACTTAATC
Organism: Triticum aestivum; assembly: GCF_018294505.1. Taxonomy (NCBI): domain Eukaryota; kingdom Viridiplantae; phylum Streptophyta; class Magnoliopsida; order Poales; family Poaceae; genus Triticum; species Triticum aestivum. The sequence continues at coordinate 618,416,200 of NC_057807.1, read as the reverse complement.
TCACCATGCTTTTTTGCATCTTGTGATCTTCCAATTGTTGTGAATCGAACACCCAGATTGGCAGAAATCCTGTGTTTTTAAATTCTCTGTTTTGCACGTGCATTCCTATCCTATTCCTGTCTATTTCCTATCCCTGCATTGTTAGAATCCTCAAATTCAAACAAGCCCTTACTCAATTACTTCTGTTACAGATATGTGTCAAAGAAAACCTTGTGTGGTTTGTCCTGCTCCTGCAGCGTTGTGTTCCACCCCAGCTCAGCTACTCCAACGACGAAAGGGTTCACCATAGCAGGGATCCGCTCTCCATACTATCTTTCGCCGCCTCAGATCTTCTTCCCCGCCGCCGGTAGCCACGACAACTGGATTACCATCATCAACTGAGCAGATGACCTTGAGGACTACACGGATCCGCAAGAGAGGTCGCACTCTTCCGTGTCTGCTTACGTTATGTGTCGCTTAATATGATGACATGCTACATTATCGTCGTGTTCACCTATTAGACTCCGAGTCAGGTCCAAACTAATGCTGAAACTTGAGTATTTAAATGGTTGTGGGGTACATATTGGGGCAGCAATCAGTACTATCTGTCTACTATCTGGTTAATCTCCGGTGTCTACTATGAGTTTCATGTTGGGTGCAAACAAACATTAAAGGAGCCATTATCTGTATTTTTTAACTAAAGCTATTATCTGCCTGCTATCATTGGTTTTGGGTCTATCCACAGTTTGCTACCATCACTCTGGATTTGTGCATGCACTCCTTACATAATCTCACTGTGTTTTATTCCTAAGCATGCTAGTTATTGTACACAATGGAATTGATCATGTAGAGCAAAAGAGACGAGCCTTGCGTGGCAATAAAATTTCATGTAGACGTCGTTCCATGGTGGGCGCAAAGGCAGCCCCCCTACACCCATTTCGGATCATAATCAAGAGGAAGATAACTATTCTGAGGGGGATTCAGAAGGAGAAGACCACTCCTATTTACCCCATGAGGTCTTCGCTCTAACTTGGCATGCTGATGTTGGTAATATCATGCATATGGTGCCTTGCATTGCTTACTATATACATTAAAGATGTCATCTGCTTAGTTTAGACATGCTTTGTGTCAATGCCATCTGTTTAGTTTCTTTATCGTATATGTGAATCATGCAACGCCATCTTGTCTAGCCAGGCATCATATATGTGAATTTTGCAATGCCACCCTGGTTAGTCAGTCATCTTATATGTGAATTATATCATGCTATCATTTTTTTATTATGTGTTAAATTTGTCAACAATTTTAGTACATTCAATTACTCTTCCTGTGCAACAGCCATTCGGCATGGTCATGGAAAAATCTGGAGTGGAAACAAGGTCTTCAGAGCAGACAATGCTATCTGACGAAGCGCATGTCTTGCTGGTTACTGATAGCTCCTCAAAGGAGGATTCAGAGACAGATGATCAGTCATATTTCCCCCCTGAGGTGCATGCCCTAACTTGGCAGGGTTATGTTACTCATATCGTGCGTATGGTATCTTCCATTGCTATGTCATTTGCTTAGTTTAGACATGCTTTGTGTGAATGCCACCTGTTTAGTGTCTAATTACCATATATATGAATTATGCAATGCCATCTTGTTGCAAGACATTATATATGTGAATTATGCAATGTTATCTTGTTGCAAGGCATTATGTATGTGAATTATGCAATGTCATGCTGTTTAGGCAAGCATCATATATGTGAATTATATCATGTCGTCCTTTTTTTGTATTTCTCATTGCTTTTGTCGACAATGTTTGTATATTCAACTGCTCTCCCTCTGCATCAACCATTTGAATTGGTGATGGAGAAATCTGGAGTGAAAACAAGGTCTTCAGAGCAGACAATGCTACCTACTGAAGCAGATATCTTGCTGGTTACAGATAGCTCTTCAGAGGAGGATTCAGAGGCAGATGACCAGTCCTATTATCCCCCTGAGGTGTATGCTCAAACTTGGCAGGGTTATATTACTCATATAATGCATATGTTGTATTGCAATGCTTAGTTTTTACATCATATACACAATATTGAATGCCATCACCTTAGTTGACACATCATATATGCAATTGCCCTCTACTCACTTCCTCAGTATATAAATCATATATTTGAATTATGTCATGCCATGATGTTTACATAGACAACATGTATCTGAATTATGGCATGCCAACCCATTTTCTAAAGACATAATATAGTTATATCATCTCATCCTGTTTACATAGTCATCATATTTTAAATTATGTCATTCTATCCGTGAATTATATCATGCCATCATGTTTCCGTCGATGGCATGTTTGTGATTTATGGCATGCTAGCCACTTTAATAGACACATCGTATAGTTTATCATGTCATCCTGTTTACATAGTCATCATATTTTGAAGTATGTCATTCTATCTTGTTTAGTTAGCCATCATACATGTGAAATTGTGCCATGTTATCCTATTTAATTAGCCATCATATATGTGAAATTATGCCATGCTATTCTGTTTGCGTAGACAACATAAATGTGAATTATTTCATGCCCTGTTTTCTTCCCTACTATCCATTGTACCTGTCTATCTTACAATGTCTGTAAATTCAATTACTTTTCTTGTTTATCAGCCATTTCAATTGGAGGGAGTGCTGACAGTATCCGTGGGAGTAAAAACACGGTCTTCAGAAAAGATCGTGCTACCTGTCGATGCAGATAGAACCACGGTTGTACTTGCCCAAGAATCAGCCCCACCACACATAACCCACACTCATGCAGATTGTACCCCTACCCAGTTGGATAGAGAACCAGCTACACCCCTTCTAACCCCAACCCCAGCAGATATACACCTAGTTCCCGTTAACACAGCACCATCTCCACCACAGAGCATCCAAACACGAGCAGTTAGAAAGGCAACTGCAGTGCCCAAATCACGAGGACCACCACTCCGAACCCGAAGTCAATGCTTAAAGCAGAAGAAGAATTGTTCTCAGGTCAGGTTCCGTAGCTATGGTTCATACTACTTTGCTCTTGCATCACTGTATTTACTGATACCAACCAATTTCAAATTTGAAGGATGCAATTGAAACTCCAATGGCGCAACAGGTATGTTTTAAACCTGTTTCTTCAACGGGTTTGGCTGTTTGCTGTTGTAACTTGCTCTATGTTGATTTCAGTTTCAATTGAATAAACAGTTATGTTCTCATGCCATGCACATTACAAGTGTTGTTATTGCTGTGTAGTTTCCCACACTTATATTCTATCTATGCTGCTTTGTCTTAAATAGATATGATTCGAACTGTATCTATCCTGATTTGGCAACATAAACTAGAATGATATAGACCATACAGTGACCATACTACATAGATATATGTTTGTTTCATGCTGTTATCCTGTCCACTTTACTACTGAACTCATTTACCAAAATGAGTTTCATATACAACATGGTAAACATGTGATGTGTCTGCTTGTTTCTCTTTGAGAATGCGGACAAAATATTGGAGAACAGTACCGTGTTATCCAATGGTAAAGGAAGTAATGCAGATAAGGTTCAAGATAGTGAGACATCCATGTTGGTCTCCAGGAAAGCTGATAAAAACTATATTGACGACAGTGAGGGAACCCAAAAGTCTTGTCTTGATGTAGTGTTCGAGTTACTGGCCACTACTGCTGGCACAAGCTCTTCGAACTCGCTGCCTGAATCAGTTCGTCTTCTTGAGTCTCAACTTCAAGTTGAAAGAAATCGATCAGATGTGCTGTGACAGGAAGCTGAGGGATTGAGGAAGTCCCTGCAAAATTTAGATGCATATTTTCTGGTGCAACGGCAAGCGCTGGAGGATTGAAGCGCCAAACAAGAGAAAGTTAATAAGCTTGCTAAGCATCTTGCCAGCATTATGGGTACCCAGGATATTGTTTCTTGAGATCTTCTGAAGTGGTTTCAGTTCTGGATTTGTTTTGCTATGGCGTTTATTTGCGCTGGTCGCCAACTTTGACAACCAGTGTATATGATATGCTGCTTTGTTCCCTATATTTGCACTGGTGGGGAACTTTGATGCCCAGTGGATGTAATATGTGTAATAGACGTGATAGCCCAGCGTTAGTTGCTTGGTTATTTATTTCCTTGTTGTCTTGCTTATTTGTTTCCTTGTAGTCATTTTAGTTCTTTTTCCGCGGTTTGCTAGTGGCTGCAATAACCTATTTTTAAAAGTAGGCCACAATAACCATGGGATAATATTTACTGTAGTGACATTGGGCCTCCTACTGGCCGTAGAAATAGTGGGCCTTCTACGGGCCGTAGAAACAATGGGCCTCCTACGGGCCGTAGAAACAACAGGCCTTTTGTGAGTCGTATCATCAATGGGCCTTATACGGGCTGTATGATCGATTGGCCGAACAAGGGCCAAACAAACCGCATTATGGCCGTAAACGGGCTAGAGTTGGAATCGTCCGTTCATGGGCCGACCATAACGGGCCATCTTTAATAGGTTGTATTTGATGACGCTATGAAAAAGGCCCAACATATTAACAGACCACAAACGGGCCAACTGTAACCACAGTCTGAATTTGGCCCACAAGCAGAAAATGACAGTAACGGGCCGTAAGTAAACGGATGTTGGAAATGAGCCCAAGAATAAATGGGCTCTGAGAAGGCCGAAAGATAAGATGGGCTGGAAACGGCCCAACGGAATAATGGGCCGTTAATGCGTATAAAGTGATACACTGTTCATTACGGGCCAGTTTCACCATGGGTCGTTAATGGGTGTAAAGTAATACACTGTAACTGGTTTACCAAAATGAGTTTCATATACTACATTGTAAACCTGAGATGTGTTTGTTGTTTCTCTTTTAGAACGCGGATAAAATATTGGAGAAGAGTACCCTGTTATGCAATGGTAAAGGAAGTAATGCAGATAAGGTTCAAGATAGTGAGAAATCCCTGTTGGTCTCCAAGAAAGCTGATAAAAACTATATTGAGGACACTGAGACAACCCCAAAGTCCTGTCTTGATGTAGTGTTCGAGTTACTGGCTACCACTGCTGGCACCAGCTCTTCGAACTCGTTGCCTGAATCAGTTCGGCTTCTTGAGTCTCAACTTCAAGTTGAAAGACATCAATCAGATGATATGCGACAGGAAGCCGAAGGATTGAGGAAGTCCCTGCAGAATTCAGATGCATACTTTCTGGTGCAACAGCAAGCGCTGGAGGACTTAAGCACCAAACAAGAGAAAGTTAATAAGCTTGCTAAGCATCTTGCCAGCATTATGGGTACCCATGATATTGTTTCTTGAGCTCTTCTGAAGTTGTTTCAGTTCTTGACTTGTTTTGTTACGGCGTTTATATGCTGCTGTGTTCCCTATATTTGCACTGGTGGCGAACTTTGATGCCCAGTGGATGTAATATGTGTAATAGCCGTGATAGCCTAGTGTAAGCTGCTTGCTTATTTATTTCCTTGTTGTCTTGTTTATTTGTTTGCTTGTAGTCAGTGCAGTTCTTTTTCTATGATTTGCTAGTGGCTGTAATAACCTATTTTTTAAAACTAGGCCACAATAACCATGGGCTAATATTTACTGTAGTGACACTGGACCTACGGGCCGTAGAAATAGTGGGCCTTCTACGGGCCGTATAAACAGTGGGCCTTCTACGGGCCGCAGAAACAATGGGCCTTCTACGGGCCGTATCATCAATGGGCCTTATACGGGCAGTATAATCGATTGGCCAAGCATGGGCCAATAACAGGCCACATAATGGTCGTAAACGGGCTAGAGTTGGAATCGTCTGTTCATGGGCCGACCATAATGGGCCATCGTTAATAGGCTGTATTTCATGATGCTATGAAAATGGCCCAACGTGTTAACGGACCACAAACGGGCCGACTGTAACCACGGGCTGAATTTGGCCCATAAGCAGAAAATGACAGTAACGGGCCGTAAGTAAATGAATGCTGGAAATGAGCCCAAGAATAAATTGGCTCTGAGAAGGCCTAAAGATAACATGGGCTGGAAACGGCCCAACGGAATAACGGGCCCTTAATGGGTATAAAGTGGTACACTGTTCATTACGGGCCAGTTTCACCACGGGCCGTTAATGGGTGTAAAGTAATACACTGTTAATTACGGGCCAGTTTCACCACGGGCCGTTAATAGGCCAAGACTTACATAGGGCCTCATATGGGCCGAAAGACGTCATGGGCCATACATGGGCCAAAAGTGAAAATGGGCTGGAATCATATTGGGTGGCCCAGATGACGCTATTGGGCCTAATTCGGATAGGGCGTAACGGGCCTTGGGTTAGCGGGCTGTAAATGGGCTATATGCGAATAGGCCATTAACAGGCTTGACATGGGCCGGCCCGCCACGTTTTGACCAAGTCAAACGAGCCGGCCTTTTCACAAGAATGGGCCTCTGTTGGGACGTGCCGCGTGTCGACGTATCATAGGCGCCTTCTGTCCAATGAGTGGATGACATCTGTCCAAAAGGTGAGCCGACACGTGTTTCCTCCAGCCAATGAAGATTTTACACGTGGAAAATCCCCATTGGTCGGGGCTGTTAACGGGTTATCGGATCCAAAACCTAACCCGATAGCTTAAGGATGTTCCGTTACGGTGGATGCCACGTGTCGGTCACCCTTGACAAAAGCACTTCTGTGAGGCGTGATTTATCGTCATGGAAGTGGACACTCCCGTGATGATAATTTTGGTAATGTCATGGAACACTTCTACGACAGCACAGGTATGACTATCTTGATTCTGTCATAAATTTGTCATTGATGTACATGCATGACAAAAAAACGCGACCTACTGTGACAAACACGTATCATCACGGAAGTGTATTCTTTTATAGTGACATCGGCGGGTTGGGGCACTCGACCTGATAGTGGCTGGCAAGACCACAGTTGAAGCACGGAGGCGGATCAAACGGAGCACCGGAGTTGGGCGCGGCCGAGGACACGGAGGTCTGAGCCGCAGCCGGGATGGGTCGGGCGGGACACCTCCTCTTCTTCTTCTTGGCGCATGCGAGCCCCGGAGCCACCATTGCTCGGAGGCAAGCTCGGTCGGTTCTTGGGGGGCTGGTATCGGCGAGTGGTGGCGGCGTTGTTTGGCAAGGGTTGAGAAGGCGACAGCGAGCGACCACAACGACGCGTGGGGGAGGGGGAGCGGGGACGGTCGCGGCGGCTCTCCCGAGCGAGGGAGTGCCGGCCATCAGCCTGCACTGGGGAGAGGCGGATTTCCGTGCGGGCCGGCGAGCGCCAGTCGGAGCGAGGCGGCGAGCGCCACGAGTCCCACGGCAGCGAGCGGCGGGAGTCACGGGGACGGGAGCGGCAGGAGTCATGGGAGGGGGAACGGCGGGCCTCACGAGCAGGAGAGCGGCGGGCGTCACGGGCGTCGCGGGAGGCCAGCTGGCGGTGCAGGTCGGCCTCGCGGCGCTGGCCCTCCGGTGAGGCGAGGCGCGGCCAGCCGGCCGGGGCGCCCGGCTCCGTCGCCCCAGTCCCGGGCCATGGGGAGTGGCGGCGGCGTCGCAGGGGGAGAGGGGGGGCGATGGCGACGGGGTTGGGAGGAGGGGAGCAAGGGAGCGGGCGACCGGGACGGAGCCGGGGGGGGTTGCGGCTGGAGGGGAAACCCTCGTGGAAGCCAAATCCGCCCCCGAGCAGGAAGGAGCTGGGCCGAGGCTGAGACGCCGCAGCCAGGGGGCTGGGCCGGCCAACACACCATAGGCCACCCAGATGGGCCGGACACCTGGGGGGTGGGAGTAGGCCCAAAAGCCGCCACGAGCCCGATATAGGCAGGCCTAGCCCAAGAGATGAGACCCCGCACCCAGCTAGGGTTCCTCCGACCGCTGCCGGCGAGGAGAGCACGGCGGACCACCGGCTCGGAGGGCAAGGCGTGTCGAGACGGTGGGGAGGAGCGCAGCAGAGTCGGGATGAGTTGAAAATTGCAATGAAGGGGCGGAAAGGGGAGCGTTGGGAGAGCAACGGGGCACCGGCAACCCTCAACGGCCGCGGAGTAGCCGGACGAGCCGGGGCGGGCCTGTCGGAGGGCCTCCAGGATGCATGGGCAGGGCCAAGCTCCGCCCAGCCGGCCACACGCCAACCGGTGGAGCGCCGCCGGCGGCGGCCAGCCCCCGCGCCGAAGACGACACCTTTCCCCGCGGCCTCCGGAGAGGAACATGACAGCCGGCAGAAAGGCTGAGCCCGCACCCGGGCAGCCAAACTCCCACCCCTGAGAGTAAGGCCGCCGGTGGAGCGAGGCAACGACGGGCGAGCCGGGGCGGGAGGGGGGACGCGACCGCGGCACTCCACCAGCCGGCCCGCGGCGCGATCATCGGCTTCTGCCAGGACCGCCCAGACCACCCTACCAGGGGGTCCAGGGGATGGGGGGAAGGAGCAGACGGGGAGGGGTGGCGGCGGGGTCACCGAAGGCCACGATGAGGAGGGTGGACGGCGGCGAGGCAGGCGCGCCGGGCGAGTCGCCCCGCGGGGCGTCGCAGACGCCCGAGCTAGCCATCAGTCTTTCGTGACCATGCTCTTTCAGTCTTTCGTGCGTGACAATGATAACCTACCATCTAATTCATTTTTTAATCCTTTGTTTTTCTATAATGCAATCAAACAATTAAATTTATGTAGGATTGAGATGAGAATGACATTTCAATCGTATGTTTTTCCTATTCCCATGTTCTTAGAAACCTGTGAATCAGAAAGGCCCTAAAACATGTATTGCAGGGATGGTTTCTCCTTACATGTACTATTGCAGGAATGAAACAAATAAACAGTGATAAGGGCGTCTCCAAGGGAGACCGGCAAATAGCTCCGATATATGTCCGTTTTTATGTTCGGATATGATTCGTGACATGATGCGGAACAGAGCCATCCAACCCTTTTCACAAGTTAATCCTTATTTGTCCGGTTGGGAGAGGAGAGGATGTGCGAAGAGAGAAAAGAGAGGATGACACGCGGTGGCTTTTTGTTGGTCACTTGGATGTCTGAACACCGGTATAGCTCTCCTATGTTTGTCTTGGTTTTGCCAAAAAATGGGCGTCCGGACAACTTCACGGACCGATGGGGGTCCCCATTGGATGACAAAAGTTGCCACAATTGGCCCAGACATCACAACCCAGACACATACCGAAGCTTTGAGGGTCCCCATTCGAGATGCACTAAGGGCATTTCCAACTTGTCCACGGATGCGTCCAACGAACTTCATACTTGACAAACCGGATGAATTTCATGCAAACCCAATAATTTTCATTTAAACCGGATCAAATTAATGAAAAGCTAGCATATTTCATTACACAAAAATGGACATGACGTTTGTGTCCCACATCATACTCTTCCCCATAAGTGATCGGTTTCATCTCCCATGTCCCATTCTTTGCCGGAGTCTGCCGCGTGGCTGCGGTCGTCGCTGGTCGAGGTGAGGTCCCCGATAGACGTTGAAGGGTCGGCCTCATGGTCATTGTGGACCGGCGTGAAAGACATGGTACTGACGTTGGCAACATTCCCGTCCATGATCTCTGCATTCGCCTCGACCTTGAGCTCCTTGCATAGGGCATCTTGTTGCGCCTCTATGACGCGCAACCGCCACACACATGACAGATGGCTCAGGTGCTACTCATGGAATCGTAAAACGCCGCAACTCATAGAGGAAGGTTGGATTCTCCGCGAACATGGTCGCGATGGCATCCTGGTTCACCTACACGCCGGTGATCTGTCTCTCCACGAGCCGGTGCTACTTGATGAGTTACAGATTGTACCACTGCTCCTCCTGCAGCACTTGGAACATGGAGGCTAATGGCACAGCTTGCTCAGGCTGGTCCTTCTCCACCATGATGGGCTCGAAGTCTGTCTATGCCATGGTGATTTCAGCAACTGGCTCAGGCTGGCACGCATTGTAGGATGCTTCCTCCATCATCCGGTCATCGTCCAAACACTACTTTGGCGAACTCGCCAGCAGTTTGGCATGTATGCATCGCGCCATCTGGGCCAGCCAGCCATTCGCAAGGGCCTCAATCTCGTGCTTTTGCGCCGATGTGAGTCATTTCCACATCTCGCTGTCGCTCGCTGTCATTGCATGAAATGAAGGTTTTGAGTAGAGGACGAATGGAAGCGGAGGTGGTGCGGTTTCTGCCATGCAGGGTCGTGCTTATATAATAGGCACTCGGAGTGCGGTTCTCGGCCAGGGTGCCTATTCATTGCCAGTTAGGTGGACGAATGGGAAACAAGCTTCAATGTTGTAGGAAGTCATGATGTCGCCTGGTCCGGTCACGTCATGCTAAGTCAACATTGAACCTGACACAAAGAGTGGGCATCATTCTTGGCCGACGTGCCCCTTCAATGACTGACATGGTGCAGGCTTGTCGCGTTCGCTTTGCACCGGCATGAATGTGGCGCCTCTTCATGGAGGGGCGGTTAGAAAGGTCGCGTGTGAGAGGTTTTTGGGTGGAACCACATTGTCACATGACGTGGCGGAGGTCCGGACGCCGGAAAATCTCCTCCAAGTGTGGTGTGAGTTTGCGAAAATTTGGACATGTGGATGCATCCGCGGGTGGTGCGGCACCGTGTTTCATATCAAAAAAGTTTTGGACACGTTAGTCCAGACGTCTGTGGGTGTTTTGCAACACAACCATTAAAGATGTCCTAAATAAGCATTAAGCAAAAAAAATATAAGTTACATATAGAAAAAAGTCCATTTTACTACCATGAATAAAGTGGGTGGTCCACTTTACCCCATCATATATTTTTATGATTCTTCTAGCCCAAACTGAACAAAACAACCCCTTGACCGGTTTGTCTCCACCGCTGCTAATGCAGCACTAGTCAACAGCGGCTTTGACCTGGGTGGGGCCCCCTTGTCAGGCAGGGCTGGGATAGAGCTGCGGCTACCGGTTTGATCTGAAGGACAATTTCCCCTTTTGTTCTCTACTCATTGTCGTTGTCGATGGCACCATTGGGGCAGCGCTGATCGCAGACGAGCAAGGATGGTCAGAGTGGTAGTGGCGGCTACAGTGGCGGTGCATCCGTTGAATCTTCCCCAACCTGTTGCTTCTACCACGGTCGATGTCCTGCCCCCGTCGTCAAACCCTAGCTCGACGACTCTGTTCATGCAGCGGCAGCCGATGCTGTAGGGAGGGGTCTGACTGATTCCACGGTAGCGCAGATGAACTGAGGTGAGTCCCATCCCCTTCTCGCGGCGTAGCATAGAGTACATTCCTTGCTCTGTTTGTCATCTGCTCTAGTTGTTGTAGGAAGAAGTAAAAGCTCCTGTTTTTAGGTTCTAATTGTTAATTTCTTGTTGTTTTAATTATGTAGGTTAAGCATTGGATGATCTAGATTGGTTAGGCATTCATTTATTTTACAATGGCCAATTTGAGAAGTCAGAGAAGTGTCTGCCATATGTTGGTGGTTCTATAGAGCTCACATTTATTCATAGGGACAATGTCTCTCTAGCAACTGTCAGGGAGCATCTTTCATACATAAATATGCCTTACCATGGTGAATAACTAAGTGACAATCACAGGTTGTATTGGTTGTTTGATGGGAAAAAAATGTTAGAGATGGGCTGAGAAGGTTGGAAACTGATGCAAATGTGTATTTCATGGATAAGTGCATTACAAATGGTCGTGTTGTGGATATCTATGTGAACTATGAAGACAATGATGTTGAAGATGGACATTACAGTGGGTCTGATAGTGGAGAAGAGAAGGAAGAAAATAATGTTGTAAATGAAGACGAGAAGTCACAAGAGAACATTGACAGTGATTGGGAAGATGAGCATGAAAATTGCTCCATTGAGGATGACCTGGAGCACAGTTTTGATGAATATGGGGATGAGCCTGAGAAGAATGAGGATGGTGCACAAGATGTTGTTCATCCTCAAACTGAAACTGATCCTTTAGTTGATGTTGCACAAGATGAAATTAATGATGAATGGGAAGATCTAGATTGGTGCCCTAGAGATGAAGACAAATCAGTGGAAGATGATGAAGCAGAAGAGCTCAGAATGCATGCTATGGAAGTGCTTAGAAAGCTCAGAATGAGCTTGCCACTAGATGAAGAGAAGGAAGTCAAAGAAAGTACAACACAGATAATTCCTGTTGATGAAATGGATGAAGGAAATGACACTCCATACATGGATTCCAGTGAGGAATACAGCTATGATGAGGATGAGCATGGAAATTTAGTTAGTAGGAAATCAAGATTTCCCATATTTGATAGCAAGGCTACAATTCCTATCTTCAGCTTAGGCATGACATTTAGGGGAAGAAATCAGTTCAATAGGGCTGTTGTGATGTATGGTCTATCTATGACGAGGCATATTTCCTTTGTAAAAGATGAGGCTGGTAGGACTAGGGCAAATTGTTCTTGTCCTAAGTGTACATGGTTGATATATGCTGCAAAGAGGAGCTCAAATGAATGGTTTCAAGTCATAACACTTGTAGATAGTCACATATGCCCACAGAGAAGAGACAACAGATTGATCACTGCCCCTAGAATTGCAGACAAGTATGAGATAATCATGAAGGCAAATCCAGGATGGAAAGTGAAATCTATTAAGGCCACTTTTTAATGTTGGATATGTTTGCAGATGTGCATGTTTCTAAGATAAAGAAAGCAAAGCAATAGTCAGAAAGAGAGTTAGAGAGGCAATGCATAAAGAATATGCTAGGGTGTTTGATTACCAGCTAGAAATATTGAGGAGCAATCCAGGCAGCACAGTTGCAGTAGTGCTTAATCCAAAAGAAACTTCCAATGTTTTTAAGAGGTTGTATGTGTGCTTTCAGGCCTGCAAGAGAGGTTTCATAGAAGGGTGCAGGAAAGTTGTGAGATTGGATGGTTGCTTCTTTAAGGGGGCTCAAAGTGGAGAACTATCGTGTGCTCTTGGAAGAGAAGCAAATGGGCAAATGTATCCCATTGCTTGTGCTACTGTGAAGGTTGAAAATAAGGACTCTTGGTTCTGGTTTATGGCATTGTTAAATAAAGGCTTGGAGATTGCAAATCAAGCTGAGGGATGGGTGTTCATATCAGATCAGTAGAAAGGTCTAATCAATGCTATCTTGAAGGTTGTACAAAATTTTGGACATAGAAATTATGCTAGGCAAATTTATGCTAACTGGAAGAAAAAGCATAGGGATCAAGCATACCAGAAGAATTTTGGGCTTGTGCAAAATCCTCAAACAAAGTACAATTCAACTTAAACAGAGCAAAACTTGCTTAGCTCACACCAGATGGAGCAAGCAATATGACGCATTCAGGGTCAGAGCATTGATGTAGAGTATGGTTCGCAGAAGGTTCGTGTTGTGATTCAGTAGTCAACAATATGTGTGAAAGTTTAACAACTGGATAGTGGATTATAGAGGACTTCCTATTATCAGCAGTATTGAAGCAATCAGAACAAAGGTTACAGTAAGGATTCAAGTTGACAGAGCCATGCCTACCAAATGGAATGGAATAATTTATCCAAAAATCATCAAAAAGGCTAACAAGTTGATACAACTTACTAAGAAGTGTGAGACAATATGGAATGGAAAAAGATGGATACGAGGTGAAGTTAGGACATCATGCATCCAAAGTTGACATGCAAGCATGGACATGTTCTTGGAGATATTGGCAATTGTCAGGAATTCCATGTGTGCATGTTCTTGCAACTTCATAGTGTGGTCCTGATGAGATTGGATCACTTATTGCACCTTGCTACAAGATTGAGGCCTACAACAGGACCTATGAACACTGCATGATGTCAATGGAGGCCATGCCTAGCTGGCCAATAGCTGACATACCAAGACCTTGTGTTCCAGACAATGTGCAAATGCCTGGGAGGCCTAGTACAGAGAGAAGAAGAGATAGGGATGAGCCTCCTAAGATTGGAACAAATATCAAGTGTAGTTTGTGTGGGCAACCTAGGCACAACATGAGGAAATGCAATACATAAGGAAACAAAGTACAAGAATAAGAAGAGGAAAAAAGAAACAAAAGCGTGTAATGATTTTTCTTGTTGTTTTGTTTTTGAGAAATTTCAGCTATGTGAAACAACTAACACTTAGTATGCACTCTTTATTTTGTATGTTTTTTGGAAAATCCTCCAAGGACATCTAAAAGAGTGGAAAAATAAACTGCTATAGGGGGAGGGCCCAATCTTCACAGCAGGCAACTCAAACAAAAACCTCACAACAAGCTTCACAAAACCATGCTACAGAATAGCCTAGAAGGGGAAGGCCTCCAAAACAAGCCAGTAGAACACTTGGAGCTAGTTCTAGTCAGAGAAAGAGGAAATTTACAAGCAATGTTAGCATGTTTGATGAACTTAGGAGTTAAACATGAAACTTATGTTGTTTGCAGACCTGGAGCTGTTAGTTGCATGAACTAGCTTGCTGATAGTGCTAAGTTTGGTTTGTTAGACTTCTTTTGGGCGAAATGCTGGAATTGGAGCATGTGTTTGACATTATGCTTGCTCACTGTTAATTAAGTTGGAATGTTGAGTTTCTTTTGCAATGTGTTTGACAGAAGATAATGTATAGTTTTCTTTGACAAGTTGTGAAGATGCTTTACAGTTTGCATTGTTAGTTCTCTTTGGCAATGTCACATTGCTTGGACTAATTTATCCTAACAAAGTTGCATAGAAGAAGAGATGGATAGAAGTAACATGTCATTAAACAGCATTTCACACACAAATAGTAGTCAGGTAGCATCTCATTACACAACATTTGACACATATTTGGCACAAAACAACTAGTACACACCAGCTCAAAGTAGAACACAAACTGGCTCAAAGTTTCTTAACATAAAGTAGAACAAACCAAGTGCCGAAGTGCCAAATAACTAACACAAACTAGCTCAAAGTGCTTCATCATCGTCACTGCCATCAGTCTTGCCCAACACTATCTTGAAGATGTGCTTGCGAGTCAGCCCCTCGCCTTCTGCTGGTAGCCACTCAGCCGACAAGCCTTCAGTGAGCAGAGGACCATGATCGACAACCTCCTTCATATGACACATTACTGGATACAGTAGCATTTTGTCTTTGTCGGTGACGAAAGTCCGTAGTCACCCAAATAAAGTTGCATTGCTTCATACTCATCCATGGACTCGGGTGGCTTGTTTATCATCTTGGGCCAAGGTATCTCAACTGTCACCAGACTCCCAACAAAGAATGGGTCATAGAGAGAAGGCATTACCTCAAGCTTGCGGTGGCTTGCCGGCCGTAGGATCTCGATCAGCTAGCCACCAAGTTCCTTCAGAACTTCTTTCACCGATGCCATCGTCCAGGCCTAGTTCAGGAGGCCTTGATACATCTCAATCGTATCTACTTTTCCTAACGCTTTTGCTCTTGTTTTGGACTCTAATTTGCATAATTTGAATGAAACTAACCCTAAATGATATTGTTTTCAGTAGAACTACCATGGTGTTGTTTTTGTGTAGAAATAAAAGTTCTCGGAATGGAACGAAACTTTTTGCAGAATTATTTTACAATAAAAGAAAAATACTGGAGCCAAGAACCATTAGAGGGGGGGGGCTGGCTGAGCACAAGACACTAGGGCGCCCCCTCTGACGCCCCCTGGTGGGTTGTGCCCACCTATTGGCCCCGCAAACCCTAATTACAACTCCATAAATACCTATTTTTGGAAAAAATAGGAGAGGAAGTTTCATCGTGTTTTACGATACGGAGCCGCTGCTGCCTCCTCTTCTTCATCGGAAGCCACATCTGGAGCCCGTCTAGGTCTCCAGAGAGGGAATCTTCGTTCTTCTTCATCACCAACCCTCCTTCATCACCAATTCCATGATGCTCCCTACCAGGAGTGAGTAATTCCTTCGTAGGCTTGCTGGTCGGTGAGGAGTTGGATGGGATTCATCATGTAATAAAGTAAGTTGTGTTAGGGATTGTTCCGTAGTGTGCACTATGTTCTGAGATTGATGTTGCTATGTATTTGCCATGCTTAATGCTTGTCACTAGGGCCCGAGTGCCATGATTTCAGATCTGATCTGTTTATGTTTTCACCATTATATCTATGTTCTAGATCCGATCTTGCAAGTTATATGCACCCGCTACGTGTTATGATCCGTAAACCTTGGGGTGACAGTAATTGGGATACTTTCCGGTGATGACCATAGTTTGAGGAGTTCATGTATTCACTATGTGTTAATGTTTTGTTCTGGTTCTCTATTAAAAGGAGGCCTTAATATCCCATAGTTTCTTTATGGACCCCGCTGCCACGAGAGGGTAGGACAAAAGATGTCACACAAGTTCTTTTCCATAAGCACGTATGACTATTTACGGAATACATGCCTACATTATATTTATGAACTGGAGTTAGTTCTGTATCGCCCTAGGTTATGACTATTATATGATGAATATCATCCAACAAATTCACTGATCCAATGCCTACGAGTTCTCCACATATTGTTCTTGCTAAGTTACTAATGATGTTGTTACTGTTACACTTGCTACAAAACCATTGCTATTACTGTTACTGCTACTATTATCGTTACCACTACTATCAAAACTATCATACTACTGTGCTACCGATCACTTTGTTATAGATATTTAATCTCCAGGTGTTGTTGAATTGACAACTCAGCTGCTAATACATGCAAATATTCTTTGGCTCCCCTTGTGTTGAATCTATAAATTTGGGTTGAATACTCTACCCTCGAAAACTGTTGCGATCCCCTATACTTGTGGGTTATCAAGACCTTTTTCTAGCGTTGTTGCCGGGGAGCATAGCTATATTTGTTGAGTCACTAGGGTTATTACCTATTTATCACCATGAAGAATCTAAAGGATACCAAAACCAAGATTTTTCCCTCTAAGACGAGGGGGGTGTCGGTGTCAAAACTGGCGGATCTCGGGTAGGGGGTCCCGAACTGTGCGTCTAGGCGGATGGTAACAGGAGACAAGGGACACGATGTTTTACCCAGGTTTGGGCCCTCTTGATGGAGGTAAAACCCTACGTCATGCTTGATTAATATTGATGATGTGTGTTATAAGAGTGGATCTACCACAAGATCAAGGAGGCTAAACCCTAGAAGCTATCCTATGGTATGATTGTTGTTCGTCCTATGGACTAAAGCCATCCGGTTTATATAGACACCGGAGAGGGCTAGGGTTACACAGAGTCGGTTACAATGGTAGGAGATCTACATATCCGTATTGCCAAGCTTGCCTTCCACGCCAAGGAAAGTCCCATCCGGACACGGGACAAAGTCTTCAATCTTTTATCTTCATAGTCTTGGAGTCCGGCCGATCACGATAGTTTGGCTATCCGGACACCCCCTAGTCCGGAACTCCCTCAGTAGCCCCTGAACCAGGCTTCAATGACGATGAGTCCGACGCGCATGTTGTCTTCGGCATTGCAAGGTGGTTTCTTACTCCGAATAATTTATAGAAGATTGTGGAAACTAGGATAGTGTCCGGCTCTGCAAAAATAAACTCCACGTACCACCGTAGAGAGAATAATATTACACAAGTTCAATCTGCTGACGTATTTTGTGGTGTGACGTCACACCACTACCAAGCCTTTACTCAAATTGTTTTTATTGTTCCACCTCAGCGCGTTTAGCGAAGCGGTTTCCTTGGCACGTCTTGTCGAAGCAGAGATCGTGTTCCCCTTATTCCGGGATTCCCATCAATACGGACGTGGGTAACCCAACCACGCCATTGATTGTGGCGCTTGGGAGATAACCGAGTTTTACCAGGCCGGTGGGGACACATGTTTTTCTCCGCCCATACAAGGGGATAAAGATCCAAACCTTTTACCTGTGCCTTCTTCCTCCTTGGCTTATCCATCTCTGCAAACTCGAGCTCCAGCGCCCAAGTCCGCACTTCTCACCTCAACCTTCTCCAACTATGTCCGGAGCGGGAGGCAAGTGGATGGCCTCCTCCATCACGGAGGAGCAGATCCAGAAGCTGTGCAACGCCGGATATTTGTCCAGCAACATCGTGCACCAGCTCCCCGACGAGGGAGAGCTCATCCCCACCCCCAGGCCCCATGAGAGGGTAGTATTTCTTCCCCATTTCCTCCGCGGACTGGGCTTCCCACTTCATCCCTTTGTCCGGGGGCTCATGTTCTACTACGGCCTGGATTTCCATGATCTGACCCCGAATTTCATCCTCAACATCTCGGCGTTTATCGTCGTGTGCGAGGCGTTCCTCTGCATCCAGCCCCACTTCGGCTTGTGGCTCAAGATCTTCAGTGTCAAGCCGAAGGTTGTGAAGGGCAGCCAAGCGGAGTGTGGAGGCACCATGGTGGGCAGGATGTCCCACGTTACTTGGCTGGAGGGCACTTTCGTGGAAACCATTAAGGGGTGGCAATCGGGGTGGTTCTACATCACCGAGCCGTGTGACCCTGATTGGGCAGCGGCCCCCGAATTCAGATCTGGCATCCCCACACGGCTCACCTCCTCGAAAGAGAGTGGCCGGATCTGGGGTGATTCGGAGGAGCTGACTGGACTCCAAGCCTGTATCCAAAAGCTGGTGGACAAGAATCTCAAGCTTGTCAACGTAGTCCAGGTCATGCTCATCCGCCGGATTCTCCCGTGCCAACAACGGGGTTTCAACATGTGGGAGTTCGATCCGGCGCAGCACCAAACTCTAAGCGAGCTCTTCGACACTACGTACGAAGATGTCTGGAAGGTGCTGTTCAAGGGCGCCGAGGCTCCCGCATCCGCTACCGAAGATCGCGGATTCCGCTCGCAGCGTCCGGCTGACGAGGTAAGTAATTTTGTCCTTTACGGAACGCTCGTTTTCCATAGTTTGACTCTATGCGGGATCTAAACTCCCTTTACCTTTGACAGGACTGGCTGGCGAAGGCCGAACGGACCATCTGTCCGGCCCCATTGCCAGAGGACCCAGCGGACGCACGCCTAACGGGGCTGCTGGCTCCGCCACCCCACGTGGTGCCGGAGAAGAAGGACAAGAAGAAGGCCACGGGTACTCGAAAGAGTTCCCGTTTTCAAGTGTTATCGGATGATGAATCTGAGGCCGACTCCTCCCACCAAGGCGAGGAGGAGAAGAAGAAAGCCTCTCCCCCAGCGGGGGGAGGGAAGAAAAGGAAGGCATCCCCAACAAGGGAGGCCGAAGGGTCCAAGAAGGGAAAAATTCTTCCCCCGGACTGCTCTGCCAATGCCAGTGACGACGACGAGGACTGGCCTCCAAGGGCCAAGCCCCTGGCGAGATCGTAAGTATCCGGACTCCCGAATAACTTCAAGGTTTTTCGTTTTTGCCACATAATATCTTTCTAATGCCGCATACAACCCTGCAGTCCGCCCAAGGATGATCTCCCCGCTTCATCGAGCGGGTCCTTAGGTGCGTCGGATATGGATTCTCTTCCGACTGCCTCCACCCCCCGTGACGCGGACGATGCCGAGGTGGGATCCCAGGAAGGGACCCACCAGGAGGAGGAGGCCCCGGAGGTGTCGCAAGACAACCTCCCAGAGTTTGCACCGGACTCGGCCCCGGAACCCACAGTGGCTCCGGAGTCCGACGGGCGACCCCTTCGTAAGAAGGGCAAGACCGTGACGCCGGCAGCCTCCGTCCAACCGGAGGCGCCGGATAACTTGCTGGAGGCGCTTAATGACGCCTCCATTAAAGAGGAGCACCGCACTGTTATGAGTGCGGTGATTCAGAAGGTTCAGCTCGCCAAGAGCGGGCTGACCGAAGCCTGCAGCAGCCTTCTAACAGGCTTTGAGGTAAGAATTTTGATATATGTAAAATAGTACCGCATAGACAGTAGCCCCTGATGCTTAGTTCGGTGTTCAGAAAGAAAAGCTGGACTGAGGATCTTAAAAAGATATACGCAGGAGTCATAAAAAATATGTCAATATGGGATTGCAGGCTGCGTTGCTGACCTCTGCCGCACTGACTGCGGAGGTCAATACTTTGAAGGAAAGCCTCGACCGGTCCGAGAACGAGCTCGGCCGTGCCAAGAAGTAGCTCGAGGACAAGGAAGGTGAGTAACACCTTATTAAAATTGTACCTTACAGAAAAGGATTTTGGTTGCTAAAAGAATGACAAGGATAACGTGGGTATTGCAGGGGCCACTAACAAGGTGGCGACCCTGAAAGAGGCGGTGGCCGCGGCCGAACGCAATGTGGCCGCGGAGCGCACCGAGCGAGAGAAGTAGGAGGCGCGGGTGGCGGAGGTACAGCAAGAGCTCCAGAATCTCGTGAAAAACATGAGAGCCTGGAGCGTGACTCGAAGACTCGAGAGTCTGAGCTTGCAACGGCTCTTGAGAGTGCCAAAGCCACTAAGGCCGAAGCTGTTGGGGAACGTAGCAGAAATTCAAAAATTTTCCTACGTATCACCAAGATCTATCTATCGAGAGACCAGCAACGAGGGGAAGGAGAGTGCATCTACATACCCTTGTAGATCGCTAAGCGGAAGCCTTCAAGTGAACGGGGTTGATGGAGTCGTACTCGTCATGATCCAAATCACCGATGACCAAGTGCCGAACGGACGGCACCTCCGCGTTCAACACACGTACAGCCCGGTGACGTCTCCCATGCCTTGATCCAGCAAGGAGAGAGGGAGAGGTTGAGGAAGACTCCATCCAGCAGCAGCACAACGGCGTGGTGGTGGTGGAGGAGCGTGGCTATCCTGCAGGGCTTCGCCAAGCACCGCGGGAGAGGAGGAGTAGGGAGAGAGGTAGGGCTGCACCAAGAGGGAGAGGTTCTCATGTTATGGGCTGCTCCAATGCCTCAAGTATATATAGGGGGAAGGGGGGCTGCGCCCCCTTTAGGGTTTCCCACCCCAAGGGGTGCGGCCAGCCCTAGATGGGACTTGGAGGGGGCGGCCAAGACGGGGAGAGAGGGGGCGCGCCCTAGGGTGGGCCTATAGGCCCATCTACGCCTAGGGTTTCCCCTCTCCCCTCCTAGCTGCGCCTTGGGCAAGGGTGGGAGGTGCACCAGCCCACTCTGGGGCTGGTCCCTTCCCACTCTAGGCCCATACAAGCCTCCGGGGCCGGTGGCCCCACTTGGTGGACCCCCGGGACCCTCCCGGTGGTCCCGGTACGTTAC
Source organism: Triticum aestivum (assembly GCF_018294505.1). Lineage (NCBI taxonomy): Eukaryota > Viridiplantae > Streptophyta > Magnoliopsida > Poales > Poaceae > Triticum > Triticum aestivum. The sequence goes on along the minus strand of NC_057807.1, from coordinate 618,395,215 downwards.
CGATAAAACCCGAAACTTTTCCGGTGACCAAAACAGGACTTCCCATATATAAATCTTTACCTCCGGACCATTCCGGAACTCCTCGTGACGTCCGGGATCTCATCCGGGACTCCGAACAACATTCGGTAACCACATGCAAACTTCCTTTATAACCCTAGCGTCATCGATCCTTAAGTGTGTAGACCCTACGGGTTCGAGAGACATGTAGACATGACCGAGACGTTCTCCGGTCAATAACCAACAGCGGGATCTGGATACCCATGTTGGCTCCCACATGTTCCACGATGATCTCATCGGATGAACCACGATGTCAAGGACTCAATCGATCCCGTATGCAATTCCCTTTGTCTAGCGGTATTGTACTTGCCCGAGATTCGATCGTCGGTATACCGATACCTTGTTCAATCTCGTTACCGGCAAGTCTCTTTACTCGTTCCGCAACACATCATCCCGTGATCAACCCCTTGGTCACATTGTGCACATTATGATGATGTCCTACCGAGTGGGCCCAGAGATACCTCTCCATTTACACGGAGTGACAAATCCCAGTCTTGATTCGTGCCAACCCAACAGATACTTTCGGAGATACCTGTAATGCACCTTTATAGCCACCCAGTTACGTTGTGACGTTTGGTACACCCAAAGCATTCCTACGGTATCCGGGAGTTGCACAATCTCATGGTCTAAGGAAAAGATACTTGACATTAGAAAAGCTTTAGCATACGAACTACACGATCTTTGTGCTAGGCTTAGGATTGGGTCTTGTCCATCACATCATTCTCCTAATGATGTGATCCCGTTATCAATGACATCCAATGTCCATGGTCAGGAAACCGTAACCATCTATGGATCAACGAGCTAGTCAACTAGAGGCTTACTAGGGACATGGTGTTGTCTATGTATCCACACATGTATCTGAGTTTCCTATCAGTACAATTATAGCATGGATAATAAACGATTATCATGAACAAGGAAATATAATAATAACTAATTTATTATTGCCTCTAGGGCATATTTCCAACAGTCTCCCACTTGCACTAGAGTCAATAATCTAGTTCACATCGCCATGTGATTAACACTCACAGGTCACCTCGCCATGTGACCAACATCCAAAGAGTCTACTAGAGTCAATAATCTAGTTCACATCACTATGTGATTAACACTCAATGAGTTCTTGGTTTGATCGTGTTGCTTCTGAGAGACATTTTAGTCAACGGGTCTGAACCTTTCAGATCCGTGTGTGCTTTACAAATCTTTATGTCATCTCCTAGATGTAGCTACCACGTTCTATTTGGAGCCATTCCAAATAACTGTTCCACTTGGAGCTATTCTAAATTGTTGCCCCATTATACGTATCCGGTATCTCTACTCAGAGCTATCCGGATAGGTGTTAAGCTTGCATCGACATAACCCTTTTTGACGAACTCTTTTACCACCTCCATAATCAAGAAAAATTCCTTAGTCCACTAGTTACTAAGGATAACTTTGACCGCTGTCCTGTGATCCATTCTTGGATCACTCTTGTACCCCTTGACTGACTCATGGCAAGGCACACTTCAGGTGCGGTACACAGCATAGCATACTGTAGAGCCTATGTCTTAAGCATAGGGGACGACCTTCGTCCTTTCTCTCTATTCTGCCGTGGTCGAGCTTTAAGTATTAACTTCATACCTTACAACTCAGGCAAGAACTCCTTCTTTGACTGATCCATCTTGAACACCTTCAAGATCATGTCAAGGTATGTGCTCATTTGAAAGTATTATTAAGCATTTTGATCTATCCTTATAGATCTTGATGCTCAATGTTCAAGTAGCTTAATCCAGGTTTTCTATTGAAAAACACCTTTCAAATAACCCTATATGCTTTCTAGAAAATCTACGTCATCTCTGATCTATGATATGTCGACAACATATATTCATCAGAAATTCTATAGTGCTCCCACTCACTTCTTTGGAAATACAAGTTTCTCATGAACTTTGTATAAACCCAAAATCTTTGATCATTTCATCAAAGCGCACATTCCAACTCCGAGATGCTTACTCCAGTCCTTAGAAGGATTGCTGGAGCTAGCATACCTTTTAGCATCCTTAGGATCGACAAAACCTTTCTGATTGTATCACATACAACCTTTCCTTATGAAAGTTGGTAAGGAAACTCGTTTTGACATCCATCTGCCAGATTTCATAAATGCTGCTTATGCTAACATGATTCCGACGGACTCAAGCATTGCTACGGATGAGAAAAACTCATCGTAGTCAACTCCTTGAACTTGTGAAAAAACTCTTCGCCACAAGTCGAGCTTCATAGATGGTGACATTACCATCCACGCCCGTCTTCTTCTTAAAAGATCCATTTATCAAATGGCTTGCCGATCATTGGGCAAGTCCGCCAAAGTCCATGCTTTGTTCTGATACATGGATCCTATCTCGGATTTCATGGTTTCTTAACCATTTGTCGGAATTTGGGCCCACCATCGCTTCCCCATAGCTCGTAGGTTCATTGTTGTCTAGCAACATGACCTTCAAGACAGGATTACTGTACCACTCTGAAGCAGTACACATCCTTGTCACCCTACGAGGTACGGTAATGACTTGATCCGAAGTTTCATGATCACTATCATGAGCTTCTACTTCAATTGGTGTAGGTACCACAGGAACAACTTCCTGTGCCCTGCTACACACTAGTTGAAGTGATGGTTCAATAACCATACCAAGTCTCCACCATCCTCCCACTCAACTCTTTCGAGATAAACCTTTCCTCGAGAGAGGACCCGATTCAAGAAACAATCCATATTGCTTTTGGATCTGAATTAGGAGGTATACCCAACTATTTTGGGTGTCCTATGAAGATGCATTTTATCCGCTTTGGGTTCGAGCTTATCATGATGAAACATTTTCACATAAGCGTCGCAACCCCAAACTTTTAAGAAACGACAACTTAGGTTTCTCCAAACCATAGTTCAAACAGTGCCGTCTCAACGGAATTACGTGGTGCCCTATTAAAGTGAATGCGGTTGCCTCTAATGCCTAACCCATGAACGATAGTGGTAATTCGATAAGAGACATCATGGTACCCACCATATCCAATAGGGTGCAACTATGATGTTCGGACACACCATCACACTATGGTGTTCCAGGCGGTATTAATTGTAAAACAATTTCCACAATGTCTTAATTGCGTGCCAAAACTCATAACTCAGATATTCATCTCTATGATCATATCATAGACATTTTATCGTCTTGTCACAATGATCTTCTACTTCACTCTTAAATTACTTGAACCATTCAATAATTCAGACTTGTGTTTCATCAAGAAAATATTCTCAACATCTACTCGAATCATCTGTGAAGTAAGAACATAACGATATTCACTGCATGCCTCAGCACTCATTGGACTGCACACATCAAAATGTGTTACTTCCAACGAGTTGCTATCTTGTTCCGTCTTACTAAAACGAGGCTTTCAGTCATCTTGCCCATGTGGTATGATTTGCATGTCTCAAGTGATTCAAAATCAAGTGAGTTCAAACGGTCCATTTGCATGGAGTTTCTTCATGCATATATACCAATAGACATGGTTCGCATGTCTCAAACTTTTAAAAAATGAGTGAGTCCAAAGATCCATCAACATGGAGCTTCTTCATGCATTTTATACCGATATGACTTACGTGGCAGTGCCACAAGTAGGTGGTACTATCATTACTATCTTTTGGCATGAACATGTGTATCACTACGATCGAGATTTCAATGAACCATTCATTTTAGGTGCAAGACCATTGAAGGTATTATTCAAATAAATAGAGTAGCCATTATTCTCTTTAAATGAATAATCGTGTTGCGATAGTCATAATCCAATCATGTCTATGCTCAACGCAAACACCAAATAACAATTATTCAGGTTTTAACACCAATCTCGATGGTAGAGGGAGCGTGCGATGCTTGATCATATCAACATTGGAAACATTTCCAACACATATCGTCAGCTCACCTTTAGCTAGTCTCCGTTTATTCCGTAGCTTTTATTTCGAGTTACTAACACTTAGCAACCGAATCGGTATCTAATACCCTGGTGCTACTAGGAGTACTAGTAAAGTACACATCAACACAATGTATATCCAATATACTTCTATCGACCTTGCCAGCCTTCTCATCTACCAAGTATCTAGGGTAATTCTGCTCCAGTGGTTGTTCCCTTATTACAGAAGCACTTAGTCTCGGGTTTGGGTTCAACCTTAGGTTTCTTCACTAGAGCAGCAGCTGAATTGCCGTTTCATGAAGTATCCCTTTGTTCCCTTGCCCTTCTTGAAACTAGTGGTTTCACCAACCATCAACAATTGATGCTCCTTCTTGATTTCTACTTTCGCGGTGTCAAACATCACGAATATTTCAAGGATCATCATATCTATCCCTGATATGTTATAGTTCATCACGAAGCTCTAGCAGCTTGGTGGCAATGACTTTGGAGAAACATCACTATCTGGAAGATCAACTCCCACTCGATTCAAGTGATTGTTGCACTCAGACAATCTGAGCACAAGCTCAGCAATTGAGCTTTTCTCCCTTAGTTTGCAGGTTAAGAAAATCGTCGGAGGTCTTATACCTCTTGACGTGGGCACGAGCCTGAAATCCCAATTTCAGCCCTCGAAAACATCTCATATGTTCCGCGACGTTTCGAAAAACGTCTTTGGTGCCTCAACTCTAAACCGTTTAACTGATCTATCATGTAGTTATCAAAACGTGTATGTCCGATGTTCGCAACATCCACAAACAACGTTTGGGGTTCGGCACACTGAGCAGTGCATTAAGGACATAAGCTTTCTACTGTCCGCATAATTGCTACTTTCAACTTTCAACTATATTTTCTCTAGGAACATATCTAAAACAGTAGAACTAAAGCGCGAGCTATGACATAATTTGCAAAAAGTCTTTTGACTATGTTCAAGATAATTAAGTTCATCTTATGAACTCCCACTCAGATAGACATCCCTCTGGTCATCTAAGTGATTACATGATCCGAGTCAACTAGGCCGTGTCCGATCATCACGTGAGACGGACTAGTCATCATCGGTGAACATCTTCATGTTGATCGTATCTACTATACGACTCATGCTCGACCTTTCGATCTCCGTGTTCCAAGGCCATGTTTGTACATGCTAGGCTCGTCAACTTAACCCTAAGTGTTTTCGCATGTGTAAATCTGTCTTACACCCGTTGTATGTGAACGTAAGAATCCATCACACCCGATCATCACGTGGTGCTTAGAAGCGACGAACTGTAGCAACAGTGCACAGTTAGGGGAGAACACTTCTTGAAATTGGTGTAAGGGATCATCTTATTTACTACCGTCGTTCTAAGTAAACAAGATGCATAAACATGATAAACATCACATGCAATCAAATATAGTAGTGACATGATATGGCCAATATCATATAGCTCCATTGATCTCCATCTTCGGGGCTCCATGATCATCATCGTCACCGGCATGACACCATGATCTCCATCATCGTGTCTTCATGAAGTTGTCTCGCCAACTATTACTTCTACTACTATGGCTACCGGTTAGCAATAAAGTAAAGTAATTACATGGCATTGTTCAATGACACGCATGTCATACAATAAATTAAGACAACTCCTATGGCTCCTGCCGGTTGTCATACTCATCGATATGCAAGTCGTGATTCCTATTACAAGAACATGATCAATCTCATACATCACATATCATTCATCACATTCTTCTTGGCCATATCACATCACATAGCATACCCTGCAAAAACAAGTTAGACGTCCTCTAATTGTTGTTTGCATGTTTTACGTGGCTGCTATGGGTTTCTAGCAAGAACGTTTCTTACCTACGCGAAACCACAACGTGATATGTCAATTGCTATTTACCCTTCATAAGGACCCTTTTCATCGAATCCGTTCCGACTAAAGTGGGAGAGACTGGCACCCGCTAGCCACCTTATGCACCAAGTGCATGTCAGTCGGTGGAACCTGTCTCACGTAAGAGTACGTGTAAGGTCGGTCCGGGCCGCTTCATCCCACAATACCGTCGAAACAAGATTGGACTAGTAACGGTAAGCATATTGTACAAAATCAACGCCCACAACTACTTTGTGTTCTACTCGTGCAAAGAATCTACGCAATAGACCTAGCTCATGATGCCACTGTTGGGGAACGTAGCAGAAATTCAAAAAATTTCCTACGTATCACCAAGATCTATCTATGGAGAGACCAGCAACGAGGGGAAGGAGAGTGCATCTACATACCCTTGTAGATTGCTAAGCGGAAGCGTTCAAGTGAACGGGGTTGATGGAGTCGTACTCGTCGTGATCCAAATCACCGATGACCAAGTGCCGAACGGATGGCACCTCCGCGTTCAACACACGTACAGCCCGGTGACGTCTCCCATGCCTTGATCCAGCAAGGAGAGAGGGAGAGGTTGAGGAAGACTCCATCCAGCAGCAGCACAACGGCGTGGTGGTGGTGGAGGAGCGTGGCTATCCTGTAGGGCTTCGCCAAGCACCGCGGGAGAGGAGGAGTAGGGAGAGAGGTAGGGCTGCACCAAGAGGGAGAGGTTCTCGTGTTATGGGCTGCTCCAATGCCTCAAGTATATATAGGGGGAAGGGGGGCTGCGCCCCCTTTAGGGTTTCCCACCCCAAGGCGTGCGGCCAGCCCTAGATGGGACTTGGAGGGGGCGGCCAAGAGGGGGAGAGAGGGGGCGCGCCCTAGGGTGGGCCTATAGGCCCATCTGCGCCTAGGGTTTCCCCTCTCCCCTCCTAGCTGCGCCTTGGGCAAGGGTGGGAGGCACACCAGCCCACTCTGGGGCTGGTCCCTTCCCACTCTAGGCCCATACAAGCCTCCGGGGCCGGTGTCCCCACTTGGTGGACCCCCGGGACCCTCCCGGTGGTCCCGGTACGTTACCGATAAAACCTGAAACTTTTCCGGTGACCAAAACAGGACTTCCCATATATAAATCTTTACCTCCGGACCATTCCGGAACTCCCCGTGATGTCCGGGATCTCATCCGGGACTCCTAACAACATTCGGTAACAACATGCAAACTTCCTTTATAACCCTAGCGTCATCGAACCTTAAGTGTGTAGACCCTACGGGTTCGGGAGACATGTAGACATGACCGAGACGTTCTCCGGTCAATAACCAACAGCGGGATCTGGATACCCATGTTGGCTCCCACATGTTCCACGATGATCTCATCGGATGAACCACGATGCCAAGGACTCAATCGATCCCGTATGCAATTCCCTTTGTCTAGCGGTATTGTACTTGCCCGAGATTCGATCGTCGGTATACCGATACCTTGTTCAATCTCGTTACCAGCAAGTCTCTTTACTCGTTCCGCAACACATCATCCCGTGATCAACCCCTTGGTCACATTGTGCACATTATGATGATGTCCTACCGAGTGGGCCCAGAGATACCTCTCCGTTTACACGGAGTGACAAATCCCAGTCTCGATTCGTGCCAACCCAACAGATACTTTCGGAGATACCTGTAATGCACCTTTATAGCCACCCAGTTACGTTGTGACGTTTGGTACACCCAAAGCATTCCTACGGTATCCGGGAGTTGCACAATCTCATGGTCTAAGGAAAAGATACTTGACATTAGAAAAGCTTTAGCATACGAACTACACGATCTTTGTGCTAGGCTTAGGATTGGGTCTTGTCCATCACATCATTCTCCTAATGATGTGATCCCGTTATCAATGACATCCAATGTCCATGGTCAGGAAACCGTAACCATCTATTGATCAACGAGCTAGTCAACTAGAGGCTTACTAGGGACATGGTGTTGTCTATGTATCCACACATGTATCTGAGTTTCCTATCAATACAATTATAGCATGGATAATAAACGATTATCATGAACAAGGAAATATAATAATAACTAATTTATTATTGCCTCTAGGGCATATTTCCAACAGAAGCCTACAAGGCCCTCCAGGAGATCGAGGCGGTGAAGAAAATAGCAGCGGGTAAGGCATTTTTCATGCAAAGTAAGCATGTGAGTGTTAATTACCTATTGCTTACCCGAATTCGGAGCTCTCCAGGAGCATTCGCAGATCTTCCTCGCAGCGTGTCCGATGCTGCCGCGTTCTACCGGGCCGAGGAGGGGAGCTCAATGGAGAAGGTCTTCTGGTCTCAGTATGCTGACGCCGGACATCCGGTGCCCCTTAGCGACCAGCTGACGCAACTGGTAGAGCTCCACAAGGCGGCCGAACAGGCCATGAAGGGCCTCATAGTTCGGATGTGGCCTAAGGAGGCCATGCCTGGGAGCTACTTCGGCCTGGTGCGGCGGCTGGTGGATGCATGCTCGTGGGTTGAAGTCATCAAGCACTCCGCCTGTATTGAAGGTGCCCGTCGGGCCCTTGCCCGCGCAAAGGTGCACTGGGGCAAGATGGATGCCCAGAAACTCGTGACGGACCTGCCACCAGAGGGCAAGGAGCATCGCACGCCCGAGATGTATTATAAGAGTGTGCTGAAGGGCACCCGCACTATTGCGGGTGAGTGCTCCAAAGATGTAATATTTGAGTAGACTCGCATTTTGTTATCCTGTGCGCTGAAAACTTAGTTCATATGCGCTAAGCAACGCTTGTTTATTTAAAATATTACCTTCTGTGCGGCTGTTTATCAAATCTGAGAGATGGCAAGTCATCAGCTTCAGCCCCCATGCCACGAGTGTTGGGGTGTTTGGGATAAACTTGAGCACTCTTGTTCCCATTTTTGGGTCCATCTAGGGAGGCGCTCAACACAGCGAACAAGGCAACCAGACTTATAATGCTTGAACACTCTCACTTAGCCATAGAATTCTATAATTTTAAATTTCGGCTAAGCCCCTAGTGTTCGGAAGGCCGAATTTGGGGCGCTATCCACGCCTGGGCCGGACAAGATCCGGCTCCTCGCTCTAAGCGGCATAAGTCTTTAAGGACTCGCAAAAAACCTCTCAAACAGCGACCGGCTCTCGCCTCATCATGACGGTCAGCTTTAGCTTTCTCCACTGAGGCATTAACCCAGCTCAACTGGGGCGCAATCGCAGTGGTTCTCCCAGTGCTACCTTAGCCGATACAACGGAACGTAAGGTACCAAAACATGGGAGCCGGGCAAACCCAACTATTGACCCAAGACATGATTCGGAGCTGATGCATATAATGCTATAAGTTCGGAGTGCCGCACTTGTGAAAGTGTTCGGACTTATCACACCATGATGCGGGAAATGTAAGCCCCTAGTGTATTAGCCGTACCAAAGCGTATGGATGCAACATGTCACAAATGAACATATGTATAAGAGAGAAATGCAATTGGAAGCAAAAAGGTGCTGCATTACTTATTAAAGAAAAACTGATGTAAGTGCAGAACGATACAAATGGTGCGATAAGCAAGGGATGGGACTGTTAAACATGTCCCCCTCCAGGGGTAGGCTGCTGAATGGTGCATAAAACAGATTTAATGCTCGTAATGGAGACCACCTGGATATTTGTTGTAGCCTTTATCCTTCCCTGGCTGTTGCATCGTGAATTCGGTAGGTCTGCTGCCGGATAGGGCCTCTGACGAACGGAGTCCTATGGGTAAAAAAGGAAAAAGAAAAGAAAAAAAGAACGACACACTTGAGAGCCCCTGGTGTGGTTGAGCCGCAGTCTGGGCCTATCATGGTCGTGCCCCTCTCCCCATGCCCATGGTATCTTCAGAGCATAATGGTGTACGCGAAGGGCCTATTTTGACGTTTCACAGGGGCTGGGGTTGGGGCCACACTGCTATGCTGGCTCAGAACGTGCCAGGTGGTCTTGTTGTAGGTTACTCCAGGCGCGCTTAGCTGTGTCCGGCTGCTTAACGGCCGGACTCGAGAATTGCCTTAAGAGGCTGCATTGTACTTCTGCCACGAGAGCCGCTGTATGTTCCTCCGTTCGGAGAGAACGTTCAGTGTTTCCGTTGACCGTGATGACTCCTCGAGGGCCTGGCATCTTGAGCTTGAGGTATGCGTAGTGCGGCACCGCGTTGAACTTTGCAAACGCGGTACGTCCGAGCAAGGCATGATAGCCGTTGCGGAACGGAACTATGTCGAAGATTAACTCCTCGCTTCGGAAGTTATCCGGGGATCCGAAGACCACATCCAGTGTGACTGAGCCTATACAATTGGCTTCTACACCTGGTATGACGCCTTTAAAGGTCGTCTTGGTAGGTTTAATCCTTGAGGGGTCTATGCCCATTTTGTGCACTGTATCCTAATAAAGCAGGTTCAGGCTGCTGCCGCCGTCCATCAGGACTCTGGTGAGGTGAAATCCATCGACGATTGGGTCTAGGACCAATGCGGTGAATCCGCCGTGGCGGATGCTGGTGGGGTGGTCCCTTCGGTCAAAAGTGATCGGGCAGGAGGACCATGGATTGAACTTCGGGGCAACTGGCTCCATCGCGTATACGTCCCTGAGTGCACGCTTCCGCTCCCTTTTGGGTATGTGCGTTGCGTATATCATGTTCACCGTCCGCACCTGTGGGGGGAAACCCTTCTATCCTCTATTGTTCGGTGGTCGGGTCTCTTCCTCGTCATCGCTATGCAGCCCCTTGTCATTGTTTTCGGCAATTAACTTGCCCACCTGCTTGAATACCCAACAGTCCCTGTTGGTGTGGTTGGCTGGTTTTTCGGGGGTGCCGTGTATCTGGCACGAGCGGTCGAGTATTTGGTCCAAATTGGACGGACCCGGAGTAGTTCTTTTGAATGGCTTTTTCCGCTGACCGGGTTTAGAGCCTCTGAATCCGGCATTGACTGCCGTATCCTCACTATTGTCGCCGTTGATGCGGCGCTTGTTTTTGTTACGACGCGACCTGCCATTTTGGTCCTTGAAATCCGGACTGCCAGAATTTTTGCTGAGGTTGTTGCTGCGTGCTAGCCAGCTGTCCTCACCCGCGCAGAAGCGGGTCATGAGTGATGTGAGGGCTGCCATGGATTTCGGCTTTTCCTGTCCCAGGTGCCGGGCAAGCCATTCGTCGCGGATATTATGCTTGAAGGCCGCGAGGGCCTCCGCGTCCGGACAGTCGACGATTTGGTTTTTCTTGGTTAAGAATCGTGCCCAGAATTGTCTGGCCGATTCGTCTGGCTGCTGAATTATGTGGCTTAGGTCATCAGCGTCTGGTGGTCGCACATATGTGCCTTGGAAGTTATCGAGGAATGCGGCTTCCAGGTCTTCCCAACTCCCAATTGACTCTGCTGGCAAGCTGTTAAGCCAATGCCGGGCTGGTCCTTTAAGCTTGAGGGGGAGATATTTGATGGCGTGAAGATCGTCGCCGCGGGCCATGTGGATGTGAAGGAGGTAGTCTTCGATCCAAACCACGGGGTCTGTTGTGCCATCATAGGATTCAATATTGACGGGTTTAAACCCTTCGGGGATTTGATGATCCATTACTTCATCTGTGAAGCATAGTGGGTGTGCGGCGCCTCTGTACTGGGCGCTATCACGACAGAGCTCAAGGGAGCTTTGTCTATTTTGTTCAGCCCGGCCGGATTTACTGTGTCCGGCGCGACGGTTGTCGTCATGTGTCGTAGGGCGCCCACGCGATCCATAGATCGATCTTGATTGTCTTGCCTTATCCTCCAATATATCTCGCAAGTCCGGAGCGTTCCCCTGTGGCCTTGTGCTTTTCGAGCGATGCCGGGGTACGGGTCTAGTGAAGGGCCTAGAGGCCTCTCTGTCGCGACCACGGGGTGGTCGGTCAGCCGTATTGTCTCCTGGTGATGCGGGTTCATACGCTTCCTCCTCTAATCGGGGGAGCAGCTTGCGTTTAGGGTAGCTTTTGGAGGGGCGTTCGAGCTCATGCTCTTCGGCCGCGAGGGCTTCGGTCCATCCGTCGGCTAGCAGATCTTGATCAGCTCTAAGCTGTTGCTGCTTTTTCTTGAGGCTGTTCGCCGTGGCCATAAGCCTGCGTTTAAAACGCTCTTGTTCGACGGGATCCTCAGGCACGACGAATTCGTCGTCGTCGAGGCTTGCCTCGTCTCCGGAGGGAGGCATATAATCCTCTACCTCTTCTTCTGCCGCTCTCTCATGAGGGCTGGCGTCTCCGTCCTCCTGCGCTGGATCTTGCTGGAGTGGGTTGTCTTCGGCACTGTCCGGTGTATTATAATCTCCGGTGCCGGAATCTTCATTCTTGCTGTGGCGGGATTTAGAGCGGCGCCGCTGACGCCGGCGCTTGGGCTGTTTCTTGGAGGGGTCATCCTCTGCTGTTCCTTCGCCATTCCCATCCTTTGGGATATCCACCATGTATATGTCATATGATGAGGTGGCTTTCCAGTGCCCGGTGGGCGCTGGTTCTTGGTCGTCTCCGGCATCGTCGTCCATACCGTCGATGTCTTCGGAGTCGTAGTCTAGCATGTCGGTTATATCATCGACAGCGGCTACCAAGTGGGTGGTGGGTGGGCTTTGAATTTCTTCGTCGTCCGCATCCCAACCGTCCTGACCGCAGTCTGGCCAGGGCTCTCCTGATAACGAGAGATACGTTAGCGAACTCAAGATGTCACCGAAAGGTGAGTGTTGAAAGATGTCCGTTGCGGTGAACTCCATGATCGGCGCCCAATCGGATTCGATCGGAGGGGGCGCGGGAGGTTCGGAGTCCGGCGAGGAGTCCGGCACCTCGGAGTCACGAGCTTTATGAGGGACAAGGTCAATGTTCGGCTCTATCGCCGTAGAGGCTGCAGCCCCCGAGGTGGTGTCTAGCCATCCGTCCTCGATCTGTGTAGCCGGCTCTAAATTGAAGATCAGAGTGGGTTCGAGTGCGGCCTCCAGGGTACTGCCCGGCTGCAGAGCTAAATCATGCTCGCCATGACAGTGTGGCGCGCTCGGCTGTGGCTCGAATCCATCGAGGATCAAGTCCCCACGGATGTCAGCCATGAAGTTCAAACTTCCAAATCTGACCTGACGGCCAGGGGCATAGCTTTCGATCTGCTCCAGACGGCCAAGCGAATTGGCCCGCAGTGCAAAGCCGCCGAATACGAAGATCTGTCCGGGGAGAAAGGTCTCACCCTGGACTGCGTCGTTTATGATGGTCGAAGAAGTCATCGAGCCTATCGGTGACGACACAGAGGAACTCTTAATGAAAGCGCCAATGTCGGTGTTAAAACCGGCGGATCTCGGGTAGGGGGTCCCGAACTGTGCGTCTAGGTAGATGGTAACAGGAGACAAGGGGCACGATGTTTTACCCAGGTTCGGGCCCTCTTGATGGAGGTAAAACCCTACGTCCTGCTTGATTAATATTGATGATGTGTGTTACAAGAGTGGATTTACCACGAGATCAAGGAGGCTAAACCCTAGAAGCTAGCCTATGGTATGATTGTTGTTCATCCTATGGACTGAAGCCATCTGTTTTATATAGACACCGGAGAGGGCTAGGGTTACACAGAGTTGGTTACAATGGTAGGAGATCTACATATCCGTATTTCCAAGCTTGCCTTCCACGCCAAGGAAAGTCCCATCCGGACACGGGACGAAGTCTTCAATCTTGTATCTTCATAGTCTTGGAGTCCGGCCGATCACGATAGTTCAGCTATCTGGACACCCCCTAGTCCGGAACTCCCTCGGGGGGTAAGGAACTACCATCTAGTTCTGCACTTGATTCGCCTTCTATTTTGAGTAAACTTGCAACACCACCACATGCTACTAATCCTGATATGTCGCAAGTTATTGATGATACTACTTCTGCTATGAATGATACTTATGATGATGATATTACCTTGTTTGAGGATAATGTACCACTATCTAGGTTGATAAATAAATTGCTAGAGCTAAAGAGAATGAAATGAAATTACTGAAACTAATGAGATCGCTGAAACTGATGAAGTCCTTGAAACTAAGAATCTTGAAACACTTATTAGATGTAGCTCTCCTCGATATGAATTGCCTAAGATACCAAAAGGTTTTGTTATGGATGAGAAGGCAGCTAGATACTTTATTGCTTTGCAATGATAGAGATGATCTTAATAAATTATTACGCGAATTGAAAGAAAAATCTTTGAATGCTAGAATGAAATGTGATCCTAAGCTTGCTACTTCACCTACCTTTGTTACTAATAAGGATTATGAATTCTCTGCCGACACAGAGTTAATTGCTCTGGTTGAATCTGATCCTTTCCATGGTTATGAAACTGAAACTGTCGTGGCACATCTTACTAAGTTAAATGATATAGCCATCCTTTTTGCTCATGATGAGAAAAAATGCTACTATTATATTCTCAAGTTATTTCTGTTCTCATTAAAGGGTGATGCTAAGATATGGTACAATACTCTTGCTCCTGGTTGTGCGCATATGTCAGGACCCCGACTCAATGCCACATCGATCTAGCATGTAACACCTCATATCACTTTGCGGCCTCACGCACGGTATTCCCACGGGTGTCGCCTTACCTTAGCCCGGGACCGTTTGCGCCTTTTGGCACACGTATATGACGGTGTCGCTAGCATCCATATGATAAGGAGCCCGGGCTGACATGGCTAGTCGTAAACCCAAAGTGGCACAGACTTACAGGGACAGGCATCCATGACCCAGCATCGAACGTGTCGGTCATCAACGAGTGAATCCAGGCTGTAGCACTGGGCTAGCAGGACTCCGGTGAACCGGGCTGTAGCAGGCTAACAGGACTCCGGTATTCATCGCGTAACATTTCCCCGAAGGGACAGACACAGGAACGAAGAAGGACACATGCCGGCCAGCCTAAGTGTTCCGGGGCAGTAGCAAGCTACCATGGCTCGGTGGAAACACTAGGAGACATTTCCCCGTAAGAGAGGCTACCAAGGATAAACAACTAGATGGTCAGATCCCACACATACCAAGCATTTCAATAACATACACACAATATGCTCGATATGTGCAAATACAACATGGCATCACAACATGACTCTACGACTCAAGTAATTTATTCAATAGGCTCCGAGGAGCGAGATATTACAAACATAGGTCTCATGACCCAACAATCAGAGCATACAAATCAAAGCACAAGCGGAAGCTATCATGTCTGAGTACAGACATCTATAAATGAAAAAGGCTTGAAAGCCTGACTATCTATCAGATCCTGCCGAGGGCTCAAGATCGTAGCTGAGGTAACAAGCTAAACGTCGAAGTCCACGCGAAACTACTAGTGAGACCGAAGTCTCTCTGCAAAAACATAAAATAGGCAAACGTGAGTACAAATGTACCCAGCAAGACTTACATCAGAACTAACTACATATGCATCATTTTCAACAAGGGGATGGTGGGGTTTAACTGCAGCAAGCCAGCTTTGACTCGGTGGCTATCCTGAACTACGACTGCAATGTAACTCTTTGAGGTGGCGCACATGAGTCCACATATTCACCATATCAATACACCACTATGGATCCGCTCCCGTCTCCCTACGAGAACGCCATCCATAGCACTCACGCTTATCTTGCGTATTTTAGAGTATCCACTTTCACTTGTCTATGAACTGATATAAGCAACCCAGAAGTCCTTTTCCGCGGACACAGCTATTCGAATAGATCATATTAACCCTGCAGGGGTGTACTTCTTCACACACGCTCTCACCACTTACCGCCGTTTACACGACATGTACTCGGCAACCTTCAAGCGGAAGCCCAACGTGGGTGTCGGCCACGGCCTACCTAAACACTCAAGTCTCTAGTCCAGGTTTATCGCCTATTCGGGTTCCATCCATGAGGAGATCCGGCCGGAGTTTCGCTCACAGCCCCAAACGATGTGAACAGGGTTCCCGAGACACCAAACGGGCGCCCGGTACACCGTGCCACGTGCCTACCGCATCACAGCCCACCCCTACGGTCAGCGCTGCGCACGGCCTCCAGCATACTACAAACACCAGAAACTACTTGCAACTCCTGGACAGAGGACAAGGGTGATCAAGAAGCCGAGAGGGTCCATTGGTTTCGGGCCTAATGCGTGGTAGTAGCTGAATCATGGATCACAAACACAGAACTCAGTTCCTGAGGACGGCTGCAATGAGACAACCCACCATGTACTCCTACATGGCCTCTCACCGCTACCTTTACCAAATCGTGTTCACACACAGTAGGACATGTTCACACGCCTCTGATTCATCCCCGATGAATCAGACCCGACTCAACTCTAAGCAGTAGCAGGCATGACAACAAACATAAATGAGTAGGCACATCAGGGCTCAAACAACTCCTACTCATGCTAGTGGGTTTCATCTATTTACTGTGGCAATGACAGGTCATGCAAAGGATAAAGGCGTTCAGCTACCGCAGCAAGTAATAGTTGAATTGTTGTTGTCCTAATGCAGTAAAAGAGAGCAGGAGCGAGAGAGTGGGATTTTATCGGAATGAACAAGGGGGTTTTGCTTGCCTGGCACTTCTGAAGATAATATAGCTCTTCATCGGTGTCATCGATCACGTCGTCGGTACACGTCTATCGAGAGGGGACAATTACCGGCAAATACAGAAAAACACGATCAATGCAATGCACAATATGATGCATGCTATGACATGGCAATATGAATGGGTTTTGGGCTAATGCACCTAAAACCAGATTAAATGAAGTTGGTTTGAATCCAAGATTCAAATTCAAACTCCATATGTGATTATTTAAATGTCATTCACTTCATTTGCCCTAAACAGTAGTGATAAGTTGTTCTAACATGCATGAAAATGGTACAGATGGATTCCTTGAATTTTTCTGATAATTTTTCATATATAATTATTTAATTTGGAGTTACGGTTAATTTTCTATGAATTTTGGAAGTTTTAGGCATTTTTCTGGAATTTTAGAATTAAATTAAATCCAGAAAGCATTACTGCGTCAGCATGACGTTGGCATGACGTCAGCAAGTCAACAGGGGCCGGCTCGGGTCAAACCTGATGTGTGGGGTCCACACGTCAGTGACACAGGGGCTAATCCCGCGTTGACCCGGGCTTTGACCCACTACGGGGCCCACTGTCAGTGGCTGTGGGGGGTGTTTAGGGCGTCATTAGTGCTAATTAGGCGTGCCACGTCGGCAGTCGCCGGAGTTCGGCCGGCGACGACCACGGCCGACAGCGGAGGTGCACCGTGCGCTCGCTACGGAGCACCATTTGACGTGTGGTTTGCTCCTACGGGTTCCTGGGAGGAAGGTGCATCTAAAGAGGTAAGTGACAGCAGCTGGGGTGGTCGGAGCTGCCGGCGGCGAGCTCCTTTGCGGCTGCCGGAGTTCGGGCAATCTCGGGGTCGGGGTTAGGGAGCACGGCAGGAGGAGCTGGGGCGTGCTACAGACTCCTGAGATCACGGTGAGCACGTCAGTGGGCTCGGATACGAGCTGGGGTGGCTGTGGCCACGGCCACGCCATGGCCGGCGGCGAGGAGCAATCGGCTCCGGTGAAAAGGTGGCTAGGGTACGGGAACGAGCGTGAGGAGGAGGGGGAATGGAAGAGTAGCTCACAGGGGTTGCGACGGTGGCCTCGGGGAGCTCGGGGAGGCACCGGAGCCGACGAATTTGACGAAGATGGCCGGCAGGTCCGAGGTAGAAGACGACGGCGATGGCGGCGATGCAGGGCTTCCGGAGGGCTGTGGATCGGTGGGGAGGCAGAGGGAGGACCGGCGGAGCTTCCTGGGGCGTCGGCGAGGCTAGGGGTGGCCGGTGGCCATGGGTACGGCGACGATGGCGGCGAGCTCCGCTCGGTGGTGTGCGCGAGAGGGAAACAGAGGAGGGAATGGGGTCCAGGGGGAGAGAGGGGAGGTGCAGGGGGCGAGGGCGTCTCCGTGGCATCGCGAGGGAGTCGGGGAGGCTGCCACGGCGAAGCAGGAGGTGGCCGGCGCTCTTCGGGCGCGCGCCATGCCTCGCCTCTGCCTCCTGGCAGAGGAAGAAGAGGACAAGGGGGAAAGGAGGTGGGCTGGGCCGCGCAGGTGGGCTGCACAGGGGGGCTGGGCCAGCATAGGTGAGCGCCAGGTAGTACCTTCTCTTTTCTTTTTATTTACTGTTTTCTATTTTTGTTCTGTTTGTTTTGAATTTGGTTTTGAAACCAATTCAATTTATTTTGCTTCTGACAATATTTTTAGGAGCTAAAAGAATTAAAACAATGCTCCACAAAAAATATTTCAGAATTATTGGACCTATATTTATTTAACAGTAGATATAAGTCCAATTCAAATAGCTATTGATTTAATTCAAATACCCAAAATAAATGTTTCTGAGATACCGAAAATATTGGTTTGGATTTTACCTCTTGCCAATATTTCCAGAGGATAACAAGAACATTTTCTTGGACTTATTTGAAGCAATTTTTATCTTGATCATTTTCATTTTTTTAAAAAGGATTCTGAGGCTTTGAAAATTCCTCAATTCAAATTTCATTTGAATTTAAACATGATGCAGCAACCAAGCTAGTCCAAGGCCAGGGTAAAGCTAGGGATGTGACAACTCACCCCCACTAAACAAGAATCTCGTCTCGAGATTCAAGCGTAGGGTAAGGTGAAAGGTAAATGCAACTAGTATAATCTTCACGATCCAGGTTGCACTTCATAGGAACGTTGATTCGATCACCATCATTGTCTTGTCGTCTTGCTCTGAGAACCCCAGCTAATCATGACAAGAAGAGGAAAGGAAAACTCTAGAAGAATTAATCTTCTCAAAGAACGAACAACTCAGGATTAACTCACGGAATGAGACATAGAACCATCTCTCGGGTTGAGACACGAGATACACATCAAGAGGGGTGGAGAGAACGGATGACGAAGGTTCACTAGGTGGACAACGATTCCACACCTAAGAAGGTGGTGAACGGTTGTCAACGTAGCGAGGAGTTGAGTTGCCATGATATCACAACGAGGCACCTTAGGGACGGTGACTCGTAGAAATATCCCCTTAAGTGGCAAAAAGAATTACCTTTGATTCAGAGATCCTTGAGACTCTTTATACCAGCCTAAGGCAATCACAAGCGATCATTTGGAGGGGGTCGGTAGGATGGCATACTCGGACTTGGATGATGTGGATTACCTTGTTGAAGACAACGTAATGGATGAATTTGCTTATCACCGGAAATGGAAGAGACCCATGGTAGAATGGAACATTGGCGGTGCAAGCTGGGAACAAAATGCAAATGTTGGGAATGATTCTGGTAACTGGGGAGAACCCAACAATAGAGGGTGAATTCACTGTTTGAAAAGGTCATAGCATTGCCGAGGAAACTGAGAGCAAACCCAGTTAGTGCCGATGATAACACCTAGCGCTTGTGCGTGCTCTCAAGAACTTGAGCATTTCCATATTCATCAAGGTTTTACCAACATCCTTGTCAAGGATCCTGGCAACACAACATACCACCATGATGAACAACGATGGACGATGCAGATGCATAGGAAGATAACATCAACTCAGATTTCATCCTAGCGAGGACAAGGAAACAAAATCTGGATGATCGACCGAGAGACATTTAGCACTCCGCTTCTAATGTTCTCCTTGATGTGCTAGTGTAATCCAATCATTGAAATGGTTTGATAACTAGACAACAAGTAAAAGGTCGGACTACGGAAGGACAAAAAAAATCATAAGGCACAACTAGGGAGTAAATCCTACGAAGTCCTTATGGGAAGGTGGCCAACTTCCTCAATCAAGATATTATAATAATAGGTCTACCGGATGGGTGTGTTGGCCACGACATCCACCTTGCCGGTTATCGAGGAACCAATATTATAGTTCTTGGGAAATGTTCCAAACCATCATATCTGCCTGAGATTCAGATCTGGTTGGTGTCAGGATAGTCCAGACTCATCGAGTCTAGGAAGAAAAATGAAAGTTTGCAACACAAATCGACGAGATGACGTTGCGAGATTCTCGGGGAATGAACTACGATAGTAAGCTCCAAAACATGAGCTGGTTCTGCTACAAACATGTGAACACGTTGTCCCAGACTAGCATGACCACATAGTAGTCTTATAATAAAACACTACCGAGTTCAGGAGGGGGAACCATCAACGAGGGTATCGAAGTCTTGTGCATTACCATGGATTAACACTTAACTCCTTTTCTCGAACAAATCAGTCAGTGGCTTGGGGTGCTACGGAACACATATGGAATGGAGGTTGCAAGTCTCCGAACCACAAAATACTTTCGCACGTATGCATGACTGATTTGGGATGATTCCAAAGGAAACAACATTGACTTTCTCGAATCCACGGCGGCAACTTGCATCAGATGCACATGAATTAAAGGAAGTCACTACCTTCATCCAAACACATGCTTCATGAACTAGCATGAAGAAATGCTTTCAAAAATTTCCAACACTAGCTTAATATTCAACAAATCATGGAGGAGATAAGGATGTTGTCAATGGGCTCAACAACAATTCATCCGGGTTTCCTTTTAAAAGGAATTCCATAGTTAAGTGATCAAGGTGATAGCATTGGTCAGACCAAAAAGATATAATGGTGTATGCTCGAGGGATCAACCACGAGTAAGACAACATTACGAATATCGTTGGTACTAATTTGATTTGACGATAGCCTACACTCAAATCAAAGGATTGATAAGACAGTAGGTCCAGCAACTGATCACAGGGACCAATGGATGAAGATATCATCTTTCTTCAACACACACTACACAAGAATATCCCTTTGGAACGGACTAAGTCAGGCAAGCTTTTATCTTCCAACTCTCCAAGTTGTTGTCTAGCTTAACCAACTAGCTCCGGGATATCTAACACTGATTCCTGAAGAGAAGGTGGTTCACAAGAAATCAACTTGATCACGAGCTCAACATAACGGTCAGGTGACGACCTGGTTATACTTCCGAGAAGATATTCAGAAAATCATGAACCACCGGTATGTTACTAAGCTCGAGAACAATCTCGCTCTTGAGGGCAAGACGATATGATCAAATGAGTGAGGACTTGACAAGATCCTAACTCATCAATCGAAGGGTGCACCGAAATAAGGACTAGGTAGCACAATCAACCTTAGGGTGATGATTCAATAGTCAACTCGCTAAGGATGACGTTATTGTCCATTTAACTACCAAGCAACGGAGTTGCTAGGAGTATTGATTTCACACATCACAATTCATTTGTCGGTATTCCGGTTGCATCAACACGAAGACCGAGGAATGACTAATGATGGCAAGAAGTATCACTGTACCAAGAGTTCATAGGATGGTGTGCAATTCCTATAACAATCCCGATATAAAGATGGTAATACTCCGAGGTAGAACAGAGCAAAAGCTGGATTAGCAATTTGATCTGCGGAATACAACTACTTTGACCCAATCCTGGATATGGAAGAGGTACTGGAGTTTGTTTCTCCTAGTCATTCTGGGATAGAATGGCTTGACAGACCACAAGAGTAATAGGCATCGACGAACGAGCGCACGCACACTCTTGACTATTAATTGATAGACGAGGGTCAGAATGCAACTAAAGAGAACAACTCAAAGGAACATATAATTTTCTGAGTTGTGGATGCATAGATTAGTATGTCGAACCAAGTTCAACATATTTCTTCCGGATAATCCATGCGGAAGGGTAGAACTGGCAGAGCCACAATATATAATGGAGAACTCATCAAGAATAATCCTGTTGTGATATTTCAGTTCAACGAGGAACTTCTTCCATAAGTAGTTCATGGTATTTGGAAGAAGAAGATACCACGGACTTCAAGGACTATCACAAAGGTTACTAATATCCTAAAGGCACTAGCAATTACTATCAACATGAAGTAGGTAGAGTGAATCTCGGTTCAAAACCCAGAAATAGAATGCCTACTAACTAATAACATCACGGGATGCTTTCAAAAATAATGGCCAGAATCATCACACTGGTGATACAAAAGCATTGCTAAATTGCTAGGTGACTTCCTAAACACCTAAGGTCATAATAATAGCTCCAACATCTACGCCGAGGCAACAAAGTACCTCAACCTACCGATTAGTGTGCTTATTCCGACCAAAAGGGACATCGGAGACGGAAGGAAAGGATTTGCAAATGCATCAGACTGTTTAGAGGCCTGGGATGACTCAGATAGCATAACGGCTGTAAATGCTCAGAAAAGATTTGAGACATTCACAAAAATGGTGGCATAACCACTCAGAAGCACAATATCAAGGTCTCGAGATCAACAATTAACATACAGAGTAGTAGGAACTGGAACGAGTCTTAAATCCAACAATCTATAAGTCTACGGATTAGTAACATGTGATCCTGATAGAAAGAAGAGATAGCCTAGTTCTTAATCCCCGTAGAAGAGAAGATGATGACTCAGATCAGAAGGCCATGAGGTATAAGGAGTAAAAAGAGCCTTACGTTCCATCCCACAATCAATTCCCTTATATAACTAAAGAATTTCTAGACTCAACTTCGACTAGTTTGGCTTGATAATCCTACAGGCAGTCAAGCTCTGATACCAACGCTGTCAGGACCCCGACTCAATGCCACATCGATCTAGCATGTAACACCTCATATCACTTTGCGGCCTCACGCACGGTATTCCCACGGGTGTCGCCTTACCTTAGCCCGGGACCGTTTGCGCCTTTTGGCACACGTATATGACTATGTCGCTAGCATCCATATGATAAGGAGCCCGGGCTGACATGGCTAGTCGTAAACCCAAAGTGGCACAGACTTACAGGGACAGGCATCCATGACCCAGCATCAAACGTGTCGGTCATCAACGAGTGAATCCAGGCTGTAGCACTGGGCTAGCAGGACTCCGGTGAACCGGGCTGTAGCAGGCTAACAGGACTCCGGTATTCATCGCGTGACATTTCCCCGAAGGGACAGACACAGGAACGAAGAAGGACACATGCCGGCCAGCCTAAGTGTTCCGGGGCAGTAGCAAGCTACCATGGCTCGGTGGAAACACTAGGAGACATTTCCCCGTAAGAGAGGCTACCAAGGATAAACAACTAGATGGTCAGATCCCACACATACCAAGCATTTCAATAACATACACACAATATGCTCGATATGTGCAAATACAACATGGCATCACAACATGACTCTATGACTCAAGTAATTTATTCAATAGGCTCCGAGGAGCGAGATATTACAAACATAGGTCTCATGACCCAACAATCAGAGCATACAAATCAAAGCACAAGCGGAAGCTATCATGTCTGAGTACAGACATCTATAAATGAAAAAGGCTTGAAAGCCTGACTATCTATCAGATCCTGCCGAGGGCTCAAGATCGTAGCTGAGGTAACAAGCTAAACGTCGAAGTCCACGTGAAACTACTAGTGAGACCGAAGTCTCTCTGCAAAAACATAAAATAGGAAAACGTGAGTACAAATGTACCCAGCAAGACTTACATCAGAACTAACTACATATGCATCATTTTCAACAAGGGGATGGTGGGGTTTAACTGCAGCAAGCCAGCTTTGACTCGGTGGCTATCCTGAACTACGACTGCAATGTAACTCTTTGAGGTGGCGCACACGAGTCCACATATTCACCATATCAATACACCACTATGGATCCGCTCCCGTCTCCCTACGAGAACGCCATCCATAGCACTCACGCTTATCTTGCGTATTTTAGAGTATCCACTTTCACTTGTCTATGAACTGATATAAGCAACCCAGAAGTCCTTTTCCGCGGACACGGCTATTCGAATAGATCATATTAACCCTGCAGGGGTGTACTTCTTCACACACGCTCTCACCACTTACCGCCGTTTACACGACATGTACTCGGCAACCTTCAAGCGGAAGCCCAACGTGGGTGTCGGCCACGGCCTACCTAAACACTCAAGTCTCTAGTACAGGTTTTTCGCCTATTCGGGTTCCATCCATGAGGAGATCCGGCCGGAGTTTCGCTCACAGCCCCAAACGATGTGAACAGGGTTCCCGAGACACCAAACGGGCACCCGGTTACACCGTGCCACGTGCCTACCACATCACAGCCCACCCCTACGGTCAGCGCTGCGCACGGCCTCCAGCATACTACAAACACCAGAAACTACTTGCAACTCCTGGACAGAGGACAAGGGTGATCAAGAAGCCGAGAGGGTCCATTGGTTTCGGGCCCAATGCGTGGTAGTAGCTGAATCATGGATCACAAACACAGAACTCAGTTCCTGAGGACGGCTGCAATGAGACAACCCACCATGTACTCCTACATGGCCTCTCACCGCTACCTTTACCAAATCGTGTTCACACACTTAGCTCACACACAGTAGGACATGTTCACACACCTCTGATTCATCCCGGATGAATCAGACCCGACTCAAGTCTAAGCAGTAGCAGGCATGACAAACAAGCATAAATGAGTAGGCACATCAGGGCTCAAACAACTCCTACTCATGCTACTGGGTTTCATCTATTTACTGTGGCAATGACAGGTCATGCAAAGGATAAAGGGGTTCAGCTACCGCAGCAAGTAATAGTTGAATCATTGTTGTCCTAATGCAGTAAAAGAGAGCAGGAGCGAGAGAGTGGGATTTTATCGGAATGAACAAGGGGGTTTTGCTTGCCTGGCACTTCTGAAGATAATATAGCTCTTCATCGGTGTCATCGATCACGTCGTCGGTACACGTCTATCGAGAGGGGACAATTACCGGCAAATACAGAAAAACACGATCAATGCAATGCACAATATGATGCATGCTATGACATGGCAATATGAATGGGTTTTGGGCTAATGCACCTAAAACCAGATTAAATGAAGTTGGTTTGAATCCAAGATTCAAATTCAAACTCCATATGTGATTATTTAAATGTCATTCACTTCATTTGCCCTAAACAGTAGTGATAAGTTGTTCTAACATGCATGAAAATGGTACAGATGGATTCCTTGAATTTTTCTGATAATTTTTCATATATAATTATTTAATTTGGAGTTACGGTTAATTTTCTATGAATTTTGGAAGTTTTAGGCATTTTTCTGGAATTTCAGAATTAAATTAAATCCAGAAAGCATTACTGCGTTAGCATGACGTTGGCATGACGTCAGCAAGTCAACAGGGGCCGGCTCGGGTCAAACCTGACGTGTGGGGTCCACACGTCAGTGACACAGGGGCTAATCCCGCGTTGACCCGGGCTTTGACCCACTACGGGGCCCACTGTCAGTGGCTGTGGGGGGTGTTTAGGGCGTCATTAGTGCTAATTAGGCATGCCACGTCGGCAGTCGCCGGAGTTCGGCCGGCGACGACCACGGCCGACAGCGGAGGTGCACCGTGCGCTCGCTACGGAGCACCATTTGACGTGCGGTTTGCTCCTACGGGTTCCTGGGAGGAAGGCGCATCTAAAGAGGTAAGTGACAGCAGCTGGGGTGGCCGGAGCTGCCGGCGGCGAGCTCCTTTGCGGCTGCCGGAGTTCGGGCAATCTCGGGGTCGGGGTTAGGGAGCACGGCAGGAGGAGCTGGGGCGTGCTACGGACTCCTGAGATCACGGTGAGCACGTCAGTGGGCTCGGATACGAGCTGGGGTGGCTGTGGCCACGGCCACGCCATGGCCGGCGGCGAGGAGCAATCGGCTCCGGTGAAAAGGCGGCTAGGGTACGGGAACGAGCGCGAGGAGGAGGGGAAATGGAAGAGTAGCTCACAGGGGTTGCGACGGTGGCCTCGGGGAGCTCGGGGAGGCACCGGAGCCGACGAATTTGACGAAGATGGCCGGCGGGTCCGAGGTAGAAGACGACGGCGATGGCGGCGATGCAGGGCTTCCGGAGGGCTGTGGATCGGTGGGGAGGCAGAGGGAGGACCGGCGGAGCTTCCTGGGGCGTCGGCGAGGCTAGGGGTGGCCGGTGGCCATGGGTACGGCGACGATGGCGGCGAGCTCTGCTCGGTGGTGTGCGCGAGAGGGAAACAGAGGAGGGAATGGGGTCCAGGGGGAGAGAGGGGAGGTGCAGGGGGCGAGGGCGTCTCCGTGGCGTCGCGAGGGAGTCGGGGAGGCTGCCACGGCGAAGCAGGAGGTGGCCGGCGCTCTTCGGGCGCGCGCCACGCCTCGCCTCTGCCTACTGGCAGAGGAAGAAGAGGACAAGGGGGAAAGGAGGTGGGCTGCACAGGGGGGCTGGGCCAGCACAGGTGAGCGCCAGGTAGTACCTTCTCTTTTCTTTTTATTTACTGTTTTCTATTTTTGTTCTGTTTGTTTTGAATTTGGTTTTGAAACCAATTCAATTTATTTTGCTTCTGACAATATTTTTAGGAGCTAAAAGAATTAAAACAATGCTCCACAAAAAATATTTCAGAATTATTGGACCTATATTTATTTAACAGTAGATATAAGTCCAATTCAAATAGCTATTGATTTAATTCAAATACCCAAAATAAATGTTTCTGAGATACCGAAAATATTGGTTTGGATTTTACCTCTTGCCAATATTTCCAGAGGATAACAAGAACATTTTCTTGGACTTATTTGAAGCAATTTTTATCTTGATCATTTTCATTTTTTTTAAAAGGATTCTGAGGCTTTGAAAATTCCTCAATTCAAATTTCATTTGAATTTAAACATGATGCAGCAACCAAGCTAGTCCAAGGCCAGGGTAAAGCTAGGGATGTGACAGCATAGTCCCCAGGATATGATTTACAACTTCTCTGAAAATATTTTCCTGCTCACAGGAAACAAGCTGCCTTACAGGAAATATTTAACTTTGTGCAAATTGAAGAGAGTCTCCCACAAGCTTGGGGGAGGCTTCTCCAATTGCTTAACGCTTTGCCTGAGCATCCACTTAAGAAAAATGAAATACTTGATATCTTCTATAATGGACTAACCGATGCTTCTAGGGACTTCCTAGATAGTTGTGTTGGTCGTGTTGTCAGGGAACAAACTGTTGAACAAGCTAAGGAATTCTTGAATATTATATTGAAAAAGTATGATGATTGGACTCTTCCCGAACCACCGCCTAAACCCACTCCGAAGAAGAGGGGTATCTTATATCTCAGTCCTAAAGATATGCAAGAGGCAAAGAAAAGTATGAAGGAAAAAGGTATTAAAGCAGAGGATGTTAAGAATTTACCCCCTATTGAAGAAATACATGGACTTGATACACCACCCCCATAGGTGGTAGAGGTAAACTCTTTAATAAAATTTGATGAATGTGACATCCCTTACAATAAACATCCTAGGCAATGCCTTTATGAATTTGATAACTACATTAGAAAACAAGATCACTTTAATGCCAATGTTATGGAACAATTGAAATATAATTCTGATATGATTGCTCGCTTGAGTGACTTGTTATTTATAATCACCAATGATGTTAGAGGTGTGGGAAAACATGCCTCTATGGTTCAAACCCAGTTAGAACAAGTTGCTAAATCTCAAAGAGAATTGCTTGATGAAATGAATAATAATATGAATGATCATGCTATTAGAGTAGTGACTAGAGGAGGTAGATGACTCAGGAACCACTTTATCCCGAGGGCCACCCTAAAAGAATTGAACAAGACTCTCAAAGAATTAATACTGGTGCACCTAGTCCTTTCAGAAAGAAAAGAAGAAGAAAAATGATAGGACTTTGCATACCTCTAGTGAACCTGAGAAAGAAACACCTTCTGAAGATAACAGTGATGTCTCTATTTCTGATGCTGACACTCAATCTGGTAATGAACATCCACCTAGTGGTAATTATAATGATAGTTATGTTCATGAAGATACTTAACCAGACAATGATAAAGAACCAGATAATGATGTTGAAATAGAACCTGCTATCGATCTTGATAACCCACAACCTAAAATTAAAAGATGTGATAAAAGAGAATTTGTTCCTAGAAAACATGGTAAATAGAGAGAGAGAGAGCGCAATGGGTTCAGAAACCCATGCCCTTTCCGATCCTCTTAAACCATCTAAGAAAAAAGATGATGAAGAATTTGAATGCTTTGCTGAAATGCTTA
Source organism: Triticum aestivum (assembly GCF_018294505.1). Lineage (NCBI taxonomy): Eukaryota > Viridiplantae > Streptophyta > Magnoliopsida > Poales > Poaceae > Triticum > Triticum aestivum. The sequence continues at coordinate 618,367,418 of NC_057807.1, read as the reverse complement.
GGCCAGTCTTTTTTGCGTACTCGCTTGACTGATATTCTAAAGATGGCCCCTTATGAAAAGTATATGAAAGACATCATCACTAATAAGAGGAAAATACCTAAAGCTAAAATCTCCACCATGCTTTCTAATTATTATTTTAAGAATGGAGTACCTAAGAAACTTGGAGATCCGGGAATACCAACTATACCTTGCTCCATCAAAAGAAATTATGTCAAAACTGCTTTATGTGATTTAGGAGCTAGTGTTAGTGTTACGCCTTTCTCTTTATATAAAAGAGTTGATTTGAATAAACTCACACCTAATAAAATATCTTTGCAAATGGCTGACTAATCAACTGCCATACCTATTGGTATTTGTGAGGATGTGCCCGTTGTTGTTGCAAATGTTACTATCTTAAATGACTTTGTTATTCTTCAGATGCCCGACGATGACAATATGTCAATTATCCTTGGTAGACCCTTTTTGAATACTGCAGGGGCTGTTACTGATTGCAATAAAAGCAAGGTCACTTTTCATATCAATGGTAATGAACAAACAGTGCACTTTCCGAAGAAACAATTCCATGTGAATGGTATTATGTTATTGAAAAATCTTCAACACTCACTATTGGAAGTTTTCAACTACCTCTACCTACTGCCAAAAAGAAATGTGACATACTTATTGTTGGGGATGTGCATATCCCCGTTAAGGTAACTTAGTGTTTTGCGAAAGTTCTTCGGTTCGAAAGTGGTTGTTAATAAGACTTGATCAACCTTGTTAATGGATCATTTTCGAGAGGTATGAAGTTGATGAATCTAGTAGTCACAACCTTCTCTCCCTACCTTGTGTTTTCTGTTTTTCTTAGTTAAATAAAATAAAATGCCATGTTTATCCTATTTTCTGAATTTCTCGTGTATAAAAATGCCCAAAAATAAAGGTTCTCAGAATGCCCTGAAATTTTGATACGATTTTTTTCTGAATATTTCTGAATTTTTGGTGCAAATAACATCAGGGGGTGTGCACCTAGTGACCACAAGACACCAGGGCACACCGGCAACCCTAGGCGCGCCCTGGTGAGTTGTGGGTCCCATGTGGGTCCCCTCACTTATCTCTTTAGCCCATGTCATCTCCTACCTCCAAAAAAATCACCATAGCTCTCTATCTCTCTCGTGTTCTTACTCTCAAACCCATAGATTTTGATCTCTTTGCTCGAAGCTCCATTTCAGCAACTGTTTTGAGGGATTGCTACTTGGTATGTGACTCCTCAATTGCTCCAATTAGTTTGCTTTAGTGGTTTATATTTTGAATAATTAGTTACTCTTGGTGCTGCTGTAAATGGGCTTTCATGTTGAATTCTTAGAGTTCTGAGTAGTTTGAATGCTTATGGCCTCGAAGCATCCTTATGAGTAGTTGCTATCAATATTGTGAATTTTTGTTGACAAAAATTGTGTTGACTAAAATTTCCAGAATTTTATCTAGAGGAATAAGATGAGTTTCTTTAGGCAGTTTGCCTCCAAGAAAAATACTAAAGGAGTCATTGGCGAATCATCAGACAATAACCTCAACACTCCAAGAAGGGCGGAGGTGTGGCTATGCGAATTGCCGCATAATGCCTTCATGGAGGGGGACGGGTTCCATCAAGAGTTCGCCAAATTCATTGCAAATGCTGGGCTGACCAACTTCCTCGCAGTTGAGTGTGACCAATACCATCTCCTTACAACTTCCTTTGTCCAAAATTTTCATTTTCTGAGTAGGAAAAATCCCCCTGAGGTGCAGTTTAATTTATATGCTGAAACCCGTCAGATACCACTCACTGACTTTTGTGATATATGCTTGATCCCTTCTGACGGGGAAATAAGAGTCCCTAGACTTACAGAGTCAGAGGACTTTTATTGTCACTACTAGGAAAAGGCATGCTAGTGGCGCACCGAATTTGCCTTCTAATGGTGCACTACTGGTGCGCCACTGGCATCATGCCATTAGAATTAAATTCTAATGGCGCACCACATGTGCGCCATTAGTATCTGGTGTTCTAATGGCGCACCACGTAATGCGCCATTAGTATAGCCCACAGTGCGCCACTATTATCTGATATACTTATAGCGCAGCACATGGTAGTGCGCCATTAGTAACAACTTTTTTAATTCTTTTCTTCTTAATCTCATGTCACTATTTCACATATGAGATATTCAACACACATATATATATACAACAAGCATCCATATAGCAATCATATCCAACACACAAGTTTCATCATATATACATACATAGCCAACACATAGTTCCGTCGTTACAAAAGTTTCACATTGTTCATCCAACACCATTATCCATCAATTCACAAAAGTTTCACATTGATACAAAATAAAAACACAAATGGAAAAGAAGCACTCCATCCACGCAAGCTTCCGTCAATTAAATCAAATCTGCAAAATGATAAACAAGAAGTTAGAAGAAGAAAAAGAAGAATACTAGAAGAGGAAGAACACTAGAAGAAGAATAAGAAGAGTTTTGGAAAAGAAGAAGAATAAGAAGAAGACTATAAGCTTATTATGTAAACTTGATCATTTTGTGCTAACATAAGTTATTTTGGAGCTAACCTATAGGAAACTAAGCATATAAGGTCTAAGTTAGTATATTAGAGCCAACTTAGGTAAAATGAAGCTAACCTATGTCATTTTGGAAAAGAAGAAGAATAAGAAAAAGACTATAAGCTTATTATGTAAACTTGATCATTTTGTGCTAACATAAGTTATTTTGGAGCTAACCTATAGGAAACTAAGCATATAAGCTCTAAGTTAGTATATTAGAGCCAACTTAGGTAAAATGAAGCTAACCTATAGGAAACTAAGCATATTAGAGATAACATAGGTAACTAAGTATATATATATATATATATATCATTTTGGATAGCTAACCTATAGGAGATCTGACATACCTGACAAAGTAGGAAGTTCTTCTCCTTCTTCTCCTTCATCTCCCTGGTGCGCCTAGAGCGGCGAGGCGGTGGAGGCAGTGGAGGTAGTGGGATGTAGTCTTCTACCACAATTGGCGTGGTCATGTCGCCCAGCTGTGGGATCGCCGGCGCCACCACCGGTGCGTGGTCATTGTCAGGCACCACCACCATCGCGAGGCCACCTTCAGGCACGACCATCGCTAGGTCATCCTCAGCCACCTCCATCTCTTGCCCATGGTCAGCCACCACCATCTCTTGCCCTTGGTCAGCCACCACCAGTGCTAGGTCATCCTCAGCCTGATGCCCATCGTCATCATGGAGCTCCTCATCCTCACTCTGCTCCTCTTCTCCCGCACTCTAGTCCGGATCATCCTTCTTGTTGTCTATGCTGGTGCTAGAATCGCTGCTGCTTTCGCTACAGCCAGAATCGCTGCTGCTTTCGCTACAACCATAGTCGCTGCTGCTTTGGCTGTAGCCAGTGTCGCTGCTGCTGCTCCTACCTGTCCAAAATGCAACAATGACCGTTAACAATCGATGTGAGACAAAGCCAAATGTAGAGGAATAAGAAGAGGCAGAACATACATACCGGCATCATCATCGGCAGCGTAGCGCATGCGACACATAGTCTTGTTGTACACCTTCACGATGAGCATGTTGGCGTCGTCGTCGTACCTGAAGACAAGGAAGTACCCCAGCTGCAGGTCGTAGGCACGGTAGAACTTCTCCCACCCACGAGACAAGTACATGTGGCCCTTCTTGATCGCCAACTGCACATCCCACTGCCTGCGAAACCCGCTGCCGGCCTGTCGCAGCTTCACATTATTTGGCGGATCTTCACCCATCAGCATGTTCATAAAACTGTCAGGCAGCCTCTGCAGTTTGGGAAAATGAGTGATGTAGCAAACAACAGATATCATAATGAGATGGGTGAAGGGGAGATCTCTCGTTTTATATACCAGCGTCATGGATGATACTGAAGCCTCAAGTATGATAGTGAAGAACTCGGAAGCATCCAACTCGTACTGCGGTGTCGCAGATCGGCGGTGGCTGCTTCCCGCCATCTCTGATAAGCAGCAGAAGAGACCAATTAGTACCCATGCATGATAACAGGCATTAGTCGCAAGTACCCCATATGTCCTATTTTTAGCAAAGTCATGCTAAAATTCACGGAAAATTTCAGCATGACCTTTGCTGAAAATAGGACATATGGAGTGCCCGAATTTGCCGGAACGGAAGTTAATCGACATTCCGGCAAACTCAAGGGCCTCTCGGGGTACCTGCAAATTCATCACGACACAATGGTCGGAGACAAAACCCAACAAACTAGCAAGTCTTTCTCAATGTGATCACAAGTAATTCAGAGGCATCACAATAAAGCAACACCCTGCACTAGCCTAAAAACAAGTGAAGTTTCACCCATATAAGAACAACTTTATAAAATCAAAGAAGTTGCTAAATTTTTTGTATCCTTCATACACACTGGAGTACAATGCTTTATAATGTTCCATCATCATTACAGAAATCCAAGACCATGTGTTCCATCATCATCATCATTACAGAAATCCAAGAAACATCATGCTTTTTAACAGTTTTCAGTTTGGACAGAATACTGAAAACTACAGTTTGGACAGAATTCCTAACACTTTGGTCTTCTAGTTACAAAACAAAACTGACATAATTCTAGATGCCATAACTGAATTTTTTGACAGTAGCTCAAGTTTTTGACAGTATCTCCTAACAGTAGCTCCTAACTGAATTTTCTGCTTAAAGGGAAGGCTGACTTAAGTGGCAAGATGATACAATTTGCGTAACATAACAATATATGCATCTTAATATAACACCATCTCCTAACAGAAATAGTATCCCAGGTTTCCATCTTAATACCACAAAGAATTACATAAAAAAATCCAGGATCATTTTTTCTAGAGAAAAGCATCATTATAAGGGGCCTGGCCTTCAAACTAACCAATTTCCGAGGCCTGGCCTTCTTCATAGGAGAATCTGAATTAGTTCAAATTCAAAATTTATCACTTTGCAGATAATAAATCAAATCCACAGTACAATCTAAAATAACAAGAAACAGAACTCAGTTGTTCCAATCTATATGCCACTGGATGAAGGTCAACATCTATGAATTAACTCAATCCCTGAAGCAACTAGTTGGAACTTGCAAGCGCATGTACTCTACTACTACCTAGCAACAGGGCAGTCCTGCAGTTCTTGTTGTTTGCCGCAAGATGAAACTTATTAAGCATTCTGCCTAGACATCATTAATGGAACAACCGAACTGAATCTTCAATCACATCCATTGCACCTTCCCTGGAGAACAATGCCCTCATCTATTTTACCATCTCAGAAAGTTCACGGTCTATTTTCCTATCCCAGGCTGAGCAACTAACACAACCTTCTCATGTTCACCGCTAGAAAGTAGAAACATCCCATCTCTAATGAAAAGATAGCACAGTTTCAAAAAGAAAACAAACAAAAGTAGCAGGAACTCTGATTCTCCTATATAGTTACAAAAAATGCAGTACAAAAATGCAGTGCAATTTGAATCGTGAACCCTAACTTTTGGAGCATGTGCTTTCTGTCTTGAAATTCCTTTTGGAGCATCGGTTGGAAGGAATGGGGAATGGTGGAGAGAGGGAGGAAGGAGGAAGGAGGAGAGGTACCTGGTCGCCGGAGGGGTCGGAGTCAGGGTCGGCGAAGGGGTCGGGGTCGGGGTCCGAGCTCGTCCGGGTCCTCGCTCACCGCGGTCGAAGGAGAGCAGGGGCCGGTGGCGGAGGATGGCAGGGGCAGGCCGGGTGGGCACGTCGGGGCCGCGCTCGCCGTCTGCTGCAGGGGACGGAGGAGGCCCTCGCTCGTCGGAGGGAGGAGGAGAGGAGAGGAGCGGGCGGCGCGCGCTCGGCCGATCCCGTTCGGGGGGCGCGGGGGCGGCGGGGGTGGACTCCTGCGGGGGTCGGGGCGGCGGCGTCGGGGCAGCGCAAGACCACAGCGGCGGCGGCGGCACCGACGTCGTGCAGGCGCGACGGACGGAGGGGGCGGAGCAAGGGAGCGGCGGCGTACGGTTGGGTCGAGTGGATCTGGCGAGGGAGGGAGGGAGGCAACAGTGAGAGGGGAACAGGTGAACTGGGGAGAGGGATCTAATGGCGCACGCAACCCTAGTGCGCCATAAGTACAACCACTCTAATGGCGCACCCCGCCACGGTGCGCCATTAGAATTTATCAAAATAGAAATAATTTTTTAAAAAATATCATCAAATTTGTTATTTGAAAATATTTATGAATATGAAAAAATATCATCAAATTTATTATTTGAAAATATCATCAAATTTCTTATTTGGAAATATAATCAAATTTGTTTTTTTTTTGCAATTTTAGTTGCATCCATTTGTGACGGTGGAGCGGGCCGGGGAGGGTGCGGGGGAGAGGGTGCGATGGGACGTCGGCGGCGGTGGAGTGGGGAAGGGTGCGGGGGGTCGGCGGCGGCGGTGGAGTGGGGAGGGTGCGGGCAGGGGGTCGGCGGTGGAGTGGGAATGGTGTTTTTTATATTTATTTGTGTTTAAATATGTTCAAACTTGTTTAAATCATAACAGTAATATTTTTTATGCATTTTAAATGCTGTTTTTTATATTTATTTGTGTTTAAATATGTTCAAACTTGTTTAAATTATAACAGTAATATTTTTTATAAAAATAGTAAAAAAAATTTAAAAATTATGTTCAAAAAGTGCGGGTGTGGGGGGCCGGGTGCTCCGGCGGTGGAGCGGGGGAGGGTTGCGATGGGTGGAGCTAGCGGGGGAGGGTGCAGGTGCGATCGAGATGGAGGGGGATCGAGATCGAGATGGAGGGGGAATCGAGATCAAGTGTCCTCATGAATTCAAAAAGTGCCCATGAAATTTAAAAATATTCATGATATCAAAAAGTGCCCATGAAATACAATCGAGAAATGAAGACTACGATTTAAAGTGCCCATTAGTAGTTTTGCAAAAAAAAGAATAAAACAAAATTTACAGTAATGGCGCACTGCCTGCCTGGTGCGCCATTAGTAGTTATAGATAGTAATGGAGCATGATGGACCAGATGCGCCATTAGTATGTATGGGAAAATGGAAAAAAAATAATTCATACTAGTGGCGCACCCTGTTTACGGTGCGCCATTAGTGTCTTCCACACTAATGGCGTATCACAAGCAGGTGCGCCATTAGTATATAGTAGTGGCGCACTGCTTCCACGGTGCGCCATTAGAATCAATCCTATCTATAGCCCTTTTCCTAGTAGTGTGTACTCTGTCAGTGATAGATGAGAGAGGCGTATCAAGTGTCACTGTTTAACTGCTAGAGAGAAGACCGGTGCACTCAGTGCTTCCAACTTCCCCATTTTACGCCGTGCACTATAGAATGATCACACCTTTAGTGTAGGGGCTATTATTGCACGTCTCTGCACCTCAACAAGACTAAGGGAAAAATTCATGGTGGTATTTATGCTACTCGCTTAGCGAGCCACTTTAACATTCAGATACCCCAACATTATTATCCTTTGTCCCAAGTTTATCTAGATCACCAGGCAATGGTGGCTCACCAGTTTACTGATGATGCCGACTCTCTTCATAATATTCGTTACAACCTCGTTTTTAGTCTGGATTCCCATGATGTTATACCATTGCATGCACCTGCTTTGTTTGATTCTATTACCAGTAATGGATATAAGGTCATGCCTGATGACATTATTGCTTAGAACAACCAGGCAGCTTCTGAGGAGGAACCTTAGGAGTGGGACACTCAGGTACCCGCACCACAACACTTTAACGTGGGACCGGATGGCTACTACGAGCGGTGGTTACCAAGCTAGGCCAAAAGCCTAATCTTGGGGGAGTACGTATTTCCACCGACATTTATATTCATGTTCACACATTTCATTCCAGTTGTCAGTGTTCACACTTTTTCATTGTATTATCCATGCTAGATTTATTTTCTCGCTCTCTTCTTGTGTGTTTGAAAAACTTTGAGAAAATCCAAAAAAAATTCATGCTTCTTCGTTTTTCTTTCTAGTTTAATTAGTTGTAGTATTAAAAAGAAAACCCAAAAATATTTCTCGGTTCTTCTTCTGTTTGTTGGGAGCTTTCCCATGTAAATAGTTCTTTTTGTTTTTGTTTTCCTTTATTTAATTTGCATTCTACAAGAAAAACTAAAAACTCCAAAAATATTTCAGTGTGTTTCTCTAAAATTCTTATTTTGTTGAGTCATACCGAGGAGAAGACCACGATGAAAATGTTGAGTGGCTCTCATATGCATTATTGTTGATATAACAAAGAGCCCATATTATCTTGTCTTCTCCTTTTGAATAAAATGTTTGCAGATTCGAGCTTAGTCCACGGCACTCTTGCACTATTACTTTAGTATCATTCGGTCATGCAAGTGAAAGGCAACAATGAAGATATTTGATGAAGTGACTGTGGCAGAGAAAAGCCGGTATGAAGTCAACTTGTTTTAATTTTGTGAATATGTTTAACCTGGTATCCATGATTCAGCACCATGTTCATGGTGTCCATATCCTACTCGTGCTAGTGTTCAATGTTCATTATTCGTAATGCATGTTCATGACTGTTTTCGCTCTCTAGCTGACCGCTTCTCAACCTATTTGCTAGCCTTCGCCTATACTAAGCGGGAATACTGCTTGTGCATCAAAATCCTTAAAACCCAAGTTATTCCAAATGAGTCCACTATATCTACCTATATGTGGTATTAGCCTGACGTTTTAAGTAATTTTCATGTGCCACCACTAAAACTTCAAATGAACATCTGTTTTTTGTGCACGTGGATTGTTCATAGAGGAATAGGGGGTAGTCAGTATCTTCCATGCTAAGCGGGTTATTCTCATGATGAGTGTTTATTCACTCGTCCTTGCACGAGAGGAGCGGTAATAGGGATTCCTAGTCCCGAAATAAAAAACTGCAAATAATTAAACAAAACTCCCCCAGGATTGTTGTTGGTATGGATGGCACCGTGGATTCGGCTAGCCGTGAAGTGTTTGTTGGTGGAGGTGGAGTAAACCTTTACTTTTATCTCTTGGGAACCACAACTAATGTGTTTAGCATGGAAGATATTGATAATTCTTGGTCGTGACGTAAATAGGAAGGGTGCATTTCCCAAAATTTCATTTACCTCTGATTTAAGCCTGCAAATCCCTGTTTCCCTCATGCGAAGGGACTATCTTTTAAATTTTATGTTGAGTCACCACCTTCTTAAACAAGCACCAGATCTGAGAGCACTATTGCCATCCTCTTTCATTGTGTATAGTTAATATTGAATGCATCATGACTGGATCTTTCCTACCATGAATTACAATGTTTAGTCGCTGATTGAACTTTGGAGGTGATCTGCATTTATGTTTTGCGGTCTCAGAAATGGCTAGCGAGATACCACTATTGTCATATTGTATCATGATTATTTTGACAAAGTGTTGGCATTTGAGATATCCTATTATTGCTCGCTAGTTGATTATGCCATTGACATGAGTTAATATAATTTTTAAGAGTGATTACTGATATGGTTGATCTTTGCTAAAAACTTGGGTGCTACTTAAGCTTATTTATATAAACAAGAACGCAAAAGTTCATAAAAGTTTTTCTTTATCACTTTTAGTTTATCAACTGAATTGCTTGAGGACAAGCAAAGGTTTAAGCTTGGGGAAGTTGATGTGTCTCTGTCGTATGTACTTTTCCTAACACTTTTGCTCTTGTTTTGGACTCTAATTTGCATGATTTGAATGAAACTAACCCAGACTGACGATGTTTTCAGCAGAACTACCATGGTCTTGTTTTTGTGCAGAAATAAAAGTTCCCGAAATGGAACGAACCTTTTTGGAGAATTATTTTACAATAAAAGAAAAATACTGGAGCCAAGAACCACGGGAGGGGGGCCCTGGTTGAGCACAAGACACCAGGGTGCTCCCCCTCTGGCGTGCCCTAGTGGGTTGTGCCCACCTCATGGACCCGCAGACCCTAATTCCAATTCCACAAATACCTATTTTTGGAGAAAAAAATAGGAGAGGAAGTTTCATCATGTTTTACGATATGGAGCCGCCGCTACCTCCTGTTCTTCATCGGGAGGCCAGATCTGGAGCCTGTCTGGGGCTCCGAAGAGGGGAATCTTCAGTCTTCGTCATCACCAATTCCATGATGCTTCCCACTGGGAGTGAGTAATTCCTTCATAGGCTCTTTGGTCGGTGAGGAGTTGGACGAGATTCATAATGTAATCGAGTTGGTTTTGTTAGGGCTTGATACCTAGTATCCATTATGTTCTGAGATTGATGTTGCTATGTCTTTGCCATGCTGAATGCTTGTCACTAGGACCCGAGTGCCATGATTTTAGATCTGAATGGTTCATGTTTTCATCCTTATATCTATGTTTCAGATCCGATCTTGCAAGTGATATGCACCTGTCGTGTGTTATGATCCGTAAACCCTGGGGTGAAAGTAATTGGGATACTTTCCGGTGATGACCGTAGTTTGAGGAGTTCATGTATTCGCTATGTGTTAATGCTTTGTTTCAGTTCTCTATTAAAAAGAGACCTTAATATCCCTTAGTTTCCTTATGGACCCCGCTGCCACGAGAGGGTAGGACAAAAGATGTCATACAAGTTCTTTTTCTTTTTTGCGGGAAAAACTTCCAATCTATTCATCTTCAATCATGGTAGAACAATGAAAACTAGAAATAATAAAAATTACATCCAGATCCGTAGACCACCTAACGACGATTACAAGTATTGAAGTGATCCGAAGGCGCGCCGCTGTCATCGCCCCTCCCTCGCCAGAGCTGGGCAAACCTTGTTGTAGTAGATAGTCCGGAAGTCGTCGTGCTAAGGCCCCGTAGAACCAACGCACCAGAGCAGCAATCGTCGCAGATGAAGAGTGTAGATCAAAAGGATCCAACCTGAAAACACACGAACGAAGACGAACGACGAACAGATCCGAGCAAATCCACCAGAGACAGATCCGCTAGAGACACAACTCTACACGCCCACCGATGATGCAAGACGCATCACCGGAATGGGGGCTAGGAGGAGAGACCTTTATTCCATCTTTAGGGAGCCGCCACCGTCTCGCCTTCCTGAGCAGGACACAAACCCTAACAAAGCTCGAAAAAAGATCTAAAAACGGAGCCCTCCCAACGGCAAGGGCCGAGATCCACTCCGCCTCCATGGCCATACGGCCACTGGAGATGGGATGGACCGGCGCCGGCGCCGGTGGGAGGCAGAAAGCTAGGGTTCTTGGAGGCGGCGGCTAGGTGTGCGTCCGTGTTGTATACAAGTTCTTTTTAATAAGCACGTATGACTATTTACGGAATACATGCCTATATTATCTTTATGAACTGAAGCTAGTTCTGTATCGCCCTAGGTTATGATTGTTATATGATGAATATCATCCAATGAATTCACCGATCCAACACCTATGAGTTTTCCACATATTGTTCTTGCTAAGTTACTACTGCTGCTGTTACTGTTACACTTGCTATTACTGTTATTGCTACTGTTACCGTTACCACTGCTGTCAAAACTATCATACTACTATGCTACTGATCACTTTGCTGCAGATATTTAATCTCCAGGTGTGGTTGAATCGACAACTCAGTTGCTAATACTTGCAAATATTCTTTGGCTCCCCTTGTGTCAAATCTATAAATTTGGGTTGAATACTCTACCCTCGAAAACTATTGTTATCCCTTATACTTGTGGGTTATTAGGCCTTCAAAGTTGAGCTTGCTCTTGTACTCCAGAGGCCCCGGCCGAGCACGAATCATTCTGCTCCAGCGTAAAAGTTGCAGCCAGCACCGACAACACTTGATCTTCATCGATGAAAGGAGCACTTCAGTGCACTTTTCCTCCATCGAGAAGGTCAGCCACAAGTTGTGTGGTGGGCACGTGACCTCAATGACCAACAAACGCTGCTCCAAGGTCGCCAGCAGAGCTGCCGATGTCACTGTCTCCTCGTCATCTTCGACCGCCATCGCCAGAAGCACGTAGCGACCGTAGCGCAGCTTGAGCGCATCCATGGCAGGAGTGCGCGAGATTAGCACATGGCTCGTCTCCCGACGGAGAGACGACTCTCCTCGCCACCACACCTCCTGCGAGAACGAGCGATCCAGCAAGCTACGACTCGATTGGACTGCAATGATGATCGGGGCTGCGCTGCCACCGCCATCGGCGCTCACGCTGTCCGCCGACACGGTGGTGGAGCTCACATTGCCGCCCCCGTGTCAACTAGGGTTAGGAATTTGGGTTGGGAAGAAGAACAAAAGGGGATATTTTCCTTCAGATCAAACCGGTAGCGGCAACACTATCCCAGCCCCACCTGAGAAGGGGGCCCCACCTAAGTCAAAACCGCTGTTGACTAGTGCCACAACAGCAGCGGGTGCACACAAACTGGCCAGGGGGTCTTTTGTCTGGTTTGGGTTTGTTTGGGGGCTAGAAGAAGTAGCAAAACAGATCAGGGGGTAAATTGAACCACCCACACTTTATTGAGGGTAGCACAATGTACTTTTTTCTTAAATATAAAAGAGAAGAATGCAAGACATAGTGAAACTGCATGAATAGCCATTTGATAGAACATACTAAATGCACACAAAAGATGTCTTGAAACACTAGCAGTGTGTTGTAAATAAATGATCGGAATTTAGAATATATGTTTAAATCATGGCATGGGATTCCAATCCAAAGAAATTTGGTGCCACCATTTCGCAAGGGCAATTATAGAGAAAATTCCCCACGATTGAAATTTTAAAAAAATCTTATGAATTCTCCACAAAACAATAACAATTTGCATAGTTTGCTTTGCTATTTAGAGGTATATTTTCTTTGCATTTGATATACATAAATACTCCTTGGAGAGAAAATGCAATAATGATCAATGTTGAATATTCAATATATTTTGAAGTAAAATATTATATATTAGTGTGGTATTTGTAAAATCAGATGTAAATTATCTTAGATATTATGTTTTACCCTTAGAGCAAGTATATTATGGTAATATCAGTAGACTATGATGACTAAAATATTATATTTTTGTTGCGTTAGATGAGAGAGAAACTGAGAGACAAGTGAAGCGCATTGTAAATTAAGAGTCAGCAGCAGCGGGGCTCCTAAAAATATTTAGAGTGTGAGGTGGACCATATATTAATAAAGTACTAATTCTTTGCAGCTAACCACTACTATATATGTTGGTTATTAAGTTGACTATAGATGATATGATAAGAAGATATAATCAACACTTGGTTGTACTATTAACCATAGTATTATGTCACATCAACGTAGACATAGATATGCGCCAATATTAGGCTGAATCATATTCTTGCTAGTTTTGGTAGAGGCCTCGAGCGCTAGTGTGAGTGTCACGGGTGTACCCTAAGAGTTGGTTTCGATGATGACTAAATTTAAGTATTTTTCTTAAATCTTAAAAATGCATTAGGAAATATTATTCCACCTAACAACCTTTAATCAGTTGATTTTCTTAAGATATATTTTGCCTTTGTTTTGGTTTTATGCTTTAGTGTTCTAGATAAACCTCTTAAGACATGAATAACCATAGGATTATTGTATTAGAGTAGTCTTGGTTGTCATGTTGCGTCCTTGTTTTGTCCGTTGGTCTTGATGTTTTCATTCTTTCCCACTTTCTGGTGAGGCTATTGTTTGACAAATTTATAATAAACGTGTAATAAGTTGGCATATATAAATTGGCACATAGGCAGAGTGTTAATAAAAGCATCCATTGCCTAGAAAAGCCAGTGAAAATATCTTTCATAGCATTAATAGAATGGACGTTTGTGTGGCTAAACGCCAAAGTTGAAATTTGTTAGATGGAGATTTTGTGAAACTCTGAGATATTATGCTTGGACCAAACTGATATGGGTTAGTTTTTTTCAGGGCTTATGGTTGGCCGTGAAAAATACTGCCCTCTCTCCATCTTTTTAGAAGCTCGACCTCAGATTTCATTTTATAAGCCCACTAATTGAGATTATTTTGATGGTGACCTACTAATTAGGATTTAACTAGTAGGCTTCTAAAATAAAATTTAGATTAGGCTTCTAGAATAAGATGGGAGGGGGCAGCTTATTTTCAGACCCACCACCCATAAGCCCCCGATTTTGAATCTAAATAAACAGTGAAGCCAACCCTCATATTTTAAATTTCTATTGTCCCTCTATTTCACAACCTGTGTTTATCTGCTTTATGGGAAAACTAAATATCTAGTTCATGCATCTCTTCCACTTATCAAATTCACACTATCCCGGGTACACTTTCTGTATACGATTTGTCTAATTCACCTTGCCTCGCTTATTAAGTGTCAATGGTATTACACATCATACATTATGGGTCAATCTTAAAATAAGGGTCATGCGGCCAAAGGATAGAGAGACTACAAAATATTTGACGCCCTAAAAAAGCGGGCTATGAAGCTTTGTACCTTTGGCCACCTCTGATTCATACTATAGGCTAACATGCGCTTCGTGCCGCCGTTCTTCACTATGGAATTAATTCTATTTTCTCTGGCATGTTATTGTTTTCGATTATTTATGTATGGTTTTAGTCTATGTTGGGTTGGGTTTTAACTATATTTTCGCGTTTTTTTATCATGTTGAACTGTTGTTGAAGACGATATTTGTTCTGAGAGGAGAGTAGTTTGTTAGGCTTGTGGTAATGATGTCCTTTTATGTTTTGGCCTTGCTGTCAGACAACGGGGTTGTATGAGCCCCTTGGGTGGCCTTATTCCGCATTGAACGTTGAATTGCTGCTATAACGCTCAACTGGAGGCTCATGAAGTTCATGCTTACTCGTCAACTTGGTTCCATGCTCTGTTCGCTCCACTACTAGCTCAGGAATAGTCGCCCATCATAGTTTACATTTGAAGAAGTTCATAAAATGGAAAGAAATTCATGTATTTTAAAGAACAATGGCTTTTAAACAACGTTGTAAGTTAAAAAAACATGAATTAAAAAAAATCATGAATTTAATAAATATCCATGTATTCCAAACATTGCTAACAAATTTGAAAAGGTGCAAGTTTGAAAAATATTCACATATTAAAATAATGTTCGTGAACTAAAAAACCATGAATTCTTAATTTTTCACGACTTTCAATAAATATTCATGAATTAAAATATGGGAAAATGAAAATATAAAAAAGAAGGAACGCAAAAAAAGGTGGAAAAGAAAGAAGCATGAAAACAAAATAAAAATACTAAAATGAGTGAAACACATAAAAGAAAGAAAAAAAATACAAAGCAATACCTTCTAAAAGTAGGAAAAATTGGCGGGCACAACGAATACCATTATAGACAGGGCTCGTACTGTCCCCAACAGCCCTCAACACAACAGGAGGCTTGGGAGCTTAGTAAGAATTCAACAATATTTTGTGGGTTCTTAAAATGCTCATATTTTTTAACTTTTAATCATTCAAATAAATATTCATAAATTAAAATATAAAAAATACATTCAAAAGACAAGGAAAAAATAAAAGAAAAAGAAAAAGAAAAAGAAAAAGGAGGGAAAAAAACAAAATAAAAACTATTACTCCGTAAGAAAATCAATGGAAGCACATAAAAGAAAGATTAAGAAAAAACCCTACGATACACATCCTTATAGGCAGGCCCATAGCATCGCCCAAATCAATGAAAACAACGTTAAAAAGATTAACAAAAAGTAGGCAATACCTTTTCAGCAAACTGGAAAAATCTACCAGCCAAGGACACACAACCTTATAGGCAAGCTTGTAGCAGCGCCCACAACGATCTTCACCGACGAGCATGTGTATTTGTCTCTGCTTCCCGCTCCGATGTTTGGTGGCACGGATGGGAATCCTGATGCTTCAACTTGGGCTAGTAGATATGTTAGGATTTTAATTCTAAGAGAGGTGACTCTCGGACACATGACGGCACTTCTTCTTTGAGTCAGTCTCTCAGGCTTCGTTCCTCCTTAAGTTTGTCTGTTGGAACGGATTAGATGGATGTCCAACGTAGATTTCTGTCAGCTCCTCGAAATTGTGAGGTTAGTATTTCTCATGGTGCGTACGTAATGACATGATTTGATGTTAGATTCTTCAGATCCAGGAGGCTCCAAATCTAGAAAACTTAATATCTTACTAGATCATATAAAAGTTACGTAGATTTGTTCGTGAAATAGTGTAATGATATTTCTCAATTCATTTATTTACATATTCATGCAAATAATACTGGTCAAAGCTGATCATGGGATGCCTATCTTTTTCTTTCTCGCAAGGCAGTTATGGCAAAATCTCTCTCTAGATCTTCACCGACGAGCATGTGTATTTGTCTCTGCTTCCCGCTCCGATGTTTGGTGGCAGGGATGGGAATCCTGATGCTTCAACTTGGGCTATTAGATATGTTAGGATTTTAATTCTAAGAGAGGTGACTCTCGAACACATGACGGCACTTCTTCTTTGAGTCAGTCTCTCAGGCTTCGTTCCTCCTTAGGTTTGTCTGTTGGAACGGATTAGATGGATGTCCAACGTAGATTTCTGTCAGCTCCTCGAAATTGTGAGGTTAGTATTTCTCATGGTGCGTACGTAATGACATGATTTGATGTTAGATTCTTCAGATCTATTTAATGCTTCAACACCGACAACTGCGGCTCTGAGGTGCCGATCTTTAGGACCACACGGACATAGACTTTCCGGCTATCAATGACATGGCTCCGATATGGGGCGGCGACACCTACGCGTCGACCCATGTTCCGATGACAACGGCGATCCTTCCCTGGTCTAGATACCTCATGTAATTTTTATTATGTTTTGAATATTTTGTACTTCTAACGTACTTTAATACAAATAGGTCTCCGTTCTTAAATATTTTGATCATGATACACTGAAAAGAAAAACCATGGAGGAATTGTGTTTTGGAACTTAGCGGGAGATCGGAAAAAAGACGGTACACAAGGAAAAGATAAAGATATGCCAAACAAAATTGCCATGCCTAGGAGGTTTGTCTTGCTCTTGGCTTGGGTCATCTCTGTCCGTCCTTCGCTTGTGCACCTGACCCCTATCCATCATCAGATCGACGGGACGCGACGCTCAAATCTTTTCCCCTCGCCGGCTCCTCTTTTTCCTGCCCCCCTTCTGCACCCACCCCCTCCTGTCCTGACACCTCTGCAGCGGTGGCTGTCTAGGTCCCCTGTCTAGGCTAGGCTCTAGAACCCTAGGCCACTAGACTCCTTGGCCGCTTGTGCCATCTCTCTCCACTTTACTGCCCACTCAACCACTATTCTGAACAGCTGATGAGAGTTGCAATACTGTTTACACCTCCGCTCTGGATGGTTGGATGGATCTCTGGATCTCTCATCACCCCCACCCCCACAAAGCCGCAGCCCTTCTATAAATCCTGCACCTTCCCTGCCTCCATCGATCTCATCCCTTCTACCTTCTTCCCCTCTCTCCACAAGAGTGTGTTCTTGATGCCTCTCCCTCTTTGTTCTTGAGACGAGATGGGACACCCATTCTTGTGGCTTCTTTGTTTGAGTTCTTGCCACCCGCCAAATCTCCACATCGACCAAGGCAATCTCAACCCGAACACACCTTGTAGCGGCTAGATAGCTTCTTTTCCACATCGATCTGTTCTTGGCTTCTTCCTTCTACCCATCTCTCTCCCTCTCTGCGCATCGGGTGTTGTTTGCCATGTGCTAGGATTTTCTTCATCCTTGTATTTTATGCGAGCTTTGATGTTGGAGACGGAGATGTACTGCCCAAGGGAACGAGTGAAGCTGCCAGCATGATCTAGCTCCGAGTGATCAAACAAGAAACGCTCGTGGATTCGAGCTCTTGTGGTCATGCCTTGCTAGGTCATGCTGCGGCAGCCTCACTTCTTCCCGCCGTTGGGCACAGCTACTTCCGATCTGGTGACCGCTTCTGCAATCTGCGCTGTGTTTCTTGCCAAGGTATAATGCAGGTCCTTTTCACCTTCCCCCGTTTCCTTCCTTTCTTCCACGCTGGTTAGTTTCTTGTTTTAGGCATTAATTGGGCACAGATTGCTATGATAAAATGCAAGTAAATACTAGTGGCTCTCCAAAGATGACTGATGACTAATTAAGTTGTCAGGGAGTAAGATAGCCCAACGGTCCCATTCCCTTTGTAATGACAAAATGCAAGTAAATACTAGGGGCACTCCAAAGATGACTGATGACTAATTAAGTTGCTCTTAGTGATGACAAATGCTTACTGCACATCAATTCCACATGTAATGTCATCTCCGTGTAGTTGTTGTAGCGTCTAGCATGCATTACATGGGTGTCATCCCAAGATGCCTGTTGTATAAATTCTTTCCTGTCATTGTACTCCTGAATGCGAGTTTCCCCCTGTTAATGTTTGTATTACAGTATTGTTCAATATATCACTGGCCGATGTAGGTGCATAGAGATAGAGCCATTAATTGCCACCTGCTTGTTAGTGTAATCACCAATCTCCACCACTTATTTGCTCATGGTATCAGTAAGTTTCAAAACTACTTACCATTGTTGCTCATCTGCCACATGTGTTTGCCATTAGATCTGTTATGGTCCGGAACATATTCTGATAGTTTATGCTGGTACTTGTTACTGTACATAGTTACTCTAGACACACAAATTCTGTGAACCTACTAACTTTTTTTTAATATACCGAGGCTTACTTTCTCCTGATAAGTTGTGATGGTGACAGTTCAGGGATCACAAGTAATAACGCTGAATTACTCCGTCCATGTTTTTTAAGGTGCCTTATTTGATGATTAAGAGGTCCTTTCTGCTGCCATTTGGTCTCCTGTACTCCCTTTGCACAGTCCCTGTTTTTATCACAATAGCACTTGTGGAAAGTAAGTTGTCTTGGCAAGTCTTTGTTTGGGCATTTCGTTGTAAGCTGGCAATTTAGGGCTTGTGATTTGCATAATGGTGGAATACCTCTTGAAATGTCTTCACCAAGGGATGGAAGATATATAGTACTGCTAGTTTAAAAGCAGTTTACTCTTGGGTAAATACCTTGTTTTTTCTTTTGGTTTTGAGGAAAACAGTAGGCTTTTTTTTGTTAGGGATTTTCTCTACAGAAAGAAATCATGTTATAAAATCAGGATGCTATATACAATCACAAGTAAACTGTTTTCAGACAGTGACACCATCTTTAAATGAAACTTTAATTACTAATTTCCATTATACTCCCTCCGTCCAGAAATACTTGTTGGAGAAATTGATAAAAATGGATGTATCTAGAACTATAATAAGTCTAGATACATTCATCTCTCGGACAAGTATTTCCAGACGGAGGGAGTAATATATAATAACCAATAAAATTATAGATCCTATAAATACTTTCTGAAATATCAATGTAAGTAATTAAAAATGTATTTCTAGTCCAAGTTTCAAATTTTTGTTTATAGATACTACAAATACTCTCTGAAATTCCAATATATGTAATTAAAAATGTATTTCTAGTCAAAATTCCAAAATTTTGTTTATAGTCATGTTCAAAACATGAGGCTACTTGTAAATGCTCCTACATGCTAATGACATCAATTCTGTATCACACATACTATGAACATGCAAAGAAAGTAATTGTTGGTCAATCTCTCAATGTACCAAGATATGTCATGTAGATACCTTAAAAAAAAAGATATGTCATGTAGTTACTAAAACTGCAATGTTATTTTTTTTGGCATTTCATCGTGTAAATTTTCGTTTCTTGTACCGGAGCTGCTCTTGATATTTAAATACTTGGTTCATTTTAGTAGATTGCTGTGTTCATCATTCAGGCTGGGGGGTAATCCTTCTTTTCACTAAAAACGAGGTATGGTCGAACCCATGGTGTACAACACGTTTCACTTCCACTGCCGTTTGCACGTGACCGTGCATATTGCACGTACCTTCTAGTCGACCAAGGTTGCCATTGCCCGTTGAAGCTATCCAAAAGGCACTGTATGCATGTACTGGTTAATCAAGTTGTATGCAGTCTCTTCAATTTCAGAGTACTACGGGACAGACGGTACCACACACCCTTTCGATAGCTACATTTAAGGTCCTGCTCGCATACATAAATACTATACCTGTATAGTGCTGTGTCTTTGTCGATTACATTTTTCTATGATCATTTTAGTATATTTTAACCGATTGAAAAGCTTTGAATCGAAAAATGTAGACAAAATTAGGGTTTAAATTGAGCTTGTTTTACTGCTTTGAATCGAAAACAACCAATTCAATGGATTTAAAATGCATGAATTATTTTAAAACATGGGGAGTAGAAAAAGCAATGCTTTTCTGGTTGTTTTCCTCTAAAGAAACATGGTACAGAGGAACTCCATGTTTTTCTAAATACTCACCCCGTTCCTTTTTACTCCGTATATAAAATTTATGTCAAGTCAAACTTTACAAGCTTTGATCAAATTTGTATACAAAATCAACATCTACAATACCAAACATACATAATATGAACATTCATAATATGAAACTAAATTCCATAATAAATCTAAAGATATTCCTTTGCCTTGTAATGTTGATACTTTTTTCTATAAGTTTGGTCAAAATAGAGAAACTTTGACTTCAGACAAAAGTAATGTTGATACTTTTTCCTATAAGTTTGGGCAAAGTAGAAAAACTTTGACTTCAGACAAAAATTATGCAGACTAAAAAGAAACGGATTTTAAGAGATTTTAATATGGACAACATACATTTTTAAATATAAGAGTTTTAAATATAAGACATTATAGAGATTTCAATACGGACCACATATGAATGTATATAAATGAATTTTAGACTGTAGATTCACTTATTTTGCTTTGTATGTAGTCTATTGGAATATCTAGAGCTTATATTTAGGAACGGAGGTAGTAAATCGGAATCTAGTTCCGTTCCCAGTCTTGGCGTGTAATCTTTTTTGAGGAAGACCAAATAATACAATGCGTTGCCAGATTCATACAGATGTGGTTGGGTTGCTCAAAGGCTCTTGGTGATAACGTTGGAACAACAACAAATTAAAGCATACAAAAGCATAAGATAAGGGGTGGAATTTAACCCCAAAACATGGGACATGAAAACACATTAATTCTATAAACTTGTGCATTTGGTTAAGAAAGGCAAAAACATACAAATCTTATATACAGTCAAATCAAAGTGAAATCACATGAATTACTGCCTTCGTCCTGGTTTATTAGTCCTCCTTGTATTTAGATTAATATTTTGATCAATATTTTAACTAATAAAATATAAGTTGTATGTAGCAAAAATAATATCAGTAAAAACTATGTTCAAATATGAATCCAACAGTATAACTTTTGGTGACATGCATTATATTTTTTTAGTTAAGTCTAGTTTGACAAAATATTAATAAACCAGTACTAAGGTACTGTAGTATAATATTATAGTGTCATTAGTTATTGGTTCTTGTCCCACCATGCACGCAGTAGTGGGAATGATAATAACAAAATGTCCAAGTGGATTAGTGTTCTGCCATTTAAAGTGAGTTTATTCTGGAAATTCAGTCCTTTGAACGAAACACATTTGTACTGATGTTTAATGACAAACTCGAATTCTTAAAGTACACATTCTCTATTACTCTGAGAACCAAAGAATCCCAAATTTTGGGTTCATTCGTTTGATCTAGCTAAAACGTTTAATATGAAACAAATAAAGGGTAAAAAACCATATATAAATCTAAGGATGAAACCTTTTGGTTCCAGCTGAAACCAAAAGCATCGCATCAGACCAAAACGGCACGATTTCGCAAGAAAAAAGGAGATCAAAACGCCACGGTAATTCCGAAATCAAGATATGACAATGTGTGAACCGGTCCCCTGTCACTGTCCGTGCACGCACGGCAGGAGCAAGACAAGAACAGCTGTATGCATGCGACGGGAAGGGCGCATTTACTTGTCCTGTCAGCGATCAGTTTGCTTCGTTTCTCTGATCAGAAATCAGAATTGATAAATTTTTGCGTGTCAGTGCAGCGCGATCAGTCACATGCTTCCAGCTCGATCAATCGATCTCGATCGCCTTCCTTGATTTTACCGCTTTGTGATGCAGGGGCCGTACCGCCCATGTTCAATCAATTTTGTTTCGCATAACGTCTTTGTCAGTTGGAATGGACTGTACATTTTACTCCCTCCGTTCATAATATAAGACGTTAATATAATGTCAAAAAACGTCTTATATTATGAAACAGAGACGGAGGGAGTATCTTTTTGGCGCCGACCGGTAGAAGAAACTTTACTTAACTGTATCATGAACTGTCGTGACTTTATCCTTGGTCGTTGGTGGTCACCGAGGGCCTGTAAAATGCAGGGCTCTTAAACGAGGTGTTCAAATAAATAAATCAGTTGTTTTGAAGCATTGGTGCTTAGGTAATTAGACGTCTTCTCTAAAAAATAGACACCGGTGCTTTAAAAATCAAATTTATTTTTCTAAGCAGCTCTCTAAGCATCTAGCTAGAAGGCTTAGTATTTGGATAGGAGCATGTGCATTGCTTTGGCCTACATGGAACTATAGAAATGACATGGTTTTAACAGACAAACTCGTATAATTTTTTTTTGCAGTTTATCTACAGGGCCACTGCTTGGATCCGTATGTGGTGGTTACTCACTCCTGTGGAAGCCAGTGAACCTTTGGTTACCGGGTCTGCCTGATGGGAGATGGTAGCTCGGGATATCTACAATGGTTTGGGTGACGGTCCAGTAATAGGATAGGTATTTAGTCATCTCGTCCTATTTTCTTCAGTTGTGGCACATTTTAAATTATTATTACTTTTTCTTCAGCTTTGAGCGAGCTTTTAATGGATCACAGACTTTTGGGATACTTTGCTTAATAAAGGGATTGAATGCATCACTCTAATGCAGAGGCCGGATAATCCTTTTTTTTAAAAAAAACTGAAAGGCTTACCAACATCTACAACAAGCTGGACCTGTCAAATCCGGCCCCTATTTGTCCGGTCACCCATCATTTTTCCTTTGCTACATCCAACCATTTCATATTGGATAGCTCAAATCCTTAAAGGATGCCAAATAAAATCTATGTACTATGTAAATAACCTAGCTGGCCTACACTACTCGTCGTCGTCGAAGATGTCAACAACCTATGTGCCGATAGGAGAGTTGCTATACGTACGACAGAAATCCGTACGATTTTTGTACGACCAGACTCATCTGGTGGTGTGGGCCCAAACCTCGGGAAACGTGCCCGTGTCTTGTCATACGAAATCGTACAGAAAAATCATCGTACGCATGGCACTTTCGGTGCCGACAGTGCCAGATGGCCCTGCTTCCTGGTGGATGGCCGCCTGCCGCATCTTCAAATCTTCGGCGTCGTCCAGCTCAGTGAACATTCCGTCGATCTATGCATCCCGTTGACGGAGGAAGCGACGAACATCTCGTCAATGTCTACATGTTTTTGCTTTTCCAGAAAATCCATATTTATGAAGGTCAAAAAATCATTAGGATTTAATATGATTTTTTCGTGAGCCAAAATTTCAGAAAGTTGGATGCACACCCGACTAGTGTTTTTTGGAGAGATTTTATACACTTAAACTCTTGTGCATTCATTACATGACAATCCCTACTCATCGCACTAATATCAATTGTAAGGCTTCTCCATTGCCCAACGGTCAACTACCTTGGTGTGAGTGTTTCTTAGTTTTTGTCTTCTTATAAAACATCCATCATCGTTCTATTTGCCATTAAGTGTGAAGACCAAGACCTATGACCTGTGCATTAAGCAAAGTGTTGAGTACTTGAAAATGCAGAGTTATGGATTTGTTTAGTTGACCGAGGCCTAGGTTGTGTTATGTGCTTGCATATGATTATGCCTTAAGCGATTGAAACCATTAATTTGATACATATATATGAGTATTGATTTGTATTACATAAAGACACTGAGCCTTCCCATATTTTGATGTTACTTGGTTGTTATCAATTATAGGTTATTGCTTTTAATCACCTTTTCTCCGAGTTCATACAATATTGCATCGTTAGATCAAGATTGTGCTAGGTAGCATTCCACATCAAAAATTATCTTTGGTTTATCACCTACATGCTCGAGGATGAGTAGGGATTAAGTTTAGGGATGTTGATACGTCTCAAACGTATCTATAATTTTTAATTGTTTCATGTTATTACAATATCACTTTTGAATACTTTTTATAGCATATTATATTATTTTTTTGGACTAACCTATTGATTCAGTGCCCACAACCAGTTGTGTTTCTTTTGCATATTTTTGGTTTTCCAGGGAATCCATATATAAGAAGGTCAAAAAACCCTAAAGATCTAATTTGATTTTTTTTGTGATCTGAAGATTCCGAAAAGTGGCGGGACCTGCTGGGCCCCACGCGCCCAGGTGGCGCGGCCTATTGTGGATCCACACAGGGTAGCTGCCCCTCCCCTCGGCCACCGCTTCTGTCCATTCTTTCGTCAATAAATTCCATATTTTGTGAAACCCTCCGATTGATTTTCTTTGATTTTTTCCGCCGCCACAAGTTTTTGTTCCGATGAGAGATGCCACTAGTGAACCTATGGCCTTGGAGGTCTATCTTCTTGTACTGAAAACTCTACAAAAACACATTATTTTCTTGTTATATCATTTCTTTTATTTATCTACCTATCAATTCCTAACATATCGCGCAATTTAATCTTGTAACTAGCAAAACAAGAAACTTGACAACCATCTTGATGTTTTGGGGACAAGTTTGTTTTGTGCTTTGTGTGTAGGTACTAGCGACTTTGTTTGCTGGAAGAACTTCTGGTTCGATAAACCTTGGTTCTCTCTACTAATCAAAATACTTATTGCTATGTTACTTCACCCTTATACTTGGGGGTTACCCAAGCACTCTTACAAGAGAGCAAGCACTCATGCATGACGATTATCGCAAGACAGACTCATTGAGGACGACATAAAGATAAATGATTGATTGATAGTATGTCTTACAATAGTTGCCTGATGGCTCGTGTCTGATACGTCCATTTTGCATCATGTTTTCCTACTATTATTTATAATGTTTTTATGCATAATAATGCTTTTGGAGTAATTCTAATGCCTTTTCTCTCATAATATGCAAGGTTCACACAAAGAGAGAGAATATCGGCAGCCGGAATTCTGGACCTGAAAAAGTTACGTCAGGCTACCTATTCTGCACAACTCCAAATGAGCTGAAACTTCACAGGGATTTTTTATGGAATAAATAAGAATCATTGGAGCAAATAACTATCATAGGGGGCCCACCAAGTGGGCACAACCCACCTGGGTGCACCAGGGAGTCCAGGCGCACCCTGGTGGGTTGTGCCCTCCTCGGCCTACCACCGGTACCCCTATTCTGGTTTATAAGTCATTTTGACCTAGAAAAAAATAAGGAGAAGACTTTGGGGACGAAGCGCCGCCTTCTCAAGGCGGAACTAGGGCATGAGCACTTTTTCCCTCCGGCGGAGCGATTCTGCCAGGGGAACTTCCCTCCCGGAGGGGGAAATCATCGTCATCATCAACACCAACAACTCTCCCATCTTGGGGATGGCAATCTCCATCAACATCTTCAACAACACCATCTCCTCTCAAACCCTAGTTCATCTCTTGTGTTCAATCTTTGTACCGGAACTATAGATTGGTACTTGTGAGTGACTAGTAGTGTTGATTACATCTTGTAGTTGATTACCATTTATTCGGTGGAAGATTATATGTCCAGATCCATTATGCTATTTAATACCCCTCTGATCATGAGCATGATTATCATTTGTGAGTAGTTACTTATGTTCTTGAGGTCACGGGAGAAATCTTGTTGCAAGTAATCATGTGGAGTTGATATGTGTTCGATATTTTGATGGTATGTATCTTGTGATCCCCTTAGTGGTGTCATGTGAGCGTAGACTACATGACACTTCATCATAATTGGGCCTAAGGGAATGCATTGTGGAGTAGTTATTAAATGATGGGTTGCAGAGTGACAGAAGCTTAAACCCTAGTTTATGCACTATTCCGTAAGGGACTGATTTGGATCCAAAAGTTTAATGCTATGGTTAGATTTATTCTTAATACTTTTCTCGTAGTTGTGGATGCTTGCGAGGGGGTTAATCATAAGTAGGAGGTTTGTTCAAGTAAGAACAACACCTAAGCACCGGTCCACCCACATATTAAATTATCAAAGTAGCGAATACAAATCAAACCAACATGATGAAAAAGTGACTAGATGAAATTCCCGTGTACCCTCGAGAACGTTTTGCTTATCATAAGAGACCGTTTTGGCCTGTCTGTTGCCTCAAAAGGATTGGGCTACCTTGCTGCACTTTTTTTTACCATTACCATTACTTGCTCGTTACAAATTATATTGCTATCAAACTACTGTTACTTATAATTCAGTGCTTGCACACATTACCTTGCTGAAAACCGCTTGTCATTTCCTTCTGCTCCTCATTGGGTTTGACACTCTTACTTACCGAAAGGACTATGATTGATCCCCTATACTTGTGTGTTATCAATGCTCTTTTCTGGCACTATTGCCGGGGAGTGAGGCGCTCTTGATAAGTGGAAATCAGTAAGGAAAAATTATTACTACGTGCTGAAATTTATTGTCACTTGTTACTATGGAGAACAATCCTTTGAGGAGTTTGTTCGGGGTATCTTCACCTCGACCGAAACCACAATTAGTTACCTCTCAACCTACTCAACCTACTAAAAATATTGGTTATGAAATTCCTTTAGGTATGATAGAACAACTGCTAGCTAATCCTTATGCAGGAGACGGAACCGAACATCCTGATATGCACTTGACATATGTGGATGAAATTTGTGGATTATTTAAACTTCCAGGTTTACCTGGAGATGAAGCTAAGAAGAAGGTTTTCCCTTTATCTTTGAAGGGAAAAGCATTGGCATGGTATAGACTATGCGACGATATTGCATCTTGGAATTGAAATCGATGGAAATTGGAATTTCGCCAAAAAATATATCCTATGCGTCTAGTTCATCGTGATCGGAATTATATATATAATTTTTGGTCTCGTGAAGGAGAAAGTGTCACTCTAGCTTGGGGGGGCTTAAGTCAATGTTATATGCATACTCCAATCATGAGCTCTCAAGAGAAATTATTATTCGGCATTTTTATGATTGACTTTCTCATGATGATCGATCCATGCTTGATACTTCTTGTATTGGTTCCTATTGGTTCCTTTATGAAGAAGACTATTGACTTCCAATGGGATCTTTTAGAAAGAATTAAACGCAACTCTAAAGATTGGAAACTCTACGAAGGTAAAGAGTCAGGTATTAAGCTTAAGTATGATTGTGTTAAATCTTTTATGAATATTGATGCTTTTCAAAAGTTTAGCACTAAATATGGACTTGACTCTGAGATAGTAGCCTCCTTTTGTGAATAATTTGCTACTCATGTTCACCTCCCTAAGGAGAAGTGGTTTAAATATAACCCACATATTAAAGAAGAAATTAAAGAACCAGTAATAGGTAAAGATGAAACTATTATCTATAATATTGATCAAGTTGTTCCTACTGCTTATATTGAAAAACCACCTTTCCCAGTTAGGATAAAGGAACATACTAAAGTTTCAACTGTGGTCAACAAAAGTTATATTAGAACTTCCAAACCTACTTAATAAATCAAGGTAGAACCTAGTGTTGCTATGGTTAAAGATCTCCTAGTAGAAATATATATGGGCATGTTATTTACTTCTGTGATGAAGCTACTAGAATTGCCAAACCCGATGAAAAAGATAAACATACACCTGTTGTTCGCATGCCTGTTGTCTCAGTTAAAATAGGAGATGACTGTTATCATGGTTTATGCGACATAGGTGCTAGCGTGAGTGCTATTCCTTTTACATTATATCAAGAAATTATGAATGATATAGCACCCACTGAAATAGAAGACATAGATGTTACTATCAAACTTGCTAATAGAGACACCATCACACCACTTGGGATTGTTAGAGATGTTGAAGTCTTGTGTGGGAAAATAAAATACCCTACTGATTTTCTTGTTCTTGGTTCCCCACAAGATGACTTTTGTCCAATTATCTTTGGTAGACCTTTCCTGAACACTATTAATGCTAAAATAGATTGTGAGAAACAAACTATCGATGTTTGTTTTGGTGATGAGTCTCATGAGTTTAATTTTTCTAAGTTTAGTAGAAAACATCATAAGAAAGAATTGTCTAGTAAGGATTAAATAATTGGTCTTGCTTCTATTTCCATGCCTCCTAGTGATCCTCTAGAACAATATTTGCTAGATCATGAAAATGATATGCATCTGCATGAAAGAAATGAAATAGATAAAATTTTCTTTGAACAACGTCCTCTGCTTCAACACTATTTGCCTATTGAAACTCTAGGAGGCCTCCTCCACCTAAAGGTGATTCTATGTTTGAATTAAAACAATTGCCAGACACTTCAAAATATGCTTATCTTGACGAGAAAAAGATATATCCTATTATTATTAGTGCTAACCTTTTAGAACATGAAGTAGAAAGATTATTGAAGGTTCTAAAGAAGCACCGAGCTGCCATTGGATATACTCTTGATGATCTTAAGGGCATTAGTCCCACTCTCTGTTAGCACGAAATTAATATGGAACCTGATGCCAAACCCATTGTTGATCACGAACAACGTTTAAATCCCAAAATGAAAGAAGTGGTAAGAACTGAAATATAGAAGCTTCTGGAGGCAAGTATAATATATCCTATAGCTGATAGTAGATGGGTAAGTCATGTTCATTGTGTCCCTAAGAAGGGAGGTATTACCGTTGTTCCTAATGACAAGAATGAACTTATTCCACAAAGAATTGTTACTGGTTATAGAATGGTAATCGATTTTAGAAAATTAAACAAAGCTACTAGAAAAGATCATTACCCTCTGCCTTTTATTGATCAAATGCTAGAAAGACTATCAAAAGCACACACATTTTTGTTTCCTTGATGGATATTCTGGTTTTTCTCAAATACCTGTCTCACAACCTGATCAAGAGAAAATCACCTTTACTTGTCCTTTTGGAACTTATGCTTATAGACGTATGCCTTTTGGTTTATGTAATGCACCTGCTACCTTTCAAAGATGTATGACTGCTATATTCTCTGATTTTTGTGAAAAGATTGTTGAGGTTTTCATGGATGATTTTTCCGTTTACAGAACTTCTTTTGATGATTGCTTAAGCAACCTTGATCGAGTTTTGCAGAGATGCGAGCAAACTAATCTCGTCTTGAATTGGGAGAAGTGCCACTTTATGGTTAATGAAGGTATTGTCTTGGGACATAAAATTTCTGAATGAGGTGTTGAGGTGGATAAAGCTAAGGTTGGTGCAATTGAGAAAATGCCATGTCCTAAAGATATCAAAGGTATTCATAGTTTCCTCGATCATGCTGGTTTTTATAGGAGGTTTATTAAAGACTTCTCTAAAATTTCTAGGCCTCTTACAAATCTTATTGCAAAAGGATGTTCCATTTGTTTTTGATGATGATTGTGTAGAAGCTTTTGAAACACTTAAGAAAGCCTTAATTTCTGCACCTATTGTTCAACCACCTGATTGGAACTTGCCTTTTGAAATTATGTGTGATGCTAGTGATTATGTTGTCGGTGTTGTTCTAGGAGTGATAACCCACAAGTATAGGGGATCACAACAGTTTTCGAGGGTAGAGTATTCAACCCAAATTTATTGATTCGACACAAGTGGAGCCAAAGAATATTCTCAAGTATTAGCAGCTGAGTTGTCAATTCAACCACACATGAAAGACTTAATTTCTGCAAAAAAGTATTTAGTAGCAAAGTAGTATGGAAGTAACGGTAACGGTGGCAAAAGTAACAATAGTAGTTTTGTAGCAATCGTAATAGTGGCAACGGAGAAGTAACTTAGCAAAGATCAATATGAAATGAGAGCTTGTAGGCAATGGATCGATGATGGATAATTATGTCGGATGTCATTCATCATGTAACAGTTATAACATAGGGTGACAAAGAACTAGCTCCAGTTCATCAATATAATGTAGGCATGTATTCTGAATACAGTCATACATGTTTATGGATAAGAACTTGCGTGACATCTTTTGCCCTACCCTCCCATGGCAATGGAGTCCTATTGGAAACTAAGGGATATTAAGGCCTCCTTTTAATAGAGAACCGGACCAAAGCATCAGCACTTAGTGAATACATGAACTCCTCAAACTATGGTCATCACCGGGAGTGGTCCCGATTATTGTCACTTCGGGGTTACTGGATCATAACACATAGTAGGTGACTATAATTTGCAAGATAGGATCAAGAACACTCATATATTCATGAAAACATAATAGGTTTAGATCTGAAATCATGGCACTCGAGCCCTAGTGACAAGCATTAAGCATGGCAAAGTCATAGCAACATCAATCTTAGAACATAGTGGATACTGGGGATCAAACCCTAACAAAACTAACTCGATTACATGGTAAATCTCATCCAACCCATCACCGTCCAGCAAGCCTATGATGGGATTACTCACACACGGTGGTGAGCATCATGAAATTGGTGATGGAGGATGGTTGATGATGACGATGGAGATGGATTCCCCTCTCAGGAGCCCTGAATGGACTCTAGATCAGCCCTCCTGAGGAAGAACAAGGCTTGGCGGCGGCTCCGTATCGTAAAATGCGATGAATCCTTATCTCCGCTTTTTTCTCTCCGAACATGAATATATGGAGTTGGAGTTGAGGTCGGTGGAGCTCCAGGGGGCCCACGAGGTAGGGGGCGCGCCCTTGGGGGGCGCCCCCACCCTCATGGCTAGGGTGTGGGCCCCCTTCTGTTGATTCTTTCACCAGTATTTTTATTAATTCCAAAAAGTGACTCCATGAAGTTTCAGGTCATTCCGAGAACTTTTATTTCTGCACAAAAGTTAACACCATGTCAATTCTGCTGAAAACAGTGTCAGTCCAGGTTAGTTCCATTCAGATCATGCAAATTAGAGTCCAAAACAAGGGCAAAAGGGTTTGGAAAAGTAGATACATTGGAGACGTATCAAGGACAAAGTGTCGATAAGGAATTAAATGTTATTCATTATGATAGTGAAACTCTAGATAGTGCCCAACGCTATTATGTTACTACTGAAAAAGAATTCTTAGCAGTGGTGTTTGCTTGTGATAAATTTAGATCGTACATTGTTGATTCTAAAGTGATTGTTCACACCGACCATGCTGCTATAAAATATCTTATGGAAAAGAAAGATGCTAAACCTAGACTCATTTGGTGGGTTCTCTTGCTACAAGAATTTTACTTACATATCACTGATAGAAAAGGAGGTGAGAACCACATGGTTGATAACTTGTCTAGGCTAGAAATTATTCTTGATGACCCACAACCTATTAATGATAGTTTTCCTGATGAACAATTAGCCGCAATAAATGTTTATCATAACACTCCTTGGTATGCTGATTATGCTAATTATATTGTTGCTAAATATATAGCACCTAGCTTCACATACCAAGAAAAGAAAAAATTCTTCGACCATTTAAGACATTACTTTTGGGATGACCCACATCTTTATAAAGAAGGAGTAGATGGTATTATTAGACGTTATGTACCTGAGCATGAACAAGGACAAATCCTATGGAAATGTCACTCCAAAGCTTATGGAGGACACCATGCAGGAGATACAACTGCTCACAAGGTATTGTAATCTGGTTTTTACTTGCCTACTCTCTTCATGGATGCCCGTAAGTTTGCTTTATCTTGTGATGAATGTCAAAGAATTGGAAATATTGGTAAGTGAGAAGAAATGCCTATGAATTATTCACTTGTTGTTGAACCATTTGATGTTTGGGGATTTGATTACATGGGGCCTTTGATGTCTACTACACAACCTTCTTCTTGTAGACGTTGTTGGGCCTGCAAGTGCACAGGTTTGTAGGACAGTAGCAAATTTCCCTCAAGTGGATGACCTAAGGTTTATCAATCCATAGGAGGCGTAGGATGAAGATGGTCTCTCTCAAACAACTCAGCAACCAAATAAAAAAGAGTCTCTTGTGTCCCCAACACACCCAATACAATGGTAAATTGTATAGGTGCACTAGTTTGACGAAGAGATGAAGATACAAGTGCAAAATAGATAGTAGATATGGGTTTTTGTAATCTGAAATAATAAAAACAGCAAGGTAACAAGTGGTAAAATTGAGCGTAAACGGTATTGCAATGGAAGGAAACAAGGCCTAGGGTTCATACTTTCACTAGTGCAAGTTCTCTCAACAATAATAACATAGATAGAACATATGACAAGCCCTCAACATGCAACAAAGAGTCACTCCAAAGCCACTAATAGCGAAGAACAAACATAGAGATTATGGTAGGGTACGAAACCACCTCAAAGTTATTCGTTCGAATTGATCTATAAAAGAGTTCGTACTAGAATAACACCTTAAGATACAAATCAACCAAAACCCTAATGTCACCTAGATACTCCATTGTCACCTCAAGTATTTGTGGGCATGATTATACGATATGCATCACACAATCTCAGATTCATCCAACCGACATACAAGTACTTCAAAGAGTGCCCTAAATTTTCTACCGGAGAGTTAAGAATGTGTGCCAACCCCTATGCATAGGTTCATGGGTGGAACCCGCAAGTTTGTCACCAAAACATACATCAGGTGGAACACGATATCCCATTGTCACCACAGATAATCACGGCAAGACATACATCAAGTGTTCTCATAAAGACTCAATCCAATAAGATAACTTCAAAGGGGAAACTCAATTCATCACAAGAGAGTAGAGGGGGAGAAACATCATAAGATCCAACTACAACAGCAAAGCTCGGGATACATCAAGATCGTGTCATAGAGGAACACGAGAGAGAACACGAGAGAGAGAGAGAGATCAAACACATAGCTACTGGTACATACCCTCAGCCCCGAGGGTGAACTACTCCCTCCTCGTCATGGATAGCGCAGGGATGATGAAGATGGCCTCCGGTGATGGGATCCCCCTCCGGTAGGGTGCCGGAACAGGGTCCCGATTGGTTTTTGGTGGCTAGAGAGGCTTGCGGCGGCGGAACTCCCGATCTATTTTCTGTTCTAGAAGTTTTAGGGTACGTAGGTATATATGGGTGAAAGGAGAACGTCGGTGGAGCTACGGGGCCCCACGGGGCAGGGGGCGCGCCCAGGGGGGTGCCCCCACCCTCGTGAGCACCTCCCGTATCTTCTGACGTGGGGTCCAAGTCCATCAGGTGGGTTTCCTTCCAAAAATAACTTCTCCAGTTGATTTCGTTCTGTTTTGACTCCGTCTGATATTCCTTTTCCTCGAAACATTGAAATAGGCATAAAACAGCAAATCTGGGTTGGGCCTCCGGTTAATAGGTTAGTCCCAAAAATAATATAAAAGTGGATAATAAAGCCCAATATTGCCTAAAACAGTAGATAAAGTAGCATGGAGCAATAAAAAATTATAGATATATTGGAGACATATCTAGCATCCCCAAGCTTAATTCCTGCTCGTCCTCGAGTAGGTAAATGATAAAAAAGAATTTTTGATGCGGAGTGCTACTTGGCATAATTTCAATGTAAATCTTCTTAATTGTGGCCTGAATATTCAGATCCGAAAGATTCAAGACAAAAGTTCATATTGACATAAAAATAATAATACTTCAAGCATACTAATCAAAGCAATCATGTCTTCTCAAAATAACATGGCAAAAGAAAGTTCATCCCTACAAAATCATATAGTTAGGCTATGCTTCATTTTCGTCACACAAAGATGTTTCCAACTTCTATACCCCCGATGACAAGCCAAGCAATTGTTTCATACTCAAATAATCTCAAACTTTTTCAACCTTTACGCAATACATGAGTGTGAGCCATGGATATAGCACTATGGGTGGAATAGAATATGATGATGGGGATTGTGTGGAGAAGACAAAAAAAGAGAAAGTCTCACATTGACGAGGATAATCAACGGGCTGTGGAGATGCCCATCAATTGTTGTCAACATGAGGAGTAGGGATTGCCATGCAACGGATGCACTAGAGCTATGGATGCTCAACAAAATAAAACTAGTGGGTGTGCATCCAACTTGCTTGCTCATGAAGACCTAGGGCATTTGAGGAAGCCCATCGTAGGAATATACAAGCCAAGTTCTATAATGAAAAATTCCCACTAGTATGAAAAGACAACTTATGAGACTCACTACATGAAGAACAAGGTGCTACTTTGAAGCACAATATATGAGACTCACTACATGAAGAACAAGGTGCTACTTTGAAGCACAAGTGTGGAAAAAGAGATAGTAGCATTGCCCTTTTTTCTTTTTCTTTTTTTTGGGCCTTTCCTTTTTTTCTTTTGGCCTTTCTTCTTTTTTTTCTTTTTTTTCTTTGGGCAATGCTCTAATAATGATGATCATCACACTTCTATTGATTACAACATAAGGATTACAACTCGAAACTTAGAACAAGATATGACTCTATATGAATGCCTCCGGCGGTGTACCGGGATGGTGCAATGAATCAAGAGTGACATGTATGAAAAATAATGCATGGTGGCTTTGCCACAAATACGATGTCAACTACATGATCATGCAATGGCAATATGACAAAAGTAATGTATGTCATGATGATGATGAATGGAACGGTGGAAAGTTGCATGGCAATATATCTCGGAATGGCTATGGAAATGCCATGATAGGTAGGTATGGTGGCTGTTTTGAGGAAGATATAAGGAGGTTTATGTGTGATAGAGCGTATCGTATCATGGGGTTTGGATGCACCGGCGAAGTTTGCACCAACTCTCAAGGTGAGAAAGGGCAATGCACGGTACCGAAGAGGCTAGCAAAGGCGGAAAGGTAAAAGTGTGTATAATCCATGGACTCAACATTAGTCAAAAGAACTCATATACTTATTGCAAAAATTTAGAAGTCATCAAAAATCAAGTACTACGCGCATGCTCCTAGGGGGATAGATTGGTAGGAAAATACCATCGCTCGTCCCCGACCGCCACTCATAAGGATGCACAAGCCAGGTACACTTCATGTTTAAAATTTGTTACACAACTTTAACCATACGTGCATGCTACGGGACTTGCAAACTTCAACACAAGTATTTCTCAAATTCATAATCACCCAACTAGCACGACTTTGATATTATCACCTCCATATCTCAAAACAATTATCAAGCATCAAACTTATCTTAGTATTCAATTCACTCAAAAGAAAGTTTCACATATCTTGAACACTAAGTATATTAACATTAAGAAAACTACCATGCTATTAATGACTCTCAAAATAATCTAAGTGAAGCATGAGATATCAATAGTTTCTTTAAAACAAATCCACCACCGTGCTCTAAAATATATAAGTGAAGCACTAGGGCAAACAACAAACTACTCCAAAGGATATAAGTGAAGATCACTGAGTAGCTAAATAATTATGCAACTATGCAAAGACTCTCTCTCATTTAATAATTTCAGATCTTGATACTTTATTCAAACAGCAAGCAAAGCTAAAGAAAACTACATTGCAAGGATAGCACAACTCATGTGAAGCAAAAACTTAGGCTCAACCGATACTAACCGATAGTTGTTGAAGAAGAAAGATGGGATGCCTAGCGGGGCATCCCCAAGCTTAGATGCTTGAGACTTCTTGAAATATTATCTTGGGGTGCCTTGGTCATCCCCAAGCTTGAACTTTTGTGTCTCCTTAATTCCTCTCATATCATGGTTTCTCTTCTTTTTATTAAAAGCTTCATTCACAACAAACTCAACAAGAACTCGTGAGATAGGTTACTATAAACCAATGCAAAACCTTATCATTTTCTACTGTAACAAATCACTAAAATTATTTATTCCACATTGAATACTAAATGCCTCTGCATATTTAATACTCCTATCATCAAATAGAATCATTAAACAAGCAACCATATGCAAACAATGCAACCATAACAGCAATCTGCCAAAACAGTACAGTCTGTAGAGAATGCAAGAGTATCAATACTTCCCTGACCCCAAAAATTATTACCTAAAATTCCCACTGTAATAAATTTGTCAGAGCTCAGTATGCAAAAAGATTCAACGTTATACCATGCTTTGAATTTTCTAGGGAATTTTTGCAACAGCGGTAAACTTTCTGTTTTCAAACAGCAACGTGCAAACTAGCAAAATAAGCATGGCAAAGGCTATCCTTGACTTTTTTATTGAAACTAAAGATGCAAAACACTATTCTAACTAACAGCAAGCAAAAACTATCAAAATAAAATGACGCTCCAAGTAAAACACATATCATGTGGTGAATAAAAATATAGCTCCAAGTAAAGTTACCGATGAACGAAGACGAAAGAGGGGATGCCTTCCGGGGCATCCCCAAGCATAGTTGCTTGGTTGTCCTTGAATATTACGTTGGGGTGCCTTGGGAATCCCCAATCTTAGGCTCTTTCCACTCCTTATTCCATAGTCCATCGAATCTTTACCCAAAACTTGAAAACTTCAACCACACAAAACTCAAAACAAAACTCGTAAGCTCCGTTAGTATAAGAAAATAAAACCACCACTTAGGTACTGTAATGAACTCATTATAAATTCATATTGGTGTAATATCTACTGTATTCTAACTTATCTATGGTTCATACCCTCCGATACTACTCATAGATTCATCAAAATAAGCAAAGAACACATAGAAAACAGAATCTGTCAAAAACAGAACAGTCTGTAGTAATATGTATAAAACGTATACTTATGGAACCCCAAAAATTATTAAATAAATTGCTGGACCTGAGAAATTTGTGTATTAATCATATGCAAAAAGAATCAACCTAAAATCACTCTCCAGTAAAAAATGGCAGCTAATCTCGTGAGCGCTATAGTTTCTGTTTTTCACAGCAAGATCACATAAACTTCACCCAAGTCTTCCCAAAGGTTCTACTTGGCACTTTATTGAAACAAAAGCTATAAAACATGATTACTACAGTATAATAATCATGTGGACACACAATAACAGTAAGGATAAATATTGGGTTGTCTCCCAACAAGCGCTTTTCTTTAATGCCTTTTAGCTAGGCATGATGATGACAATGATGCTCACATAAAAGATAAGAATTGAAACATAATGGGAGCATCATGAAGCATATGACTAGCACATTTAAGCCTAACCCACTTCCTATGCATAGGTATTTTGTGAGCAAACAACTTAGGGGAACAATAATCAACAAGCATAGGAAGGTAAAACAAGCATAACTTTAAAATTTTAAGCACATAGAGAGGAGACTTGACATTATTGCAATTCCTACAAGCATATATTCCTCCCTCATAATAATTTTCAGTAGCATCATGAATGAATTCAACAATATAACCAGCACCTAAAGCATTCTTTTCATGATATACAAGCATAGAAAATTTACTACTCTCCACATAAGCAAATCTCTTCTCATGAATAGTAGTGGGAGTATCATAAGAGACTTGAACACTAAAAATTGTTTCCACATTAAAAGAGCAATGTTCATAAAAAGGGTAATCATAATCATGACAAGATTTGTAAATGTAATCATCACTACTTTTTATAGCATAAGTTTCATCACAATAATCATCATAAGTAGCAACTTCGTTCTCATCATAATCGATTGAAACTCTCCCAAGATAGTGGAATCACTAAATAAAGTTGACACTCTTCCAAATCCACTTTCATTTTCATCACAATAAAGTCCAACATCCTCCAAAATAGTGGGATCACTAATTCCTAAAGTTGACACTCTTCCGAACCCACTTTCATCAATATAATCATCATACGTAGGAGGCATGCTATCATCACAACAACTTTTCATATCAAAACTTGGGATGCTAAAAATATCATCTGCACTAAACATAGCTTCCCCAAGCTTGTGGCTTTGCATATCATTAGCATAATGGATATTCAAGGAATTCATACTAACAACATTGCAATCATGATCATCATTCAAAGATTTAGTGCCAAACAATTTAGAGATTTCTTCTTCTAGCACTTGAGCACAATTATCCTTTCCATCATACTCACGAAAGATATTAAAAAGGTGAAGCGTATGAGACAAACTTAATTCCATTTTTTTGTAGTTTTCTTTTATAAACTAAACTAGTGATAAAACAAGAAACAAAAAGATTCGATTGCAAGATCTAAAGATATACCTTCAAGCACTCACCTCCCCGGCAACGGCGCCAGAAAAGAGCTTGATGTATACTACACAACCTTCTTCTTGTAGACGTTGTTGGTCCTGCAAGTGCACAGGTTTGTAGGACAGTAGCAAATTTCCCTCAAGTGGATGACCTAAGGTTTATCAATCCGTAGGAGGCGTAGGATGAAGATGGTCTCTCTCAAACAACCCTGCAACCAAATAACAAAGAGTCTCTTGTGTCCCCAACACACCCAATACAATGGTAAATTGTATAGGTGCACTAGTTCGACAAAGAGATGAAGATACAAGTGCAAAATAGATAGTAGATATGGGTTTTTGTAATCTGAAATAATAAAAGCAGCAAGGTAACAAGTGGTAAAAGTGAGCGTAAACGGTATTGCAATGGTAGGAAACAAGGCCTAGGGTTCATACTTTCACTAGTGCAAGTTCTCTCAACAATAATAACATAGATAGAACATATGACAAGCCCTCAAAATGTAACAAAGAGTCACTCTAAAGCCACTAATAGCAAAGAACAAACATAGAGATTATGGTAGGGTACGAAACCACCTCAAAGTTATTCATTCGGATCAATCTATAAAAGAGTTTGTACTAGAATAACACCTTAAGATACAAATCAACCAAAATCCTAATGTCACCTAGATACTCCATTGTCACCTCAAGTATCCGTGGGCATGATTATACGATATGCATCACACAATCTCAGATTCATCCAACCGACATAAAAGTACTTCAAAGAGTGTCCCAAAGTTTCTACCGGAGAGTCAAGAACGTGTGCCAACCCCTATGCATAGGTTCATGGGTGGAACCTGCAAGTTGGTCACCAAAACATACATCAAGTGGCACATGATATCCCATTGTCACCACAGATAATCACGGCAAGACATACATCAAGTGTTCTCATAAAGACTCAATCCAATAAGATAACTTCAAAGGGGAAACTCAATTCATCACAAGAGAGTAGAGGGGGAGAAACATCATAAGATCCAACTACAATAGCAAAGCTCGGGATACATCAAGATCGTGCCATATAGGAACACGAGAGAGAACACGAGAGAGAGAGATCAAACACATAGCTACTGGTACATACCCTCAGCCCCGAGGGTGAACTACTCCCTCCTCGCCATGGATAGCGCAGGGATGATGAAGATGGCCTCCAGTGATGGGATCCCCCTCCGGCAGGGTGCCGGAACAGGGTCCTGATTGGTTTTTGGTGGCTACAGAGGCTTGCGGCGGTGGAACTCCCGATTTATTTTCTGTTCTGGAAGTTTTAGGGTACGTAGGTATATATGGGTGAAAGGAGAACGTCGGTGGAGCTACGAGGGCCCCACGAGGCAGGGGGCGTGCCCAGGGGGGCGCACCCCCCACCCTCGTGAGCACCTCCCGTATCTTCTGACGTGGGGTCCAAGTCCATCAGGTGGGTTTCCTTTCAAAAATAACTTCTCCAGTTGATTTCGTTCTGTTTTGACTCCGTCTGATATTCCTTTTCCTCGAAACACTGAAATAGGCATAAAACAGCAAATCTAGGCTGGGCCTCCGGTTAATAGGTTAGTCCCAAAAATAATATAAAAATGGATAATAAAGCCCAATATTGCCTAAAACAGTAGATAAAGTAGCACAGAGCAATCAAAAATTATAGATACGTTGGAGACGTATCAGCCTTCTCCTTCCTCTAATGGGTATACTCATATTTTGGTTGTTATTGATTATGTTACTAA
This sequence comes from Triticum aestivum, assembly GCF_018294505.1. Taxonomy (NCBI): domain Eukaryota; kingdom Viridiplantae; phylum Streptophyta; class Magnoliopsida; order Poales; family Poaceae; genus Triticum; species Triticum aestivum. The sequence continues at coordinate 618,327,660 of NC_057807.1, read as the reverse complement.
GTGGGTAGAAGCTATTTCAACCAGTAGTGTTGATCACAACACCTCTATTAAAATGCTTAAGGAAGATATTTTCCCAAGGTTTGGAGTCCCTAGATATTTAATGACTGCTATTGGTCCACATTTTTTTCATGGTGCTTTCCGTAAAATGCTTGCTAAATATGATGTTAACCATAGAATTGTATCACCTTATCATCCTCAGTCTAGTGGTCAAGTTGAACTTAGCAATAGAAAAATAAAGTTAATATTACAAAAACCTGTCAATAGGTCCCGAAAGAATTGGTCTAAGAAATTAAATGACCCACTTTGGGCTTATAGAACAACATATAAAAATCCTATGGGTACGTCTCCTTATAAAATGGTTTATGGAAAAGCTTGTCATTTGCCTCTTGAGTTAGAACATAAAGCTTGTTGATCAATTAAAGAACTCAACTACGATATCAAAATTGCCGGTGAAAAGAGGTTATTTGATATTAGCTCACTAGATGAATGGAGAACCCAAGCTTATGAAAATGCCAAGTTATTCAAAGAAAAGGTTAAAAGATGGCATGATAAAAGAATCCAAAAGCATGAGTTCAATGTTGGAGAATATGTTCTTTTGTGCAACTCCCATTTCAGATTCTTTGCAAGAAAACTCCTCTCTAATGAAGGAAATATGCCCTAGAGACAATAATAAAGTTGTTATTTTATATTTCCTTATTCATGATAAAATGTTTATTATTCATGCTAGAATTGTATTGATCGGAAACCTAAATACATATGTGAATACATAGACAAACACTGTGTCCCTAGTGAGCCTCTACTTTACTAGCCCACTGATCAAAGATGGTTAAGGTTTCCTAACCATGGACATGAGTTGTCATTTGATAACGGGTTCACATCATTGGGAGAATTATGTGATGGACAAGACCCATCCGTTATCTTAGCACTATGATCGTTCAGTTTTATTGCTATTGCTTTCTTCATGTCAAATACATATTCCTTCGACTATGAGATTATGCAACTCCCGGATACCAGAGGAATGCCTTGTGTGCTATCAAACATCACAACATAACTCGGTGATAATAAACATGCTCTACAGGTATCTCTGAAGGTGTTTGTTGAGTTGGCATAGATCGTGATTAGGATTTGTCACTCCGAGTATCAGAGAGGTATCTCTGGGCCCTCTCGGTAATACACATCATAAGAAGCCTTGCAAGCAAAGTGACTAATGAGTTAGTTGCAGGATGATGTATTATGGAACGATTAAAGTGACTTGCCGGTAATGAGATTGAACTAGGTAGTGAGATACCGGTGATCGAATCTCGGGCAAGTAACATACCGATGGACAAAGGGAATAACATATGTTATCCTAAGGTTAGACCGATAAAGATCTTCATAGAATATGTAGGAGCCAATATGGGCATCCAGGTTCCACTATTGGTTATTGACCAGAGAGGTGTCTCGATCATGTCTACATAGTTCTCGAACCTGTAGGGTCCGCGCGGTTAACATTCATTGACGATATAGTATTATATGAGTTATGTATGTTGGTGACCGAATGTTGTTCGGAGTCCCGGATGAGATCACAGACATAACGAGGAGCTCCGGAATGGTCCGGAGGTAAAGATTGATATATGTGATAATAGTGTTTGGTCTCCGGAAGGGTTCCGGAGTTCACAGGAAGGGGTTCCGGATGTTTCCCGAAATGTTTGGGTATGAGAACACTTTATTTGGGCCAAAGGGGAAAGCCCATGAGGCTTTTGGAAAGTGCAAAAGGAAGTTTTGTGAAGACTAGAGGATAGACTCCAGGAACCCTAGCATCTAGCCCTGGAGTCCGGGAAGGACTCTTGCCTTTTGGGCAAAACCGACTTTGAGGAAGCTTTTACTCCAAGTTTCGACCCAAGTGATCAACATATAAATAGAGGAGCAGGGCTAGCACCCAAGACATATCAATAATCGCCAAGCCGTGTGCCGGCAACCCCGTCCCCTCTAGTTTATCCCCCGTCATAGTTTCCGTTGTGCTTGGCGAAGCCTTGCGGAGATTGTTCTTCACCAACACTGTCACCACATCGTTGTACTGCCAAAACTCATCTACTAATTCGCCCATCTTGCTGGATCAAGAAGGCGAGGACGTCATCAAGCTGAATGTGCTGAACGTGGAGGTGTCGTACGTTCGGTACTTGATCGGGACGGATCGTGAAGGTGTATGACTACATCACCTACGTTGTGAAACGCTTCCGCTTACGGTCTATGAGGGTACATAGACACACTCTCCCCTCATTGTTATGCATCTCCTAGCTAGATCTTGTGTGAGCGTAGGATTTTTTTTAAATTGCATGCTACGTTCCCCAACAGTGGTATCAGAGCCTGGTCTATGCGTAGATGATATGCACGAGTAGAACACAAAGAAGTTTTGGGCGGTGATGTTCATACTGCTTACCACCAGTGTCTTGTTGTGATTCGGCAGCATTATGGGATGAAGCGGCCCGGACCAACCTTACATGTCAACATACATGAGACCGGTTCCACCGAAAGACATCCAACTTGTTTTGCATAAAGGTGGCTGGCGGGTGTCTATTTCTCCTACTTTAGTTAAACCGAATTTGGCTGCGGCGATCCTTGAAGAAGGTTAAAGCAGCAAACTTGATAATTCACTATTGTGGTTTTTGCCGTAGGTAAGAACAGTTCTTGCTAGAAACCCATAGGAGCCACGTAAAACTTGCAACAACAAAGTAGAGGACATCTAATTTGTTTTTGCAGGGTATGCTGTGATGCGATATGGTCAAGACATGATGTGATATACATTACTATATGAGATGATCTTGTTTTGTAAAAGTTATCGGCAACCGGCAGGAGCCTTATGGTTGTCTCTTTATTGTATGAAATGCAAACGCCATGTAATTGCTTTACTTTATCACTATGCGTTAGCGATAGTTGTAGAAGCAATAGTTGGTGAGATGACCACGACACAACGATGGAGATCGGTGTCGAGCCGGTGACGATGGAGATCATGACGATGCTTTGGAGATGGATATCAAAAGCACAATATGATGGCCATATCATGTCACATATTTTGATTTCATGTGATGTTTATCTTTTATGCATCTTATTTTGCTTAGTACAGCGGCAGCATTATAAGATGATCTAGTAAAAGAGCATTAAGCACAACTAACACCGAATAATGCACCACAAGTAGGTTGTAATTTCATTGCATAACTATTGACTTTCGTGCTTGCATAGGAAATAACAAACCTTAACACCAATGTTCTTACTAAAGCATAATTACTCAGCAACATGACTCATAATATTACTATCATCATATCTCAAAACTATTATGAAGAATCAAGTTTATTTTTTCCAATGATCTTCATGAAAGTTTTTATTATATCCCCCACTACAGGAATATGGAACTTTGCCGTCAACCATGGCTGACGGCAAAGGCATGCAAGGCGGACAGGAAAGGGCTTTACCATCAGCCAGCAGATGGCAACACGTCCAACTGAACAGGCTATGGCAAAGGCTTCTTTGTCGTCTACTGGCGGACGGCAAAGATGCAAAGGTCTTTGTTGTCCGCCAGCAGAGGGCAAAGAGCCTAGAAGGCACATGTGTCAGCTTATGTCCATTAACAGGTTAACGACGTGCTTTGCCGTCCGCCAGCAGACGACAAAGACCTTTGCGTATTTGGTTGCTTTTCCGTCTGCCAGCGGACGTCATAGCGTGCCACGTGGTAGCACTTGGGGGCCTAGCCTATTTGGTTGCTTGGCCTTCCGCTGGTAGACGAAAAAGATGCAATGGTCTTTTTCGTCTGCCAGCGGACGACAAAGCATCCAAATAGCCATCCTACTGCCCCAGGTTGCATAGGTAGGTGACACGTGGCATATTTGCCGTTTGCTGGATGATGGCAAAGCTCTTTGTCGTCCGCCAGCAGACGGCAAAGAACCTGTATAGCCCCTGTTTTTTCTTAAATTCATTCAATTTCACAGAATTTCACATATGAAAATACTTTCGACAAGCATACCAACACATATACATACCAAATCATATCCCTGCCATACGGATATGATCATCCAACATATATACATAGCAAATGGTTTCATCCAACACATATACATAGCCAACATATCCAACAACAACCATACAATGGTTTCATCCATACATACATATATAGGTAGCAAGTTTGACATTGTTCATCCTACAAAATCAAAACAAGAAGGAATCATAAAGAGAAGCGTAGACTCCATCAACACAAGCTTACTCATCTAAAGCAAATCTGCAAATTGGGAAAGAAGCACGTTAGAAGAAGAAGAAGAAGAAGAAGAAGAAGAAGAAGAATAAGAAGAAGAAGAAGAATAAGAAGAGAAGGAAGAAGAAGAAGATTTTTTTTCTTCTCTTTCTTTTTCTCCTCTCCTCTTTTTTATCTTTTTCTTCTTCTAACTAAGGTAGGTAAAAATGCTAAGTGTAGGTCATTTTAGAGCTAAGCTAGGTAAATAGGTCATTTTGGAGCTTATTAAGATTATTATGTCATTTTCGAGGAAAGTAAGGTAAGTCTATATCATTTTGGAGGTAACAAAGATTATCATGACATTTTTGAGGAAACTAAGCTAAGTATAGATCATTTTTTGTCGAACTTAGGTAGTTATGCCATTTAGGACGAATGTAAGCTAAGTTTGCATTTGTTAAGCAAAACACTAGAGAAAACTTACCCTCATCACAACAAATGCGATGAAGATCACAACTAAGGTAACAATTGATCCAACGACATAATGATACCAAGAGTCATTGCCAATGGCATATTTTCTAATCTGCTTAATCTTCAAGCACATTGCATCCATCTTCAAGCGCATTGCATTCATCTTCATCTTGTGATCATCGACCACATCGGCAACATACAACTCCAATTTCATCTTCTCTTCTTAAATTCTTTTAATTTTTTCTTTCAAATACTCATTTTATTTTTCAACTAAATTTAACTTCTCGATGTCGGTGTCAAAACCGGCAGATCTCGGGTAGGGGATCCCAAACTGTGCGTCTAAGGATCGAAGGTAACAGGAGGCAGGGGACAGGATGTTTACCCAGGTTAGGGCCCTCTTAATGGAGTTAATACCCTACTTCCTGCTTGATTGACTTTGATGAGTATAGGGGTTACAAGAGTTGATCTACCTCGAGATCGTAATGGCTAAACCCTAGATGTCTAGCATGTATAATTGTTCTGGCCCTACGGACTAAACCCTCCGATTTATATAGACATCAGAGGGATCTAGGGTTGTATAGAGTCGGTTTACAGAGAAAGGAAGATGCATGATCCGAATGCCAAGCTTGCCATCCACGCAAAGGAGAGTCCCATCCAGACACAGGGGAAGGTCTTTGATTTCGTATCTTCATGGCCCATTAGTCCGGCCCATATCACATAGCCCGGACGCCCGAGGACTCCTTAGTCCATGACTCCCTCAGTAGCCCCTGAACCGGGATTCAATGACGATGTATCCGGTGCGTAGATTATCTTCGGCATTGCAAGGCGGGTTCCTCCTCCGAATACTCCAAAGCAGTCTTCCGTACATAAGTGTTGTATCCGGCCCTGCTTAACACGTACAACCCTAAGCTGTAAAAGGCAACAATACTTAAAATAAGTCACGTCCACGAGCAAATTTTTCGGCGAGACATTATGTTCTGGCCTTATTATTATTCTGAACCGTTTTAAAGCCCTCGCTTCACGTTTCGAGGCACTGCCATTGACACGTCTTGTCAAAGAAAAGATCGTGTCCCCTTATCATGGGATCCTTATCAATGCGGGTTTGGGTAATCCAACCACGCCGTTTGCACGTCTCCCTGGGAACAGGCGAGGTTTAAGGCTTATGAGGGGGTGCTCGATACACACTGCCTCTATAAGAGGTGAAGGACCCATATGTTTTACCTCACGCCTTCTTCTTCCTCTGCCTTTCCGTCCCCGAGCTCCAGCGCCCAAGCTCTAAACTTTCCCTTTGTTGGGGAACGTTGCAGAAAATAAAAAATTTCCTACGGTTTCACCAAGATCCATCTATGAGTTCATCTAAGCAATGAGTCATGGGAGAGAGATTTCATCTACATACCACTTGTAGATCGCGTGCGGAAGCGTTCAAGAGAACGGTGATGATGGAGTCGTACTCGCCGTGATTCAAATCACCGATGACCAAGTGCCGAACGGACATTACCTCCGCATTCAAAAGATGTACGAAGCGGATGACGTCTCCTCCTTCTTGATCCAGCAAGGGGGAAGGAGAGGTTGATGATGATCCAGCAGCACGATGGTGTGGTGGTGGATGCAGCAGAACTCCGGCAGGGCTTCGCCAAGCTGCTGCTGGAGGAGGACGAGGTGTAGCAGGGGGAGGGAGGCGCCAAGACATAGGGTGCGGCTGCCCTCCCCCTTGCCCTCCTTTATATAGGCCCCCAGGGGGGGCACCGGCCCTGGGAGATGCAATCTCCCAAGAGGGGCGGCGGCCAGGGGGGTGGAGTGCCCCCAAGGCAAGTGGTGCGCCCCCCCCCCCCCACCTAGGGTTTCCAACCCTAGGTGCAGGGGGGTGGGCCAAGGGGGGGTGCACCAGCCCACTAGGGGCTGGTTCCCCTCCCACTTCAGCACACGGGGCCCTCCGGGATAGGTGGCCCCACCCGGTGGACCCCCGGGACCCTTCCGGTGGTCCCGGTACAATACCGGGTGACCCCGAAACTTTCCCGATGGCCGAAACAGCACTTCCTATATATAATTCTTTACCTCCGGACCATTCCGAAACTCCTCGTGATGTCCGGGATCTCATCCGGGACTCCGAACAACATTCGGTTTGCTGCATACTCATATTCATACAACCCTAGCGTCACCGAACCTTAAGTGTGTAGACCCTACGGGTTCGGGAGACATGCAGACATGACCGAGACAGCTCTCCAGTCAATAACCAACAGCGGGATCTGGATACCCATGAGCGACATCATAGACCGCACCATATCCAATAGAGTGCGATTACAATGTTCGGACACACCATTACGCTGAGGTGTTCGAGGCGGCGTGAGTTGTGAAATGATTCCACATTTCCTTAAGTGTGTACCAAATTCGTGACTTAAGTATTCTCCTCCACGATCTGATCGTAGGAACTTTATCTTTCGGTCACGTTGATTCTCTACCTCATTCTGAAATTCCTTGAACTTTTCAAAGGTCTCAGACTTGTGTTTCATCAAGTAGACATACCCATATCTACTCAAGTCATCAGTGAGAGTGAGAACATAACGATATCCTCCGCGAGCCTCAATGCTCATTGGACCGCACACATCGGTATGTACGATTTCCAATAAGTTGGTTGCTCGCTCCATTGTTTCGGAGAACGGAGTCTTGGTCATTTTGCCCATGAGGCATGGTTCGCATGTGTCAAATGATTCATAATCGAGAGACTCTAAATTCTAAAAGTCCGTCAGCATGGAGCTTCTTCATGCGCTTGACACCAATGTGACCAAGGCGGCAGTGCCACAAGTATGTGGGACTATCGTTATCAACTTTACATCTTTTGGTATTCATGCTATGAATATGTGTAACATTACGTTCGAGATTCATTAAGAATAAACCATTGACCATCGGGGCATGACCATAAAACATATCTCTCATATAAATAGAACAACCATTATTCTCGGATTTAAATGAGTAGCCATCTCGTATTAAACGAGATCCAGATACAATGTTCATGCTCAAACTTGGCACTAAATAACAATTATTGAGGTTCATAACTAATCCCGTGGGTAAATGTAGAGGTAGCGTGCAGACGGTGATCACATCGACCTTGGAACCATTCTCAACGTGCATCGTCACCTCGTCCTTCGCCAGTCTCCGCTTATTCCGCAACTCCTGCTGTGAGTTACAAATATGAGCAACGGCACCGGTATCAAATACCCAGGAGTTACTACGAGTACTGGTAAGGTACACATCAATTACATGTATATCAAATATACCTTTAGTGTTGCCGGCCTTCTTGTCCGCTAAGTATTTGGGGCAGTTCTGCTTCCAGTGACCCTTCCCCTTGCAATAAAAGCACTCAGTCTCAGGCTTGGGTCCATTCTTTGACTTCTTCCCGGCAACTGGCTTACCGGCCGCGGCAACATCTTTGCCGTCCTTCTTGAAGTTCTTCTTACCCTTGCCCTTCTTGAACTTAGTGGTCTTATTGACCATCAACACTTGATGTTCTTTCTTGATTTCAACCTCTGCTGACTTCAGCATTGAAAATACTTCAGGAATGGTCTTCACCATCCCCTGCATATTGTAGTTCAACACAAAGCTCTTGTAGCTCGGGAGGTTGATCTCCAGCTAGGACAGGCGGTTGTGCAACCCAGACATTTTGAGTATGTGCTCACTGACAGAACTGTTTTCCTCCATCTTTCAACTATAGAACTTGTCGGAGACTTCATATCTCTCGACCCGGGCATGAGCTTGAAAAACCATTTTCAGCTCCTCGAACATCTCATATGCTCCGTGTTGCTCAAAACGCTTTTGGAGCCCCGGTTCTAAGCTGTGAAGCATGCCGCACTGAACGAGGGAGTAATCATCAGCACGTGACTGTCAAACGTTCATAACGTCTTGGTTCTCTAGGATGGGTGCTTCATCTAGCGGTTCATCTAGGACATATGCTTTCTTGGCTGCTATGAGGATGATCCTCAGGTTCCGGACCCAGTCCGAATAGTTGCTGCCATCATCTTTTAGCTTGGTTTTCTCTAGGAACGCGTTGAAGTTCATGTTGACATGAGCGTTGGCCATTTGATCTACAAGGCATATTTTGCAAAAGTTTTAGACTAAGTTCATGATAATTAAGTTCATCTAATCAAATTATTGAATGAACTCCCACTCAGATTTGACATCCCTCTAGTCATCTAAGTGTTACATGATCCGAGTCGACTAGGCCGTGTCCGATCATCACGTGAGACGGACTAGTCATCATCGGTGAACATCTCCATGTTGATCGTATCTTCCATACGACTCATGTTCGACCTTTCGGTCTCTTGTGTTCCGAGGCCATGTCTGTACATGCTAGGCTCGTCAAGTTAACCCTAAGTGTTCTGCATGTGTAAATCTGTCTTACACCCGTTGTATGTGAACATAAGGATCTATCACACCCGATCATCACGTGGTGCTTCGAAACGACGAACTTTAGCAATGGTGAACAGTTAGGGGAACACTTTCTTGAAATTATTATAAGGGATCATCTTATTTACTACCGCCGTTCTAAGTAAACAAGATGCATAAAACATAATAAACATCACATGCAATTATATAGTAGTGACATGATATGGCCAATATCATATAGCTCCTTCGATCTCCATCTTCGGGGCTCCATGATCATCTTCGTCACCGGCATGACACCATGATCTCCATCATCATGATCTCCATCATCATGATCTCCATCATTGTGTCTTCATGAAGTTGTCACGCCAACGACTACTTCTACTTCTATGGCTAACGCGTTTAGCAATAAAGTAAAGTAATTTACATGGCGTTCTTCAATGACACGCAGGTCATACAAAAAATAAAGACAACTCCTATGGCTCCTGCCGGTTGTCATACTCATCAACATGCAAGTCGTGATTCCTATTACAAGAACATGATCTCATACATCACAATATATCATTCATCATTCATCACAACTTCTGGCCATATCAATCACATGACAATTGCTGCAAAAACAAGTTAGACGTCCTCTAATTGTTGTTGCATCTTTTACATAGCTGCAATTGGGTTCTAGCAAGAATGTTTTCTTACCTACGAATAACCACAACGTGATTTTGTCAACTTCTATTTACCCTTCATAAGGACCCTTTTCATCGAATCCGCTCCAACTAAAGTAGGAGAGACAGACACCCGCTAGCCACCTTATGCAACTAGTGCATGTCAGTCGGTGGAACCTGTCTCACGTAAGCGTACGTGTAAGGTCGGTCCGGGCCGCTTCATCCCACAATACCGCTGAAGCAAGAAAAGACTAGTAGCGGCAAGCAAGTTGAAAAGATCTACGCCCACAACAAAATTGTGTTCTACTCGTGCAATAGAGAACTACGCATAGACCTAGCTCATGATGCCACTGTTGGGGAACGTTGCAGAAAATAAATTTTTTCCTACGGTTTCACCAAGATCCATCTATGAGTTCATCTAAGCAACGAGTCATGGGAGAGAGATTGCATCTACATACCACTTGTAGATCGCGTGCGGAAGCGTTCAAGAGAACGGTGATGATGGAGTCGTACTCGCCGTGATTCAAATCACCGATGACCAAGTGCCGAACGGAAGCACCTCCGCGTTCAACACACGTACGGAGCGGATGACGTCTCCTCCTTCTTGATCCAGCAAGGGGGGAGGAGAGGTTGATGATGATCCAGCAGCACGACGGCGTGGTGGTGGATGCAGCAGAACTCCGGCAGGGCTTCGCCAAGCTGCTGCGGGAGGAGGACGAGGTGTAGCAGGGGGAGGGAGGCGCCAAGACACAGGGTGCGGCTGCTCTCCCCCTTGCCATCCTTTATATAGGCCCCAGGGGGGGGCGCCGGCCCTGGGAGATGCAATCTCCCAAGGGGGGCGGCGGCTAGGGGGGTGGAGTGCCCCCAAGGCAAATGGTGCGCCCCCCACCTAGGGTTTCGAACCCTAGGCGCAGGGGGGCCCAAGGGGGGGCGCACCAGCCCACTAGGGGCTGGTTACCTTCCCACTTCAGCCCACGGGGCCCTCCGAGATAGGTGGCCCCACCCGGTGGACCCCCGGGACCCTTCCGGTGGTCTCGGTACAATACCGGGTGACCCCAAAACTTTCCCGATGGCCGAAACAACACTTCCTATATATAATTCTTTACCTCCGGACCATTCCGAAACTCCTCATGACGTCCGGGATCTCATCCGGGACTCCGAACAACATTCAGTTTGCTGCATACTCATATTCATACAACCCTAGCGTCACCGAACCTTAAGTGTGTAGACCCTACGGGTTCGGGAGACATGCAGACATGACCGAGACGGCTCTCCGGTCAATAACCAACAGCGGGATCTGGATACCCATGTTGGCTCCCACATACTCCTCGATGATCTCATCGGATTAACCACGATGTCGAGGATTCAAGCAACCCCATATACTCTTCCCTTTGTCAGACGGTATGTTACTTGCCCGAGACTCGATCGTCGGTATCCCAATACCTCGTTCAGTCTTGTTACCGGCAAGTCACTTTACTCGTACCATAATGCATGATCCCGTGACCAGACACTTGGTCACTTTGAGCTCATTATGATGATGCACTACCGAGTGGGCCCAGTGATACCTCTCCGTAATACGGAGTGACAAATCCCAGTCTCGATCCGTGTCAACCCAACAGACACTTTCGGAGATACCTGTAGTGCACCTTTATAGTCACCCAGTTACGTTGTGACGTTTGGTACACCCAAAGCACTCCTACGGTATCCGGGAGTTACACGATCTCATGGTCTAAGGAAAAGATACTTGACATTGGAAAAGCTCTAGCAAAACGAACTACACGATCTTATGCTATGCTTAGGATTGGGTCTTATCCATCACATCATTCTCCTAATGATGTGATCCCATTATTAACGACATCTAATGTCCATAGTCAGGAAACCATGACTATCTGTTGATCAACGAGCTAGTCAACTAGAGGCTTACTAGGGACATATTATGGTCTGTGTATTCACACGTGTATTACGATTTCCGGATAATACACTTGTAGCATGAATAAAGACAATTATCATGAACAAGGAAATATAATAATAATCCTTTTATTATTGCCTCTAGGGCATATTTCCAACCCCCTTTGCCCCAACTTCCCCAGCAATGGCCGGATCCGGTTCCCAGGGCAAGTGGATGGCCTCCTCCGTAATGAAGAAGGACATCAAAGATCTATGTGAGGCGAGGTACCTAACGACGGAGATTAAACACAGGCTCCCAACCCCGGGACAGGTCATCCCCACCCCGGAGCCCGATGAGAGGGTGGTTTTTATTCCCCACTTCCTGCGAGGACTTGGGTTCGCCCTCCATCCCTTCCTCCGAGGTCTCATGTACTACTACATGCTGGATTTCCATGATCTGGCCCTGAATTCCTTCCTCCACATCTCGATGTTTATCGTCATGTGTCAGGCATTCCTCCGCGTCCCCCCACACTTCGTCTTATGGCTCAAGGTTTTTAATGTGAAGCCGAAGGTGGTTGAGGGCCAGCACACCGACTGCAGCGGCGCCATGATGATCAAGCTCAACCACATTTCTTGGCCCAAAGGGAGATTTGTGGGTACTGTCAAGGTGTGACAGCAGGAGTGGTTCTACATCACTGAACCCCACGGCACCAAGTGGGCCGTTGCTCCTGCTTTTAGATCTGGACCTTCGCTGCGGCTCGCATCCTGGACCAATAAGGGTCTAGATTGGGGATCCCTTGATGAAGTGTCGAAGCTGCAAAAGCGTATCAAGAGTATGGTAAAAAAGGGCATCACCTTTGCCGATGTGATTCAGGTGATGCTCATCCGCTGAGCTCTCCCTTGCCAACGATAGCCTCTCAAAATGTGGGTGTTTAATCCGAAGGGGCCATGGACCCTGCATCGATTCTTTGGCACGACACACAAAGGGATCTGGAAGCTTCTCTTCAAGAAGCAGAAGATGTGGCCAAGGACGTCTGATGACACCAGCCTTGACTGCAATAATTCGGCATCCCCAGTAAGTATCATATTTTCGAACATTACTTAGCTTGTCAATCTTAGGGAGGGGTCCTGAAAATTCCATCTCTTGAATAGGACTAGATAAAGAAGGCAGAGCGGATTAAGTGTCTGGCCCCGCTCCCCGAAAACCCAGCCGAGCCTCTGTTGATGAAGATGCTGGTCCGGTGCCCTACCAGGCGCTGTCAAAGAAGGACAAGAAGAAGAAGAGCAAGGAGGCCGAAGGTGGCCTCCATCATGAAGAAACTTCGGGCGTCGTGTCCGGAGGAACCAAGACTCCTTCCTCTCACAAGGGAGACGAAGACAAGGACGAGGAGGAGGAGGAGGAGGAGGAGGAGGAGGAAGAAGAAGAGAACCCTCCCGCCAAAGGGAAAAAGAGGGCAGCCTCCATAGATCCGGAGGAGGAGGCATCCAAGAGGGGAAAGATATCCCTCCCGTATGATTCGAATTCGGGCACCGAAGTTGTCCCCAAGCACCGCCCCCGAGCCAAGCCCATTGTCGAACCGTAAGTACCTTAAGATGCCTTACATACATATAATATTTTTATAGATTATAAGAATAATACCAAATTTCATGTTCCAGTCTGGCCCGTGACATCCCTCAAGAGTCATCGTCATCGGGGGATCTTTTGCCAGAGAAGATGGAGAGCGAGACGCCTCCACAAGATTCCCCGCCTCCTAGGGAGGATGACACTGAGGTGTCATCCCAAAGGATTTTTTCGGGCTCCGGAGTAGCGCGGGAGGGGTCCAAGACGGCACCATAGGATAGCGCCTTGGCTACCGAGAACATGAGGGTCGCAACCCTCATGGAGACCGGCAACGGGGGTCCTGGATCATCCGACCCCCGACCAGATACTGTTCTGGGGACACAAACGGATCCGGACTCGAATCAGCAGTCCCCTCCGTGGGAGGGGAAGACGGCTATTCCAGTGGCGACCTCTTCTAATTTAGAGGCGCCGAATATGCTGATGGATGCTCTAGAAAGTGCATCCGTCTTGGAGCAGCACTGTATCTTGATGGGTACGGTGGTTGAGAAGGTTCAGTCTGCTAAGAGCGGGCTGAATGAAGCTTTCACGAGCCTACTAATAAGCTTCGAGGTATGCGATGTAATGTCTTTTAGCCGCTTTCATATGACAAATCTGCTTGTATATAGATAGTAGCCCCTGAGACTCTATTTGGCCCATGAAGGAGGGCGAACAGAGGATCTATAGATATCCACAGGAAATAACATACTTATCTTTTTGATAACAAACATGCTTCACTATTAGCAGCGACCGCTCAGGCCGCTGAAGTTTCCAAACTAAAGCGGAAACTGCAGCTGGTCGACAAGGACAATACCGGGATTAATAAGCGGCTCAACGAGGCGCATGATATGTTTCAAGTACTCCATATACAATTGAATTAGCTTGCAGATGCTAAGTTGAAGCTTACGTGCTGCTATATGCATAATTGCAGATGGCACTGATGAGGTTGACACCCTCAGGAGTGACCTTGCCCGTGCGAAGGAGCAGGCAAGGGTGAGCGATGCGGCCGCTGAGAAAGTGGCTGCTGATTTGAAGTCCGAATAGGCCACCCGGCGCCAATTCGAAGAGCGGGTATCCAAAGTTGAGCAAGATCTCAAGGACGCCACTCGCAAGTGCAAGCTCCTCGAGGAGCAGAATAAATCTAAGGCGGCCAAAATCGCCAAGGCCCTTAAGGAAGCCCAAGAGGCAAGGTCCAAATCTCGAGTGGCTCGCGAGGAGATCTGACAGGCCGGACAGATGGCGGCTGGTAAGCCCTTTCTTTTACAGTCTAAGTTTTGGCGATCAGAGGTACGCCTTGCTTAATCGACTATGGAGTTCTCCAGACACCTTTGTGGATCTTCCAAAGAGCGCCACCGACGCTGCGCAATTCTACCGAGCCCGGGAGGGGGCATGCGACAGAGAAGCTGTTTTGGTCGCAGTTCGCGATGCAAGAGCGCTCGACGCTACTGAACGACCAAATGGCGCAGTGGGCCGAGCTGCATAAGATGTCCGGAGCAGCCATGAATGAGGTCATAGTCCGGCTGTGGCCAGCCGAACCCATTCCGAGAAGCTATTTTGGCCTAGTGCGGCGACTCATCGATGTCATGCCCCGTATTGATGCAATCAAGCGATCAGTGTGCATAGAAGGTGTGCGGATGACCTTCGCCCGCGTCAAGGTGTATTGGGCGGAGATGAAGGCCGCCATTATCGTAGTTGAGGGTCCTCTCGAAGGCAAGGACCACCGCACGCCGGTGCGCTATTTAGATGACGTCCTAGAGGGTGCTCACTTGATAGAGGGACACTGCTCAAAGGACATTATCTTCGAATGAATGTATCCGAACGATCCGAATGTATCCGAACGACCCGGACGTGTTTATTATATATATTAAGGCTTTGTGATATATTTGTACCATTGTCTAAAAGTTCTTTCCTCCTGTGCGGCCATTTTTGTATTCCTGAGAGTTTTCCAGTCGCCGGCTTCAGCCCCCACGTAGATGCTACGAGGGTGTTCGGAATGGCACATGACCACTCTTGACCCAACATTTTGGTCCGTAACGGAGGTGTCAGTGCGGTGAACCAGGCAATCGGACTATACGGCTTTACCACTCTCACTTAGCCATAGGAGTTTGATGATGGGTCTATAAAATAGCCCCTGGTACGTATGATGCGGCTATCCGAATGCGGATGCATTACATATATGACTGGAAAAACAGGCCTTCGTTTAATACAGAAAAAATCATTAAATATTTAGCAAGTCGTCGAGTGGCTGACCGGCTCTCGCCGCATCATGACAGTCAATTTTCGACTTTCTCTACTGAGGTGCTTAACCGGACGAACCAGAAACGCAATCGCAGTAGTTCTCCCTTTACTACCCTAGCCAAACAAATGGAATGTAAGGTAGCAAACACAGGAGCCAGGAAACCCAACTATTGACCAAAGACATGATTCGGAGCGATGCATATAATGCCAGGTTTGGGACGCCGAAGTGTGCTACAAAGCTGTTCGGGCTTCTGTTTAATGAAACATATGTGGCCGTATAGAGCCCCTGGCAATGGGTGTCGAGGTATGTAAGTGAGACAACTGGGGAGACAGAGTACTGTTTTATGAATAAAGTTGATACCAAAAGCCATTTTACATGTCGGGGTTTTAATAAGAAGGAGAAAAGCTCAGTACAGGTCCTTTAAATAAGGTTAGGTCTGAAGAGTCCTTTGGATATCCTGCCGCACGTCTGCGCCTCTTTCGCCTTGTAGAGAGGGGTTCCTTAAAGGGAATGGTCTTCGGTTCCCCGCATGAAACCGGGATCGAAAAGAGTCCTTGTATGTTCGTGGGATATATAGGTTCGAATGCACCTGTGGTAGGAAAGAAAAAGTAATCGAAGAAAGGTGGAAGGTCATATAGGGTCGAACCATACTATAGACATGTCCATATTGTGCCTCCGTTGATGCCCAAGGTATTTTGAGTGCATAGTGATGCATGCGCGGTATGAATTCCGTGGGTGCTTGCGGCGATCGACGGAGGTGAAACTGCTAGTCTAGCTCTAGCAGTACCGAGCCGTCAGCTTGCGGGACTGACGAGAGTCTTTTAACAAAGTTCGGCGGCTTGATGGCCGATGAGGTGTGCGGCTTGAGTGGGCCGCTCTATACTTCGGCTGCAAGAGCCGCACTGTGCTCCTCCGTGCATAGGGAGCGTTCCGTGTTTCCATTGACTGTTATGACGCCGCATGGACCGGGCATCTCAAGCTTTAAATAATCATAGTGCGGGACCGCATTGAATCAATCGAAAGTGGTCCGTCCGAGCAGTGTGTGATAGACACTTCGGAAGGGTACGATATTGAAGATCAAGTCTTCACTGCGGAAATTGTCGGGCGAGCCGAAGACAACTTCCAATGTTATTGATCCCAAGCAACGGGCCTCTACACTAGGTATTACTCCTTTAAAGGTAGTTTTAGTGGGCTTGATTCTTAACGGATCAATACCCATTTTGCGGACGGTGTCCTGGTAAAGCAGGTTAAGGCTACCACCACCGTCCATGAGGACTCGCATGAGGTGGAATCCGTCAATGATTGGGTTGAGGACCAAAGTTGCCGAACCTCCATGACGGATACTGGTCGGGTGGCCCTTTCGACCGAAGGTGATCGGACAAGCTGACCATGGGTTGAATTTTGGGGCTACCGGCTCTATGGCGTAGACGTCCCTTAATGCGCGCTTGCGCTCCCTTTTGGGGTTGTGGGTGACATAGATCATATTCACTATTTTGACCTTGGGGGGAAATTGCTTCTGCCCCCCCTGTGTTCGGTGGGCGAGGATCTTCGTCGTCGTCCTCGCTGGGCAGCCTTTTCCCCTTGTGTTTGGCGTTGAGCTTGCCAGCCTGTTTAAAGACCCAACAGTTTCTATTGGTGTGATTGGCAGGTTTATCGGGGGTGCCATGAATCTGGCAAGGCTAATCAAGTATTCTGTCCAAACTGGATGGACCATCTTTGTTTCCTTTGAATGGCTTCTTCCGCTGACCGGATTTGGAGCCACTAAATCCGGCGTTGACTTCCGTGTCTTGGTTATTGTTTCGATGCTTGTGCTTGTCGCATCGTGGCTTGCCATTGTCGTCCCTGACTTTAGAGGTGCCTGGGTTGCTGGTGCTATTGCTTCGACAAGCTAGCCAGCTATTTTCTCCCATGCAAAATCGGGTCATAAGTGCGGTAAGGGCTGCCATGGACTTCCACTTCTCTTGGCCGAGGTGTCGGGCGAGCCACACATCCCGGACGCTGTGTTTGAGGGCTGCGAGGGCTTCAATGTTCGGACAATCCACAATCTGGTTCTTTTTAATTAAGAACCTGGTCTAGAGCTTTCGGGCTGAGTCGCGAGGTTGCTGGATTATGTGACTATGGTCATCAGCGTCCGGGGGCGGAACATAAATACATTAGAAGTTGTCTCTGAAGGCGTCCTCCAAGTCTTCCCAGCTACCAATAGAGTTTTCTGGGAGGCTGTTCAGCTAGTACTGTGCTGGTCCCTTAAGTTTTAGAGGGAGGTATTTGATGGCATGTAAGTCGTCACCGTGGGCCATGTGGATGTGGAGAAGGAAATCGTCAATCCATAATGCGGGATCTGCTGTGCCATTGTATGATTCAATGTTTACGGGTTTAATCCCTTCTGGGAGCTGGTGCTCCATTGCCTCATCGGTGAAGCATAGGGGGTGTGTGGCCCCTCTGTATCGGGCGACGTCACGACGCAGTTCGAATGAAGTTCGTCTGCGGTTTTCGACCCGAGTGAGGTTGCGCTTGTCGCGCCAGGCTTGATGGCCATGTTCTCATGCTGGTGCGCCCCCTTGATCCATAGATTGATCTGGTATGACCGGCTCTATTGTCCACGTCATGTCGCATGTTGTATGTGTATCTTGCAGCCGATGTCTCTCTGCCTCTAGGGCGAGGTGGTGTGGCCTGGTTTTCGGCTTGAGTTGCCGTTCTGTCCCGGCCACGAGGTGGTCGGTCAAGCCCGTCCGTGGCGTTACGCGTTGTCGGTATAGGTTCCGGGACCTCATCGTCGAATTGGGATAGCAGCATGTGCTTTGGGTAACTCTTAGTTGGGCCCTCGAGGCCGTATTCCTCAGCTGCCAGGACATTAGTCCATGTGTCGTTGAGTAAATCTTGATCACCTTAAAGTTGTTGCTGCTTGTTTTTCAGGCTTCTTGCTGTGGCTATTAGCCGGCGCGTAAAGCGCTCTTGTTCGAGGGGTTCCTCTGGTACAATGAAGTCTTCGTCGCCCAGGCTCTCATCCTCTTCGGAGACCGGTTGGTAGTTACTATCCTCCGAGCCCTCGTTCTCAACGGGATCATCAGGGTTAACTTGCCCATACTCCCAATCATCCTGTTTGGATGTTGGCTCGATAGGGGCTTCTTGGTCTTCGGCGTTATCCGGAGTATTATTGTCTCCGGTGCCGGTATTGCTGTCATTGTCATGACACGAGCCTCAGAAGGCTTGTCCTCAACGGGACCTTTCACACCATCATCGTCATCCTCTTTGGGTGTGTCCATCATGTACACATCATATGTGGAAGTGGCCGTCCAGCATCCGGTAAACGGCGGGTTTTGGCTTTGCTCCTCTTCGGCAACATCGTCCATACCGTCGATGTCTTCGGAGGTGTAATCGAGCATGCCAGTTAAGTCCTCAACAGTGGCTATAAAGTGGGTGGTGGGTGGGACATCAAATTCCCCGCTCTCAGCCCCTAGTGTGGGTTGGGCGTTGTTTGGCAGCGATCCTTCTGCAATGGCAAGAGATCACATTTAGTCTCGGGCCTTTTAAGAGTGAGGTTTCGACAGGGAAGCAAGAGTCCATGGAGCAGGGCGGGACAGAAGTTCCCTTGCCGAGCTCGCATAACACAAAACTCGGGAGTTCGGAGCTGGTGTTTGGGGGTGAGTCCGGCTTCATGTTGATGAAGGGAGCCTGGTGTGACTACGGGCCTACCAGTGAAACGATCCCCTCCGCCTTTCCGGTGTTAAGATCTATGGCTGCAGAGAGTCCAGCGGGCTCTAACCTCCCATCTTTGGACTCGGTGATGTATTCTGGATCTAAGGCCAAAGCTGTGGTCGAGGCTGTGAACCCTTGGAAGATCAAGTTTCCTCAGATATCAGCGACATAGTTTAGGTTCCCAAAACTGATCTGATGACCAGTGGCGTAGCTTTCGATCTGCACCAGATGGCCAATCAAATTGGCACGCAGCGCAAAGCTGCCGAATACGAAGATTTGGCCAGGGAGAAAGGTCTCCCTCAAGGCGACATTGTTGTGGATGATTGTCAGAGCCATCGAGCCTTCAAGCGACGACACGGTGGAACTCTCAATGAAAGCACCAATATCAATGTCAAAACCTACAGATCTCGGGTAGGGGGTCCCGAACTGTGCGTCTAAGGATCAAAGGTAACAGGAGGCAGGAGACATGATGTTTACCCAGGTTCGGGCCCTCTTAATAGAGGTAATACCCCATGTCCTGCTTGATTGACTTTCATGAGTATAGGGGTTACAAGAATTGATCTACCTCAAGATCGTAATGGCTAAACCCTAGATGTCTAGCATGTATGATTTTTCTGGCCCTACGGACTAAACGCTCTGGTTTATATAGACACCGGAGGGATATAGGGTTGTACAGAGTCGGTTTACAAAGAAAGGAAGATGCATGATCCGAACGCCAAGCTTGCCATCCATGCAAAGGAGAGTCCCATCCGGACACGGGGTAAGGTCTTTGATTTCGTATCTTCATGGCCCATTAGTCCGGCCCATATCACATAGCCCGGACGCCCGAGGACCCCTTAGTCTAGGACTCCCTCACTCGACAAGAGGGTCAGTTGCAAATCCGGTTCACATACCTCCTAGATTTAAATTACTCTATGTCAACTTAATGGACATAATTGTCATAAATGCGAAATGCAACAAGATAGTTATAAAAGATTATTTACCACATCTAAATCATAAAGCGGGTGAGGGCCGATGGGGATATCAAGACCATGGCACTATGTATAATAAAAAAATCATACAAGTAAGAAAATTATACAAGTAACTATATAAATCATACAATCATACAAGTAACTATATAAATCAAGTACATCATAAAAAATTTAATACCTAGTAATAATCTGGATTGTCGGGTTCAATAAATGCTTCAGGATCAATAAATACATCATCATCATCACTATCAGTAATGACGTGCTCCTCATCATCATTAATAAATGCATCATCATGTGGAAGGCCACCTCTACATAATCGGTCAAGTATTGACAGGTCATCGGCAGCAGTAACCTCTTCTAGTTCAGTCTCTTCTTGTTCTGGCTGAGGGGTGAAGTCGGATTCACTATCGTTGTCTACTTCAATGTTCTTGGGTGAAGTAGAGCGGTTCTTGAAAAGTTTTTTGGAAAGACGTGTTTCTTGGAAGAATTCTCCTTCATATGTGTCTGGGTTAATGTGAGGTTCATAATCATCTTCATTGGGGGGAGGTGGTCTAACACGTGGCGGCACTTCATAAACAACATCCCAACCATTGAGATTAGGATCACTTTGACAGGCCCACGGTAGATAGAAAACTTGGGTTGCTTGTTGAGCCATAATATAGAAATCGGGAACATCCAAATGGGTGCTTTGATTGATTTCCACTAGCCCTATATGTTCATGAGTCCTTCTAGTCTCCTTTGGCTGGAACCAATAACATTTGAAGACTACGATGTTTGGTGGGTTTGCACTATAGAATTGAAGTTCATAAATTGCTTCAACTCTTCCATAATACTCGGTATCTCCTTCGCCAATAGTAGAGACACAACAATTTGTAGACTTTCGGTCAGCCGTAGATAGCTCTTTGCCATAGGTACGAAAGCGATACCCTTTGATGTCGTATTTGTCAAATGAACGGACCTTATAGTCAAAACCATTGGCGACTTGTCTCAATTCGGCGTCCATAAGATCTGAATTAGCCTACAAGTTCAATACAAAAGGTATTGTTGCACTAGCCACAAATTAGATGAAGAAATGAAATGGTCTAACGGAAATTACCGTTTGTTTGAACCAAGACATGAAACCGGGATAGCCGCCTCCATGCTTTGCCAGAAGCTCATATTCTTTGACGGAATCCTTTTGGATCACCGCTTCATACAAGAATTCGGCGACGTATCGACTGTATCAAATTTATCCGGGAATAAGAGCAGTTCAAAGGAATTAGAAGTTGTGAAACAATGTATGGAGAACTTACTCGATGTACGGCCACACTCTTGTTAGGTTCTTGAACATATACAAAGAAATGGTCTGCCATTATTTGAAATCCAACGTTAAGGAATTAGAAGCACCGGCTGGTGCCAGATCCCCTTTGAATAGGCTGAGGTTGTATCGACCCTTTTTAGGGTCGCCGGCATTGTACCGAGGCTTCAGATTATGCAAATGACGATTTTTGGCTTCGTAGTGTGCTGTCAGGAAGTTTGCCGCCTCCTCAGTAATGAATGCCTCGGCCATCGATGCTTCAATTCTATGTTTATTTTTACATTTTGCTCGAACCATGTTCTGCATCCTCTCAGTTGCATAGCACCAACGATTCTGCAGAGCCCCCCCCCCCCCTCCCCAATCTAGCCATTCATCCTTAGAGATGAATCCACGCAACATCACCGGCATTACCCGCTCAATCCATATGTTCCAATCATGACTCTTCAGACCAAATATCTTTAATTTTTCAAGACTCGCTCCCCCATTTAGATTTGTTGCATACCCATCAGGGAACATCAACTGCATTTTCACCCCCAATATAATTTCCCTCATAGCTGGCCTTCCAAGATTGAACCATGCCTTTGGGTTTGTCCAGTTCTTCTTTCCTTTTGGTGGTTGCCTATTTTGTAACGGTCTATGACATAACGCCTCCTGATCGACTCTTGCCTTAGGATTATCCTTTACTTCCCATCTATGCCAAACAATGTACCAAAAAGTGCCTCGGCGATATTCTTCTCAGTGTGCATCACATCGATGTTGTGTGGGCAAAGGAGGTCTTTGAAGTAAGGCAGATCCCACAAGCATGTCTTGTGAGTCCAGCCGTGTTGCGAATTATACCCCTTGAAATACCCTGGACACTCTGGATCTGGCTCGATAGTGTTTAACTGATCTAGGATCTCTTGGCCTGTCAAAGGAGGTGGTGCAGAGTCTTTCACAACTCTACCTTTTATGAAGTTCTGCTTGTCTTTCCTGAAGTTATGGCGAGGATGCATGAACGGTCTATGCATGTCGTAGCAAGAAAACTTGCGACTGGCCTTAAGCCAACGAAACTGAAGAGCTTCCTTGCATGTGGGGCACGGGAACCTTCCATGCACACACCAGCCAACGAATAGCGCATACGCCAACAAGTCATGCGTCGAGTACATGTACCACACACGCATTATGAAGTTCATTTTGCTAAAGGCGGTGTATGTCTTGAACCCATTATCCTAGGCTTCTTGCAATTCGTCCTTTAGTAGATGCATGTACACATTCATATTCTTCCACGGATAGTTCGGCCGTGGAATTATCAACGTCAGGAAAATGTTATTTCTTTGCATAATCGGTCCGGGGGGGATATTGAGTGGAATGACAAATATGGGCCAACAACTGTATTGGGTTGCCGTCATACCAATCACACTGAACCCATCCGTCCTGATGGCGACTCGAGGATGCCTCAGATCTGCCGCTTTGTCATCATGTAATGCATTGAAGCGCTTCCACGCTTCACCGTCCGATGTGTGCACCATCATCAACTTCCCATCTGCATCTATTTGGGTTCTTTTGCCTGTTTTGTGCCATGTCATCTGTCTTGCCGTCTCTTCGACCATGCAAAGACATTGAAGTCTTGGTACGATTGGCATATACCGAAGAACATTAACGGGGATTTTGGTCTGCGTGTTCTCACCCATACCGTTGTCTACCACAACATACCTGGATGACTTGCAAATGGGACAATTGTTCAAGTCCGCATACTGAAGCCTAAATAAGGCACATCCATTCTCATAGGCATGTATCTTCTCATAGGGCACCTTAAGAGCACGAAAGATTTTGTCTGACTGGTACAGGTTTGTGGGTAGTACATGGCCTTTGGGTAGAAAATGTCCAAATATTATCATCATAGCGTCGTAGAATTCTCTGCCCAAGTTTAATTGAGCCTTCGGAGTAATTATTTCTGAGATGACCTCCAGCTGATAAAGCTCAGTGTGCTTGTGGAGAGGATGTTTTGAAGACTCCAACATTTCATTGAAGGCCTTTGCAGATTCCTCCATCTCATCATCCGAGTCCCAAGCATCATCAAAGTCTTGCACCATGTCTTGCATCCCGGTACCATGCTCGTCGGCACAACGACGAAGCACCTCAGCTCTGGCGCGTTGGCCAGACTCGCCATGAAATGTCCACACCGTATAATCTGGTGTAAAACCCCTCTTCTGCAAGTGTTTCCCATTTCATCCTCTGTCCTCTTGTGCCAATTGTGGCACCCGGCATAGGGGCACCAGGTTTTCCTCTGGCCATTTGCAAATGCGGCTCTCAGAAACCCCTTGGTTTTTGTTAACCATTCAGTGATCATGTTTTTCTGACT
The DNA here is from genome assembly GCF_018294505.1 of Triticum aestivum. Classification (NCBI taxonomy): domain Eukaryota; kingdom Viridiplantae; phylum Streptophyta; class Magnoliopsida; order Poales; family Poaceae; genus Triticum; species Triticum aestivum. The sequence goes on along the minus strand of NC_057807.1, from coordinate 618,303,924 downwards.
AGTGTTACCGGTGTACATCCACGCATGATCACTCATCTTGCCTAGCTATTGGACACATAAGATATATATATATATATATATATATATATATATATATATATATAAATTAATCAGCATGTACATATTCATCAGTTAATGGAGTTTGTAAATTTTATTACGTCCATGTAACCTAGACGCTAATAGGTAAACATAGGTCTTAATCACACCCGAGTATGTGTAGATTGGGTTCGTTTTCCCATGCTTTGCTCCGGATTTGTCGCAAAATTTTGGCAGCACCTCCCCGTTGTTCTCCTGATACACGTCTCGGCAATAAGCAGAGAGGATGTGTACCCGGAGAACAATAGGGAGGCACTGACGAAATTCTGCATCGGATCTGGAGCAGAGCATATGGGAAAACGAACCCAATCTACACATACTCAGGCTGTCCATGGATAACGTTGGACAATTCAGAAGAATCACAGTTATAAATATGCAAATGCATGCATATTTATAGATGTAACCCTTTCGAACGGGAGATGCATAGTGGTCACGCATACTGATGATTGAAGACACCTATAGCTAGCAAGTTTCATTGGCACGAAGACCGGAATAGAGCAAATCAAGGGGGGAGGAGGAGATGTCATTTGTGCTAACCCACGAACACAGGGGTGGAGCCCGTCAAACACTAGACCCTCGCAGCGACGAAAAAACTGCACATTTAAAACGAAAGATGAGTTTCATAGCAATATTGCTTTTTCTGTCAACCTAACTAAATATTTACAATAGGATGAGCGAGTTAGGGGTTCCTCGGCATCGATAGAACCCTAAATAGAATGTATTAAAAGGTGCAAGATACATGAGGCACTCAACATTGAATACTAGATCCACGTCCCACAAGTGACGCCGGTGCCCGGCGTCCCGCAACAATAGTTCTGGTGGCCGATGACGGTCGAACACCTTGGCAAATTTGTCTGGTAGCCTTTATAATGAGGAATAAAGCCAAGTTTTGAAAGTTCAAACAACCAAACCGACTTGAGTCAGTTTGGGTGTTTCAAATTTCAACACTTGGCTTTTAATTGTCATCTCAGAGGCTGCCAGACAAATTCACAATGGTGTTCGACGACCATTGACGCCGAGAACTGTTGCTACGGGATGAAGGACCCCTGTGTCACTTGTGGGACATGGATGTAGTGTTCGACACCGACGGCGACATGTATCTCGCACTAATGATACTTGCTATTTAGGGTTCCATCGACACCGAGGAACCCCCTAGCCCGGTCGTCCCCGGGCGCCCTAAATTAGCATGCATTCACTAACTAAAACTACATCATCTCTTGCGTCCGTACATTGTCGAATATTATTACTAATACATCTCAAATAGTATCATACATATAGCATCGCTAATACAGCTAGAACCCTAGTGAACGACGGGTGTCGGCGCGGGCGATGGACACCCAAAGAGAAGGAACCATCACAGGATCATAGCTCTAGTGAGATCCCTAAAGAACCTGCCAGGTATTGTTGAACCTGCCCTCCAACGCAACCATGTAGCGACGGACGTGCCCGTCCTCCTCGTTGACATGGTGACGTACCACCTCCGCGGTGTCCGCGGAAAGCCTCGGCACCGTCACTAGCCCACGCGACCGCCACCAAAGAAGGTTTGGGTCATTGACGGGCTGGCTCCTCACCGAGCTGCGCCCCCAGAAGGTAGCACCTCCTAGTAGCAGCCCGGCGGAGCCCAGTCTCGGACATGGCCCCTTTGATGAAGCAGGCCTCCTCCGCCGAGTCGACAATGAGGATGTGGGATAGGCATCATCTACGTTGATGCGGGAATAAATGCTTTAACTAAAAAATAACAACAAATTTGACATGTTCAAAATAAACCAGAAACTTAACCTAAACTAAACTAAACTAAACCTAAACTAAACTAAACCTACACTTTCTTCTTTCTTTTTTCTTCTATCTTCTTAACCTAAACTAAACCTAAACTTAACCTAAACTAAACTAAATCTAAACCTAAACCTAAAAAACAGAAACTAAACCTAAACTAAACCTAAACTATACTATACTAAACCTAATTAAACTAAATCTAAAAAAATAAAAAAGAAGAGGGATATATGTCTCACCTTCAGGCGGCCGAGGCGGTGAGGCAGGGCGGCCAGGGCGGCGTGGCAGGGTGGGGCGGGCCGGGCAGGCGCGGAGGGGCGGCATAGCTGGGCCGGCGCGGCCAGGGCGGCGAGGCAGGACGGTGTGGTGCGGCGGGGCAGGGTGGCTGGGGCGGTGCGGTGGGGCGGCGCGGAGCGGCCGGGCAGGACAGGGCGGAGCGACCGAGCGGGGCGGGCTGGCCGGGGCGGCAAGGCGGCCCGAGCCGGCGTGGCGGGGCAGGGCGGCGGCGCGGGTAGTGATGAGGGGAAGGAGAGAGAGGGGAGAGACAGGGGTAGGGTGAGGGCCTTTTGTTAGATAGGGCACAACTCTTTCCCGTCCGCTAGCAGACGACAAAGAGCCTAGCTAACGGATGATAGTTTGGCCACTTTCTTTGCCGTCTGCTAGCGGACAGCAAAATTTCTTTGCCAACAGCCAGCGGACGTCAAAGAAAGTGGCCGTTAGGTGGCTCTCGCTAGCGAGCCACCCCGCCTCTTTGCCATCCTCTAGCCGACGACAAAGATTCTATGCCGTCAGCTAGCTGACGGCAGATGGCAAAGAGGCAGCTGACGGCAAACACTATCTTTGTCGTCAGCTCCTTCTTTGCCGTCTGTTTTCTGCAAGCTGATGGCAAAGACCCTCTTTGCCATCAGCTAGCTGACGACAAAGATCCTGATTCCAGTAGTGCCCCTTGAATATCTATCACTTTGGGACTAATTTCATATGTTGCAATTGCTTTTGATAAGCTCAAACAAATTTAAGTGAAGAACATGAGCATAAAGTTTTTTCGTCTCTCGAAATAATATAAGTGAAGCATGGGAGAATTTCTTAAAAAATTACTAACTCTCAAATAAATTTAAGTGAAGCATGAGAGCATTTCTTCAAAAATATTAAAGCACACCGTGCTCAAAAAGATATAAGTGAAGCACTAGAGCAATTCCATGGCTCAAAAAAGTCAAGTGAAGCATAAAGAGTAATTCTAACAAATCATAGCATAATTTTGGCTCTCTCAAATAGGTTTGTCCAGCAAGGTTACTTGTGAAAAACTGAAAAGCAAAACAAGCAAAGACTCATATTATACCAGATGCTCCAAGCAAAACTCATGATATGTGACGAATAAAAATATAGCTTCAAGTAAAATACCGGTGGTCGCTAGAAGAAAGAGGGGATGCCACTCGGGGCATCCCCAAGCGTAGTTGCTTGTTCCTCTTTGGATATTATCTTAGGGTGCCATGGGGCATCCCCAAGCTTAGGCTGTTCTTACTCCATATTCCTTCATCCATCGTGATCTCACCCAAAACTTGAAAACTTCAATCACACAAGACTTAACAAAACCTTCATGAGATCCGTTAGTATAAGAAAGCAAATCACTACTCTAAGTACTGTTGAAAACCCATTTATATTTTATTTTTTCATTATATTTACTGTATTTCAACTTTACCATGGCTTATACCCTCCAATACAACCCATAGATTCATCAAAATAAGCACACAACGCAGAGAAAACAGATTTTTTCTAAAACAGAACAGTTTGTAGTAATCTGAAAACTTCGAATACTTCTATAAGTCCAAAAATTATTAAATATTAGGACAATGTGGGCAATTTGTATATCAATCTTGTGTACAAAAATCAGATTTTATCACGCTTCTGTGATTTTTAACAATTCTGCTACTGGCGCACAAAGTTTATGTTTTTCAACAAGATCAAGTAAATTATCACCCAACATGATCCCAAAGGCTTTACTTGGCAGAAACACTAATTAAAACATTCAAACACAATCATAATAGTAGAATGATTATGCAAACACTGAAGAACCTAAAAAAGTCAAGAATAAATTTATTCATTGGGTTGCCTCCCAACAAGCGTTATCGGTTTATCCCCCTAGCTAGGCATAATGCAATGTTTGAAGTATTGTCATCTTTGGTTTTTGATCCATAGGTTGCCCTCATGATTGATTCATATGTTGGCTTAATTCTTGTTCTAGGGAAGTGTTCCATACCCTTTCTCAAAGGAAACTAAAATTCAATATTCCCTTCCTTCATATCAATCACGACACTTATAGTACGTAAAAACGGTCTACCAAGAAAAATTGGACTAGAACAATAAAAATCTGTAGGCACATAATTCCTATTTGCAAGAATAAGAATATCATTCATTTTGTCCATTGGCTTTTTAATAGTATAATCCGCCAAGTGCAAGTTAAGAGAACATTCTTCAATATAGGTAAGACCAAGCACATCACGTAAAGATTTTGAAATTGTGGAAACACTAGCGCCCAAATCGTATAAAGCAAAAACACTCATAATTTTTTATCTTGACTTTGATAGTTGGTTCCCATTCATCATGTAATTTTCTAGGAATTGCAATATCTAATTCCAACTTTTCATCAAAAGCTTTCATCATGGCATCAACAATATATTTAGTAAAAGCTTTATTTTGTTCATAAGCATGGGGTGAATTAATCATGGATTGCAACAAAGAAATAAAATCAATCAAAGAACAACTATCATGATTAAATTCTTTGTAATCCAAAAGAGTGGGCACATCACTAGTTAAAGTTTTGACCTCTCTAAACCCACTTTTATCAATTTCTCAACAAGATTTTCACCCTCTGAAATATTGGGACGCCTTCTAGCTAAAGTTGACTCTTCTTCAGTCCCTTTATCATCAATTTTAATCTTACTAAACAAAGAATCAATAGAAGAAACACCAATCATTTTAAGATCTTCATCGTTTTTACGAAAGCAATCACTAGAAAACACTCTTTCTAAAATTTCTCTTTTAGCTCTAAGCATAGCAATTCCTTTCTTACTTTCATCATTGGAAACATATAAATCTTTAATTGATTCATTGACCTTGGGTACAAAAAATTTCAACTTGAGATTCTCTACATCATGAGAAATTCTATCAAAGCTTCTAGACATATCATCAATCTTATTCAACTTTTCTTCTATCGTAGTATTAAAAGCTTTTTGGGCATTGATAAATTCTTTAATGTTATTCTCAAGATCGGAGGTGTTCCTATTATTATTATAAGAAGAATTACAATAATTATTAGAGGAAATTCCAGGAAAAGGCCTAGGATTAAAATTACATATATAAGCATTGTTACTAAAATTGTTTCGTGAGACAAAATTCACATATACGGACCACTATTTTTCTCAATCAAAGTAGACAAAGGCACATCATTTAGATAAAGAGGAGCACTTTTATTAGCAACCAATTTCATAAGAGCATCAACTTTTTCACTCAAAGTAGAAATTTCTTCCACCGAATTAATTTTGTTACTAGTAGGAGCTCTTTCTATGTGCCACTGCGAATAATTTGCCATAATATTATCAAGCAATTTAGTAGCTTAACCCAAAGTAATTTCCATTAAAGTTCTGCCGCGACAAAATCTAAAAGATTTCTAGAAACAAAATTCAATCCCGCATAAAAAATTGTACGATCATCCAAAGATTTGAACCATGAGTAGGACAATTTCTTAACATCAATTTCATTCTTTCCCAAGATTGCGCAATGATACATCTCCAACATATCTATAACTTTTTATTGTTCCATGCTATTATATTATCTGTTTTGGATGTTTAATATGAATTTATATGCTATTTTATATTATATTTGGGACTAACCTATTAACCGAGGGCCCAATGCCCGTTTCTGTTTTTTTGCCTATTTTAGAGTTTCGCAGAAAAGAAATACCAAATGGAGTCCAAACGGAATGAAACTTCCGCGACGATCTTTCTTGGACCATAAGCAAACCAGGAGACTTGGAGATGAAGTCGGAGATGCAACAAGGCGACCACGAGGGTGGAGGCGCTCCCAGGTGGTAGGGCGCGCCCCCTGCCTCGTGGGCCCCTCGGAGCTCCCCTGACCTAGTTCCTTCGCCTATATATTCTCTTATACCCCAAAAACATCAGGGAGAGCCACGAAACCACTTCTACACCGCCACAACCTTCTGTACCTATGACATCTCATCTAGGGGCCTTCTCCGGGGTCCTGTTGGAGGGGGATTAGATCATGGAGGGCTTCTACATTGATACGTCTCCCACGTATCTATAATTTTTGATTGCTCCATGGTACTTTATCTACTGTTTTGAACTATATTGGGCTTTATTTTCCACTTTTATATTATTTTTGGGACTAACCTATTAACCGGAGGCCCAGCCTAGAATTGCTGTTTTTTTTTGCCTATTTCAGTGTTTCGAAGAAACAGAATATCAAACGAAGTCCAAACGGAATGAAACCTTCAAGAACGTGATTTTCTCACCGAACGTGATCCAGGAGACTTGGACTTTACTCCAGGAAGTAACAGAGGCGGTCACGAGGGTGGGGGCGCCCCCCCTAGGGCGCACCCCCCTACCTCGTGGGCCCCCTGTTGCTCCACCGACGTACTCCTTCCTCCTATATATACCTACGTACCCCCGACAGATCATATAGGGAGCCAAAAACCTAATTCCACCGCCGCAACCATCTGTATCCACGAGAACCCATCTTGGGGCCTGTTCCGGAGCTCTGCCGGAGGGGGCATCCACCATGGAGGGCTTCTACATCAACACCATAGCCTCTCCGATGAAGTGTGAGTAGTTTACTTTAGACCTTCGGGTCCATAGCTAGTAGCTAGATGGCTTCTTCTCTCTTTTTGGATCTCAATACAATGTTCTCCCCCTCTCTTGTGGAGATCTATTTGATGTAATCTTCTTTTTGCGGTGTGTTTGTTGAGACCGATGAATTGTGGGTTTATGATCCAGCTTATCTATGAATAATATTTGAATCTTCTCTGAATTCTTTTTATGTATGATTGAGTTATCTTTGCAAGTCTATTCGAATTATCCATTTGGTTTGGCCAACTAGATTGGTAGTTCTTGCAATGGGAGAAGTGTTTAGCTTTGGGTTCAATCTTGCAGTATCCTTTCCCATGACAGCAGGGGCAGCAAGGCACGTATTGTATTGTTGCCATGGAGGATAACAAGATGGGGTTTTTATCATATTGCATGAATTTATCCCTCTACATCATGTCATCTTGCTTAAGGTGTTACTCTGTTTTTATCTTAATACTCTAGATGCATGCTGGATAGCGGTCGATGAGTGGAGTAATAGTAGTAGATGGAAAATCGTTTCGATCTACTTGTCTTGGACGTGATGCCTATATACATCATCATACCTAGATATACTCATAATTATGCTCAGTTCTATCAATTTCTCAATGGTAATTTGTTCACCCACCGTAGAATACTTATGCTCTTGAGAGAAGCCACTAGTGAAACCTATGGCCCCCGGGTCTATTCTCATCATATCAATCTCCATTACTTTATTACATGTTTTGTTTTTACTTTGCCTTTTACTTTTCACTTTGCATCTCTATATCAAAAATACCAAAAATATTATTTATCATCTCTTTCAGATCTCACCCTCGTAAGTGACCGTGAAGGGATTGACAACCCCTAATCGCGTTGGTTGCGAGTAGCTATCGTTTTGTGCAGGTACGAGGGACTTGTGCGTGGTCTCCTACTGGAAAGATATCTTGGTTCTCAAAAACTGAGGGAAATACTTATGCTAATTTGCTGCATCATCCTCTCCTCTTCGGAGAAATCCAACGCAGTGCTCAAGAGGTAGCAAGAAGAATTTCTGGCGCCGTTGCCAGGGAGGCTCACACAAGCAAGTCAACCATACTAAGTACCCATAACAATCCCTGTCTCTCGCATTACATTATTTGCCTCTTGTTTTCCTCTCCCCCACTTCACCCTTGCCATTTTATTCGCCCTCTCTTTCCCAATCTCCTTCTCTCCTTCCCGTTTGCCTTTTCCTCGTCCGTTTGTTTTGCTCCTGTGTTAGTTTGCTTGCTTGTTGCGATGGCTCTACCTAGATTTGGTGACCTTCACCTTAAAAGGCTAGAGGAGATCGAAAGCAATGTCAGAAAGTTTATGGTTTTGCAATTTGAGCATAATAATTTCTTTAGAAACGAGCTTAAGGAAAAAATAGTTTTATGAGTTATATGAATAAATAACTCGATGATATGTCTAAAGAATTTGATGGTATAAGAGCCCAAATTGCTCGTCTTGAAAAGATGACCGCTGAAATTTCGGATATGCAAGCTACCTTACTCAATAAGATGGCCGCTAAACCGAATTCCTATGAAAATCAAGATGAAGATCTAAAAGTTATTGATGTGTCCCCCATTAAATCTTTGTTTTGCAATATGAATATTGATGAAACTGAATATGATCTTCCTTTACCTAGAAGGCGTTCTAAGAATTCAGAGTTTCTAGATCTTGATGATGAAATTGATGAAAGTGGGATTGAAATAAATAAAAACCTAGATGTTGCTAAACCCACTATTTTGGATCTCAAGGAATTTAATTATGAAAATTGCTCTTTGATTGGTTGTATTTCCTTGTTGCAATCCGTGCTAGATTCTCCTCATGCTTATAGTCAAAATAAGGCCTTTACCGAACACATTGTTGATGCCTTGATGCAATCTTATGAAGAAAAACTTGAGTTGAAAGTTTCTATCCCTAGAAAACTCTACGATGAGTGGGAACCTACCATTAAAATTAAAATTAAAGATTATGAGTTTCATGCTTTGTGTGATTTGGGTGCTAGCGTCTCTACTATTCCCAAAACTTTGTGTGATCTGCTAGATTTCCGTGACTTTGATGATTGCTCTCTAAACTTGCATCTTACGGATTCCACTATTAAAAAGCCTATGGGAAGAATTAATGATGTTCTTATTGTTGCAAATAGGAATTATGTGCCCGTAGATTTTATTGTTCTTGATATAGATTGCAATCCTTCATGTCCTATTATTCTTGGTAGACCTTTCCTTAGAACGATTGGTGCAATTATTGATATGAAGGAAGGGAATATTAGATTCCAATTTCCATTAAAGAAGGGCATGGAACACTTCCCTAGAAAGACAACAAAATTACCATATGAATCTATCATGAGAGCCACTTATGGATTGCCTACCAAAGATGGCAAAACCTAAATCTATCCTTGCTTTTATGCCTAGCTAGGGGCGTTAAACGATAGCGCCTGTTAGGAGGCAACCCAATTTTATTTTTTGTTTTCTGTTTTTTCTTATGGTTAGGAATAAATAATCCATCTAGCCTCTGGTTATATTTGGTTTTATGTTTTAATTAGTGTTTGTGCCAAGTAGAACCTATAGGATAACCTACGATGATAGTTGATTTGATTCTGCTGAAAAACAGAAACTTTGCACGCACGAATATAATTTTGTTAAATCACAGGAACGTGATTTTGCATTGATTCTTTTTGCTGCTGCTCAATAAACAAATTTTCCAGGACTTCCTATTTTGGTAGGAGTTTTAGAGTTCCAGAAGTTTGCGTTAGTTACAGATTACTACAGACTATTCTGTTTTTGACAGATTCTGTTTTGCGTGTGTTGTTTGCTTTTTTTGATGAATCTATGGCTAGTAAAATAGTTTATGATCCATAGAGAAGTTGGAATACAGTAGGTTTAACACCAATATAAATAAATAATGAGTTCATTACAGTACCTTAAAATAGTCTTTTGTTTTCTTTCTCTAACGGAGCTCACGAGATTTCTATTGAGTTTTGTGTTGTGAAGTTCTCAAGTTTTGGGTGAATTCTTTTGATGGATTATGGAACAAGGAGTGGCAAGAGCCTAAGCTTGGGGATGCCCATGGCACCCCCAAGATAATACAAGGACACCAAAAAGTCAAAGCTTGGGGATGCCCCGGAAGGCATCCCCTCTTTCGTCTACTTCCATCGGTAATTTACTTGGAGCTATATTTTTATTCACCACATGATATGTGTTTTGCTTGGAGCGTCTTGTATTATTTGCATCTTTGCTTGTTAGTTTACCACAATCATCCTTGCTGTACACACCTTTTGAGAGAGCCATACATGAATTGGAATTTGTTAGAACACTCTTTGTGCTTCACTTATATCTTTTGAGCTTGATAGTTTTGCTGATAGTGCTTCACTTATATCTTTTGAGCGTGATAATTTTTGCTCTAGTACGTCACTTAGATCTTTTAGAGCATGGTGGTGGATTTTTTAAAGAAACTATTGATCTCTCATGCTTCACTTAGATTATTTTGAGAGTCGTTAATAGCATGGTAATTTGCTTAATGTTAATATACTTGGTATTCAAGATATGTGAAACTTTCTTTTGTGTGCGTTGAATACTAAGATAAGTTTGATGCTTGATAATTGTTTTGAGATATGGAGGAGATAATATCAAAGTAATGCTAGTTGGGTGATTATGAATTTAAAGAATGCTTGTGTTGAAGTTTGTGATTCTCGTAGCATGCACGTATGGTGAACCGTTTTGTGATGAAGTTGGAGCGCAATTTTATTTATTGATTGTCTTCCTTATGAGTGGCGGTCGGGGACGAGCGATGGTCTTTTCCTACCAATCTATCCCCCTAGGAGCATGCGCATAGTGCTTTGGTGTTTGATGACTTCTAAATTTTTGCAACAAGTGCATGAGTTCTTTTGATTAATGTTGAGTCCATGGATTATACGCACCCTTTCACCCTTCCACCATTGCTAGCCTCTCTAATACCGCGCACTTTTTGCCGGTATCATACACCCACCATATACCTTCCTCAAAACAGCCACCATACCTACCTATTATGGCATTTCCATAGCCATTCCGAGATATATTGCCATGCAACTTTCCACCGTTCCGCTCATATGACACACATTACTTTTGTCATATTGCTTTTTGCATGAACATGTAGTTGACATTGTATTTGTGGCAAATCCACCGTTCATAATTCTTTCATACATGTCGCTCTTGATTCATTGCACATCCCGGTACACCGCCGGAGGCATTCATATAGAGTCATATTTTGTTCTAAGTATCGAGTTGTAATTGTTGAGTTGTAAGAAAAATAAAAGTGTGATGATCATCATTATTAGAGCATTGTCCCAGTGAGGAAAGGATGATGGAGATTATGATTCCCCCATAAGTCGGGATGAGACTCCCGACGAAAAAAAAGAGGCCATAAAAAAAAGAGAAAAGGCCCAAATAAAAAAAAGAGAAAAAGAGAGAAGGGACAATGCTAGTATCCTTTTACCACACTTGTGCTTCAAAGTAGCACCGTGATCTTCATGATAGAGAGTCTCATATGTTGTCACTTTCATATACTAGTGGGAATTTTTCATTATAGAACTTGCCTTGTATATTCCAATGATGGGCTTCCTCAAAATGCCCTAGGTCTTCGTGAGCAAGCAAGTTGGATGCACACCCACTTAGTTTCTTTTGTTGAGCATTCATATACTTATAGCTCTAGTGCATCCGTTGCATGGCAATCCCTACTCACTCACATTGATATCTATTGATGGGCATCTCCATAGCCTGTTGATACGCCTAGTTGCACTACTAGGGAAAAGGCTAGCAGCAGCGCGGGTTTTAGATGTATCAGTAGCGCGGGGATAGGCGCTACTAATAAGGCGCTACAACTAACGCATAGCAGTAGCGTGTGCCCACCGGCGCTACTGCTACACAAGTGTAGCAGCAGCACGGTTAGAGGAAGCTCGCTACTGCTAGTAGCTCTAGCGCTCTTTTCACGGACGCGCTACTGCTATAGCGGCGCTACTGCTAACTTTTATACACTCGCTACTGTTAATTTAAGTATTTTTTTGGCATATTTGTTTTGTATTTGAACAGGCTTTGTAGAAGAATCTTTAGCACATAAAAATGTCATCATGATACATATACAAATGGCTGCGAGACCACAAATGTAATCATAGCATGTACATACAAATAGTCTCATCATAATCATCATCCAACACAAAGTGATATCTTGTCATCATCTCAAAAATAGCAATACATGCAAGTCTCGAATACTTGCAACTACAACAACGTCATCCATCTAAAAAAAGGAATACTCAAGAAGTGCTATCACTATGAGTGAGAGCAGAACTATGCAGTACATGAGGTCGCGGTTACGAGTCCTCTCTCGCGCTAGCGTGAACCTCAAGTAACTAGCTTATCCTTCTTGTCTGCTTTTGAAGCCTTTATGGCTGGCGCCCGTGAACCCATTCACTTGCGCCTGACACCCATGCCACTCGTTGTACACCCCCGGAACCTTCCCTTTGTACACGACATAGCAATTCCATCTCGCCATCAAGAAACTAGGTACCTGTTAGAGATGCATGTTCATGAAGAGGATGTACAATCATATATATGCAACAAAATATACTAGAGCAACACCTAAAAAGAAAGGGTTAGCAACTAGATGCAACATACAATACGCAAATTAATTAACTAGAGGTACGCAGGTCATCATACGCAAACTAACAAAGTAGCGTTAAGCAAGTTCGGCAGGGACCATGGACATCACAAAGTTTCATCGCTATAAAAAGTATACAAGTTCAACCGACACATATCATCATCATCGACATCATAAATCACTAGAAGTTCCATCCTTCCATATCATCTAGGACGAACCCTAGCTTCTTGAATGGCGTGAGGTCTAGACGTTGCATGCCTATGCGAGTTCGGACGTCAGCTCGCGATATAGGGCCGTGGTGGAACATCCCCTTCTCATCGATGACTTCTTTCATGATGATCGTCGCAATGTCGCTTTGGACGCGAAAGAAGTCATCTCTAAGTTTATAATCCACTTCTCCATGAGATTCTAGCCACTTGTGGATATGATCATTATTTCTCCTGTTAATGCGAAGCTTTTGGTGATCCGTGTTGAACTGAATCATGAGATGGAGGATGAAGAATCCATCCTTCTTGCTTGGTTTTGGGACATGGATGCAGGAGAAGTTAGTTTTATGCGTGAAACCCATCTTCTTGTTCCTTTGTTTCCTGATCTGCACGTGGCCACCTCTAAAGCTGAAGCCTTGGAGAGCATCATCTAGAATATTCATTATGTGGGTGTAGTCTTTTTTCTCGTAGTCTCTGGAAGGGTCAAAATACACGGCGTGGAAGACTTGCGGGTAAAGAATGATAAGGACAGCGCGCCCGTTGCTGCGGGGAAAAGACACCTCAAATTATTCCCCATATGAGAGAGAAGGAATGATTGAAATGTACGAAAGGGTTGTCCGGAACTGACTTACTTTGGATGATAAGGCACGAGGACAATTTCCCGGTCCTTATTCTGTACCATGAAGTTTTGGAGGTACTCACTAGCAGTTTCACGCTCAAAGTCGCCGAGACTCAAGAAAGACTCGTGCATGTAGTATGGATCCGCCACACAGATTTGCGAGACTTCTTCACTCTTCATGATGGAGCTCATATGTAGCGCAAAAAGGCGGACCATAGTAAAATCAAGCCGCCTTGTTAGAAACATCTCAAACATATGGTCAAACCGCAGGAAGAACACCTCCACGGGCCATGTGTCGACGTAGCACTTCCCCTCAGGCACACGAGCCGCGTATGTCAGATATCCTAGATCCTTTGAGGCTAGTAGGCTTTTCTCAGTCGACAGCACATGGTCGTGCAGTCTCCTCAGATCCCCTGATAGTGCCTCTAGCGGTTTCGGCGGTAGCATCGGCTCGCCCGTGAGATGGAACATGACCGCACCTTTCACGGGTACACGCTCTTCAGAATGCATCATCTGGCTGCTATGTGCTCTGGCTTGTTTGGAGGCAGATACCTTCCCCGATCTCGTCCTCTCCTTTTTCTTGGGCACACCTTCCAGACCTTTTTCTCCTTGTCCCACTTGTAGCGGGCCCTGATGAATTCATGCTCCAAGGGGTTGGTGAACTTTGCGAAGGGGTCTGGGAGACCCGCGGCTTCACGTTCCGCATCCTCCTTATCCCATATGGGCCTTTTACCGAGGTAGCCACGGCTTCCGAGGCGATGCTTCCCCGTTTTCCTTTGCTGAAGGCTTTTGAATTTTGCAGCCTTAGCCTTTGCTGCCTCGGTAGCGCAAGTGTCCTTGAACTTTTCGAACTCCTCTTCCGTAAGTGTCGGATTTTCCTCCAGAATCTTGGACAGGGGTTCATCAGCCTCAATAGCTCGTTTCACCCTTCCTTTCCAGGAGGCCAAATCATTGCTGAACATGCCCATGGCATGATTGTTAATCTTTTTCATCTTCGGATCATCCCACGGTTGTTCTATGTTATCATCCCGGTCGGGGAACTTGAATCTCTTGTGCAACTTTGTTGGGAGCAGCTGCGTCAAATGTTCTTTACTCCTTAAGTCATCATCGTTGATGCTCGCGCATTCCTGTAGGATGCATCCTACTTGGTTCCCATAGCACTTGCAAGGTTCTTCCGGCTCTAACGGCTCAAACTTGCCAGGTGCCATCTTTGTGATCACAAGTCGTCCAATCCCTAGTTTGTTAGGTTTTCGTATCCTCTGCTTCTTATGCTTCCTCTTTTCAGTAGCGGCATCGGGGCTGGTACCTTCCCCGCCGGTACCTTCCCCACTGGTCTCGGTGCCGCCATCGGTGCCAGTGTCGTCGGTGTCGATGTCGGCGTCAGTACCATCATCGAGGCCGACCTGCAAACCTTGCTTAGCAGTCAAATAGTCAAGGTACTCTTGTTCACCCTCATAATCCATCTCGTCTGCATCTTGGTCAGAAGGCCTAGTTTCTTCGTTGTTCAACATGTTTCCTATGATTAAGTGTCCTCATTTATTTCTAAAAGTATGAATAAATGAGAAATGACATAAAAAGAAATATATGTGCCAACACTCGATATGACAACTATGTAGCACAAATCATGCCTTTATTCACGGGAAATTTCGGCATGACCTTTGCTAAAAAATGGACATATCGAGCGCCTGAAATTCACCGGAACGGAAATGAATCAACATTCCGGCGTAACATAGGCCACTCGGATCATTTTCCAAAAATGACATGTCCAAAACATGACATATGCACATATCACATGTCCAGTTCAAATTTGCATATAAATTTAGCTAATTTTGAAACCTAGCTAAATTTATAACTAAATAGATAACCTAATTAACATAACCGAAGAACCCTAGCAGAGAGAGAGGGGGGGATTACAGAGGGTGCAGGGGCGAGGAGGCAGGCCCGACGACGGCCGGGAGGGGAGAGGAGGGAGGCGAGGGCCGACGGGTCGGCGGCGAGCGCGCCGGGGTCGGGGGCGAGCATCGGTGCTGGAGTCGGGGGCGAGGGCCGGGTCGGGGGCGAGCGCCAGGGTCGGGGGCGAGCGCCGGGGCCGGGGTCGGGGTCGAGGGCCGTGTCGTGGGCGAGCACCGGGGTCGGGGGCTAGCACCGGCGCCGGAGTCGGGGGCGAGTGCCAGGGCCGGGTCGGGCGCGGCGGTGCGACGGGGGAAGAGAGAGTGGGTATTTGGGGGGAAAAGGCGGGATGAAGCAGGGCGAGTGAGAATTTTGGGTTAAGTGGACGTAGCAGTAGCGCATTAGGACAAACCGCGCTGCTACTAATTTCAGTAGCTGTAGCGGTTTAAGGAAAATTCGCTACTACTAATTTCAGTAGCTGTAGCGGTTTATGCAAAACGCGCTGCTACTACCGTTGCTACTGCCAGTTTTCCTTTTTCTTTTCCTTTATTTTATCCCACTTTTATTTCCCGAGGGCAGTGAACGAAGGGAGGGCGATATATATTGCATCATTTGACGGTTAAATATGTATGCGAAATAGGAACATATATATTACACATCATTGGACCCATGCATAATAATGGCTAAGTGTGTATACAAAATAGGAACATATATATATATTACACATCATTGGACCGATAACATACGTTTCCTCAGTGCTGACGTTTTCATTTTTGAGTAAGCTTCTTTCCCTTCTTGTTCGTCGAAGAATAATTGAGCCCCTCATTGTGACTTTGCCTTTTCCATGGAGTACGATTTTTCTTAGGTAATGTAGTATTGATTCTTCTTTTGATGTATACTTCATCATCATCGTCATCTTCCCTCATTGGGTTGCCGTACTGATCATAGTCTTCCTCGTTGGCGACTCCATCCATTCCAATGATGTTCCTTTTGCCTCTCCTCACGACAACACGGCTGGGATTGCGCGGGTCAGTTATGAAGAAGCATTGTGTCACGTGCTTAGCATGTACCCATGGCTCATTTTTTGTGATAGCGTTCACGGTAGCGCTCTTGGCGTTAGGTATAGTCATGGTAGTGAAAATCCGGCTTTCTCTTTCGACATTCTTAGCCCATCTGACACGGAACATCGTCGTGTTGTGCAGTCCAGAGTAGTCAAGCTCCCAGATCTCCTCCACCCTTCCATAAAATCGTTCAGTTGCGCCGTTGTCGCTGCCGGTCATGCATTCCATTATCACCCCTGAGTTCTGATCATCACTGTCCATATCTTTGGCCTCCGTGTAGAACGTGTATCCGTTGATATCATATGCCTGATAGGTTACGAGGTTGGGCGAGGGGCCATGTGCTAAGGCGTATATGAGCAATCCGTCCTTAGAGCCCTCCTCCGGGGGATTAGCAATAATATGCTCTTTGAACCAATGAAGGAAAGTGGAGTTGTGCTCTCTAGTAACTTCGGCGTCCGTCCTGCATACCCCCCGGTCACGATACTTCTTTGCGATAATTTCTTTGTGCAGTGCCACAAAAGGATCTACCTCGTCTAGGTGTTGTAGCACTACCAAGTTTGCTCTGTCAAAGTCGCTGCGTCGATCTGAGTATGCCATGTGCAGTTCCTTGCGACCGTTGCAGTGACCATCTCCTTCGAGCCTCCCATCATGCTTGTTAACGGGCAAACCAACACTAACACCAGGCGCCTGGTCTGCGCCATATAGAAAATTCTCATAGAAAGAGATGCTTCCATTATGTCATCCGGACGGGACATGTTACGAACGAATCCTTTGATGATCCCATTCATCCTCTCAAACGGCATCATGTTGTGCAGGAATGACGGCCCCATGTCTATTATGTCATCCACAATATGGACACACAGATGCACCATCACGCCGAAGAATGCGGGCGGGAAGTACATCTCAAGCTCATTCAGTATCACAACGATCTCTTCCTGTAGCCTTTGGAGCTGCTTCACACTGATCGACTTTCGAGAGATGACGTCAAAAAAGTTGCAGAGACCAATAAGCGTGTCACGGACGTGCTTGTCCATTATCCCTCTAAGGGCAACAGGTAGTATCTGCGTCATCATCACATGACAGTCATGAGACTTCATCCCGCTGAACCTTTTCTTGTCCGTGTCTAAATATCTGCTTATCTTGCCATAGTAACCGGAACTAACTTTGACTCTGGTAAGGCACTTAAAGAATTGATTGATCTCAGCCTGACTTAAGGTGAAGCAAGAAGGGGGGCAATAATCCTCTTTCTTTATTTTCTTGCCCTTCTTCTCCCGTGCCTCTGTCTCCGTCTCTGTCTCGTCTGACATTTTACGGGGCGACATGTGCAGATCTTCCCTGATTTTCAAATCTTGCAAGTCTTTTCTTGCCTTCGGCCCATCCTTGGTCTTATCCGGCATGTTCATCAATGTTGCGAGCAAGCTCTCAAGGACATTCTTACAGATATGCATTTGATCAAGGCAATGAGGTGTATCGAGTTTGTGCCAGTACTCCAAGTCCCAGAACACAGACCTCGTCTTCCATACCTTCAGTAGCGGCTCCGGCGCCTTTCTCATCGTCTTTCCCGACGCGGGGCACCCCTTCCAGTTTTTCAATAGCTCATTGATTTCGGCACCGCTCCGCTTACGTGGAGGTCCTCGATGCTCAACATGACCATTGAATAGATCTCCATGGTTTCTCCACGGGTCGTCCTGTTCAAGCCATCTTCGATGCCCCATGTACACGATTTTCCCAGACCCGCCATCTTTCCTTGACGTTAACTGCTGAGACGTTGTATCATCCATGCACCGCGTGCATCCGCAATATCCATGGCACACCTGGCCTACCACATATCCGTAACCGAGATAGTCCTGCACTGTCGTGATCAGCGCGGCTCTCATGTTGAAATACTCACCTTTGCTGGTGTCCCATGTCTTGGCCGGTGTTTTCCATAACGTGTCTAACTCCTCTCGAAGTAGCCCCAGATACAAATTAATATTATTTCATGGTTGTTTCGGCCCTTGAATAAGCATGCTCATGTGAATGTACTTCGATTTCATGCACAACCAGGGGGGAGATTGTACATCCATACAAACACGGGCCATGTGCTATGGTTGGTGTTCTGGTTGCCAAACGGATTCATGCCATCGGTACACGCGCCGAGCACGATGTTCCTTGCATCACATTCAAAATACCAATAGAAGCTGTTCAACACTCTCCACTGGCTTCCATCCTTCACGTGTCTCAGCTTCGGATCATCTCCATCGTCGGGCTTCTTCCTCTCCGCGTGCCAGCGCATTAGCTTAGCATCCTTGGGAGAAGTATTGAGGAAGAAGAAGAGTGAGAGTGGGAGCATGTGGGGGAGGTAGGGGAAGGGAAGAGAGGAGGGGGAGGGGGAGGTAGGGGGAAGGGAAGAGAGGAGGGGGAGGGGAAGGTAGGGGAAGGGAAAGAGAGGAGGGGGAGGGGAGGGACGGGTGGGGAAAAGGTGGTGTGTTGGTGCGGGTTAGCAGTAGCGCGGGATCTAAAACGCGCTGCTGCTAAGAAATTAGCAGCAGCGCGCTTTGGGATACAGCGCTACTGCTAACTGGGACGAAAAAGTGTGGCAATTTGAAATTTAGCAGCAGCGATCTCAGCAAAAGCGCGCTACTACTACATCCTTAGCAGTAGCGCGGTTTGCGCGACCGCGCTACTGCTAAATAGAGTTAGATGAACACCGCCGGTCGATATTCGTAGCAGCGCGTTTTACGCCGAGCACGCTACTGCTAAAAACTTATCAGCAGCGAGTTTCCCGCACACACGCTACTACTAGTTAGCAGCAACGCTCCTTTTTGAGCCGCGCTGCTGCTAAGATTATGTGTATAGGCTTTTCCCTAGTAGTGTTGATGTGAGACTATCTTCTCCTTTTTGTCTTCTCCACAACCACCATTCTATTCCACATATAGTGCTATGTCCATGGCTCACGCTCATGTATTGCCTGAAAGTTGAAAGAGTTTGAGATTACTAAAGTATGAAACAATTGCTTGGCTTGTCATCGGGGTTGTGCATGATTAAATACTTTGTATGATGAAGACAGAGCAATAGCCAGACTATTATAATTTTGTAGGGATAACTTTCTTTAGCCATGCTATTTTGAGAAGACATGATTGCTTTGATTAGTATGCTTGAAGTATTATTACTTTTATGTCAATATGAACTTTTGTCTTGAATCTTTCGGAACTGAATATTCATGTCACAATTAAGAAGATTTACATTGAAATTATGCCAAAGTATCACTCCGCATCAAAAATTCCTTTTTATCATTTACCTACTCGAGGACGAGCAGGAATTAAGCTTGGGATGCCTGATAAGTCTCCAATGTATCTATAATTTTTGATTCCTCCATGCTACTTTATCTACTGTTTTGAACTATATTGGGCTTTATTTTCCACTTTTATATTATTTTTGGGACTAACCTATTAACTGGAGGCCCAGCCCAGAATTGTTGTTTTCTTGCCTATTTCAGTGTTTCAAAGAAACAGAATATCAAACGGAGTCCAAACGGAATGAAACCTTCGGGAACGTGATTTTCTCACCGAACGTGATCCAGGAGACTTGGACCCTACTCCAAGAAGTAACAGAGGCGGTCACGAGGGTGGGGGCGCCCCCCTAGGGCGTGCCCCCTACCTCGTGGGCCCCCTGTTGCTCCACCGACGTACTCCTTCCTCCTATATATACCTATGTACCCCCGATAGATCAGATAGGGAGCCAAAAAACCTAACTCCATCGCCGCAACCTTCTGTATCCACGAGATCCCATCTTGGGGCCTGTTCCGGAGCTCCGCCGGAGGGGGCATCCACCTCGGAGGGCTTCTACATCAACACCATAGCCTCTCCAATGAAGTGTGAGTAGTTTACTTCATACCTTTAGGTCCATAGCTAGTAGCTAGATGGCTTCTTCTCTCTTTTTGGATCTCAATACAATGTTCTCCCCCTCTCTTGTGGAGATCTATTCGATGCAATCTTCTTTTTGCGGCGTGTTTGTTGAGACCGATGAATTGTGGGTTTATGATCCAGCTTATCTATGAATAATATTTGAATCTTCTCTGAATTCTTTTATGTATGATTGAGTTATCTTTGCATGTCTCTTCGAATTATCTGTTTGGTTTGGCCAACTAGATTGGTAGTTCTTGCAATGGGAGAAGTGCTTAGCTTTGGGTTCAATCTTGCGGTGTCCTTTCCGAGTGACAGCAGGAGCAGCAAGGCACGTATTGTATTGTTGCCATCGAGGATAATAAGATGGTGTTTTTATCATATTGCATGAATTTATCCCTCTACATCATGTCATCTTGCTTAAGGCGTTACTCTGTTTTTAACTTAATACTCTAGATGCATGCTGGATAGCGGTCGATGAGTGGAGTAATAGTAGTAGATGCAAAATCGTTTCGATCTACTTGTCTTGGACGTGATGCCTATATACATGATCATACCTAGATATACTCATAATTATGCTCAATTCTATCAATTGCTCAACAGTAATTTGTTCATCCACCGTAGAATACTTATGCTCTTGAGAGAAGCCACTAGTGAAATCTATGGCCCCCGGGTCTATTCTCATCATATCAATCGCCATTACTTTATTACTTGTTTTGTTTTTACTTTGCCTTTTACTTTTCACTTTGCATCTCTATATCAAAAATACCAAATATATTATTTATCATCTCTATCAGATCTCACCCTCGTAAGTGACCGTGAAGGGATTGACAACCCCTAATCGTGTTGGTTGCGAGTAGCTATCGTTTTGTGCAGGTACGAGGGACTTGTGCGTGGTCTCCTACTGGATTGATACCTTGGTTCTCAAAAACTAAGGGAAATACTTACGCTACTTTGCTGCATCATCCTCTCCTCTTCGGGGAAATCCAACGCAGAGCTCAAGAGGTAGCATACATCAACACCATTACCCTTCTGATGAAGCGTGAGTAGTTTACCTCAGACCTATGGGCCTATAGCTAGTATCTAGATGGCTTCTTTTCTCTCTTTGGTTCTCAATACCATGTTCTCCTCGATGTTCTTGGAGATCTATTTGATGTAATACTTTTTTGCGGTGTGTTTGCCGAGATCCGATGAATTGTGGATTTATGATCAGATTATCTATGAATATTATTTGAGTCTTGTCTGAATTCTTATATGCATGATTTGATATCTTTGCAAGTCTCTTCGAATTATCGATTTGGTTTAGCCTACTAGATTGGTTTTTCTTGCAATGGGAGAAGTGCTTAGATTTGGGTTCAATCTTGTCGTGTCCTTTCCAAGTGACAGTAGGCGCAGCAAGGCACGTATTGTATTGTTGCCATCGAGGATAAAAAGATGGGCTTTTCATCTCATTGCTTGAGTTAATTCCTGTACATCATGTCATCTTACTTAATGCGTTACTCCGTTCTTTATGAACTTAATACTCTAGATGCATGCTGGATAGCGGTCGATGTGTGGAGTAATAGTAGTAGATGTAGAATCGTTTCGGTCTACTTAACACGGATGTGATGCCTATATTCATGACCATTGCCTTAGATATCATCATAACTATGAGCTCTTCTATCAATTGCTCGGTAGTAATTTGTTCACCCACCGTAATATTTGCTATCTTGAGAGAAGCTACTAGTGAAACCTATGGCCCGGGTCTCTTTTCCATTATATTGAAATCTCTTTTACATCATACTAGTTTCCGATCTACTATTTTACAATCTTTACACTACTAGGGAAAAGGCTAGCAGTAGCACCGGTTTTAGGTATATCAGTACCGCAGGGTGGCGCGCTACTGATACGGTGCTACAGCTAAAGTGTATCAGTAGCGTGTGTTTGCCCGCGCTACTGCTATACCTGCTTAGCAGTAGCGCTTTTGGTAGAGAGCGCTAGTGGTAGTTACTAGCAGCGCACCTCCCTACCCGCGCTACTACTATTGTTGCGTATTTATTTTTTGTTTTATGTCGTATTCATGCGCCATTATACAAGTTTTCATACAGTAGCAATTTAGAGATTGTTTTTACATTAAAATGAGTTATTACATCATTGGGTGAAAGAACCGTGGATTAGTTTCAAGTGCATGGATCCAAAGTGACCAATTGTCACTTTGGATCCATCCACTTGAAACTAAACCGCGGTTCTTTCACCCAATGACGTAATAACTCATCATATAATTAACAACTTATCATCATAATACATCATTGTCATATTATCAATGAGACATCATATAGCAAGTTGGTCAGTAGTCATAATCACAACTCCTCATCATCATTAACTCTAACACATTGTACCACATAATAACACATTGTACCTAGGACCTACTTCTCTCTCATAGGACCTACTACCTTCTCTTAAGTAAAATAGCATAAAACAAGATAGGCCCTGACTCTCCATTATGGAGAATGGAGATTATCCTATCTCCAATTCTTGCCCTTCGCACAATGTTGCTTCCAAGTAGCTCCCTACGAGAGACCATACATTTTTTCCAATCTATGATTGTCATGTCTTCATTGGTTTTAGAAATCCGATATGAACAGGAGTGATTCGTAGGATGACCTGGCCATATATTCAAAACATCAAGGCGACCTTTCTGAAACATCAGATGAGGCACACACTCCTGCGGGATTATTTGTATAAAAACATAGTAATAACTTCGCAGTTAGCAATGTAGTTCAGTTTTAGAAGAATTTATGCAAAAGATGCACAAATGTCGTAATACTAAAAAATCTTACCATGACATCTCCATGGATGTTAGCATAGTTCAACACATGCACTAGTGGCACGTATTGACCATAATGTGGAGGAGTTTGATAATACATATTGTAATTCTCAAGATCAGTAATAAATGCCATCAGATGATTTTTCTCCTGATAAATTAATTCCGAGCCATCGGTGTAGTAGGTTCTTTCTACCATCTTCCGCAAATTCTTTGAAGAATAAAAATAAGCTATCAATGGAAATAAGTTGTCAACTATTTTGAAATAAACAATATAAATTACTTAATAACTATGTTTGAGAAACTCACATAGCGGTAGAATTGGAAGCGTATCAACATGGACCCAAATGTCCAAATTGTCTTCCTCGATGTCAGAATCGCCAAGATCCATGGTGACAAGCATACCCTCATGAAAATCATACATCTTGCAAAGTGCTTCCCAATTCGGGCAACCAAAATGGGATATGCTCTCATAATTGTATAGATTTACCTCAAAATCCATACCATGATGGGTCCTTAGGTGAATTTTCTTTGTTTCCATACTCTCATGATCTTCAAAATCCATGCTCTCCAAGACATAGCATCTTGCATGGCATGGGATAAGCTAGTCGAATTGTAAAAGACAAAAATTACACGTTGAAGTAGTAGAAGTCGAGCTTAACTACGAAAAAACACTTTGCATCATAGTGTACCATTTCAACATCGCAAGTCTCCTGGAGCTTAATGCTGAAGTGCCGACCTTCTACCAAGTGAGGCCTGTCGCAGAAACCCGGTTGTCGCCGCACCAGGAGCACTCCGCGAGACTTTCGTCCAACGACATTTCCTATGTTTATAATTCAAAGATTAAACTTCTAACATTTAATATATGTACTACAAAAACTAGATTAGATCATTATTATTCAGCATGGGTTGACTATCGATCCGTCGAGTATTTTTTTTGAAAACACTCTGCTCACGTGGTGTATATATTCGACCATTGGTGATGGTTGCTCCTCCCTTCATCCACGAGTGCATTAAACCAAAATGTTTAGCACACGGGAACGAAGGAGAAGCGACCCCCGCGACAACAGTCAGCATTCTTCTTCTCTCATATATGGACACACTCCCTCATTGATTTTTCGACCATCGGTGATGGTCGTTACTCCTCCTTCCCCTAGTGCCTAACAAAGGTCTAGTACAAGGAGAAGAAGGAGAAAACGACCTCCACGACAACAGTCAGGTTTCTTCCTCTCTCATATATGGTGTAAACTTTCTTCCTCACTCATTTTTTGATTGTCATGTATTGAGCCTTGATAGACTTAAAGTCAACCCGAAATGTCATTTAATTATCTTTCTAGAAAATCCAGGCCACTCGATATTTCCTACATATTCTAGCACAAGTCATGCCAAAATTCACGGAAAAATACGGCATGACCTTTGCTAAAAAAGGACATATCAAGCACCTGAAATTTACTGGAATGGAAATTAATCAACACTCCGGCAAAAAATAGGCCACTCAGAGGTGTTACCTGCAAACATGGCCACTTGGGCAATCACATATCCTATTTGCATTCAAACTTGATGGTCATTGCATTCAAACTTGATGGTCATTGCATTTCAATGGTTGAAAATATGGACAAAAACATTTCAAAATATCTTATAGGACTCATATTGACATGGATATTTGGCTATTCTTACCTCGAGGTCGGAGGGGGTCTATGACGGGGACGACGGCGGCGACGACATGGAGATTTGGCTGCAAAAACAAAATAGTATTCAAAATAGTGCTATCCAATTTAAGCATTCAAAATAGGAGTAGTTCTCCAATTTAAGCATTCGATAAGCAAAACTAAATCATAAAATAAATTAGTATTCAAATTAGCATGCATTCAATAAGCAAAACTAAATCATCTCTTGCGTCCGTACATCATCGAATATTATCACTAATACATCTCGAATAGTCTCATACAGATAACCTCACTAACACAGCTAAAACCCTAGCGAACGACGGGTATCGACCCGGGCGGTGGACACCCAAAGAGAAGGAACCATCACAGGATCATAGCTCCAGTGAGATCCCTGAAGAACCTGCCAGGCATTGGAGAACCTGCCCTCCAACGCAACCATGTAGAGACAGACGTGCTCGTCCTCCTCACTGACACGGTGACGTACCACCTACACTGGGTACTCAAGCCTCTGCACCGTCACTGGCCCACGCGACTGCCACCAAAGGAGGTTTGGGTCAACGACGGGCTGGCTCCTCACCAAACTACGCCTCCCGGAAGATAGCACATCCCAGTACTAGCCCGACGAAGCACAGTCCCAAACATGGACCCTCTGATCAAGCAGGCCTCCTCCGCTGAGTCGACGACGAGGATGCGGGATAGGCATCGTCAACGTCCATGCGGGAATAATTGCTTTAACTAACAAAGTAAAGTAGTTCTATTAATTTTCATACTAAAAATAAAAATAGTTGTATTAATTTAACTAGTTCAACTAAGCACTTACTATAAATAAAAATAAACTAGTTCTTACTAAAAATAAACTAGTTCAACTAGTTTTATTAATTTTCTTACTAAAAAAACTAGTTCTGTTAATTCAACTAGTTCTTACTAAAAATAAACTAGTTCAACTAGTTCTATTAATTTTCTTGCTAAAAATAAACTATTTCTATTAATTCAACTAGTTCTTACTAGAAATAAACTAGTTCAACTAGTTATATTAATTTTCTTACTAATTCTATTAAAAACTTACTAAAACAGTAAAAAAAACTATATCGAATTTTTTCTCTAAACTAAACACTACTGCCCTAGTTAAACCCTACTGCGCGAACCCTACTGCCCTAGATCTTAAGCATCTATAAGTACTAACTAATTAGATGAACCCTACCTAGGTACTTAAGCATCTACAACTACTTAAGCACCCATTGATTAACCCTAGGAATTTGTCCTAAAAACTAATTAAGCATCTAGAACTACTGCCCTAATTAATACCGAGTTTATGATTAAGCATCTACAACTACTACCCTAATTAGCATCTAATTTGATGAACCCTAACTAATTAGATGAACTCCAAAATTTTATGAACCCTAGGTACCATAGCTAGGCAGAGGTAGGGGAGGAGGAGGAGGAGGAGGAGGAGGAGGTGTAGGCGTGCTCACCTCGGGCGCCGGAGGAGTTAGGGAGCGGCCGAGGGAGGGGCATGCGGCGCCAAGGTCGGGGTCAGGGTCAGGGTCAGGAGCGCGGTGGAGGGCGGCGATGTAGGGGAGCGTAGAGGTTGGGGTCGGGGGCGGCGTCGAGGGCGTGCGAAGGGCGACGGGAGAGCGTGCGGTGGGGACGGCAATGCAGGGCGACGACGGTGGCGAGGGCACACGAGTTGGATTTGGGGGAAGTGGCCGTGGGGAAAAAGAACCGTGCGTGGTTAAGTCAAAACTAGCAGTAGCGCGTTCCAAGAAAAGCGCTACTACTACATTAGCTATAGCTAACTTAGCTATAGCGATGGATGGCAACACGCGCTGCTGCTAAGTTAGCTATAGCGCCTGTCCTGAAAGCACAATGCTGCTACGCCTTTCTCCTTTATTTTTATTTTTCATTCATCTTTTATTTTTTTCCTTCCCCTTTTTCTATTTCTTTCATTTTCATTTACTTTTCTATATATTTTTCATTTTATTTTCCTTTCATTAGTAGTAGCGCTTTCTTCGTAAAACGCGTTGCTCCAACAATCTTAGCAGCAGCACGCTTTGCTTAAGCCCGCTACTACTATTGGTAGCATGGCGAGAACAGTAGGGGAATTTTAGTTGTAGCGCTTCTTCCCTGAGACGCGCTACTGCTACAAACTTAGCTGCATCGCGTTTAGTTGACACGCGCTAGTGGTAAATTGTGGTAGCGCTTCTTTTTGGCCCGCGCTACTAGTAAGTTTCTGTGTATTAGGTTTTCCCTATTAGTGCTACTTTCCAATCTATAAACCAAAAATACCAAAAATATTTACTTTACCGTTTATCTATCTCTATCAGATCTCAGTTTTGCAAAATACCGTGAAGGGATTGACAACCCCTTACCGCGTTGGGTGCAAGTTTGTTGATTGGTATTCGGAGACTTGTGCACTGTCTCCTACTGGTTTGATACTTTCGTTCTCAAATTGAGGGAAATACTTACTCTACTTTGCTGCATCACCCTTTCCTCTTCAAGGGAATAACCAATGCAAGCTCAAGAGGTAGCACCCAACATGTTCATGCTCAAGTTTCTTAAAATTCATGATTTGAGTTCTAAGGGAAATACTTTTCGCAGGCGGAAAATACTTAGTGATAAAAGCATCCTTGCACTTGTCCCAAGAATCGATACTATAGCGAGGCAAAGAAGAAAACCAATTTGTTGCACGATCTCGCAAAGAAAACAGAAATAATTTCAACTTCACAATATCATTGTCCACATCTTTTTTCTTTTACATATCGCATAATTCTACGAATGTGTTAAGATGGGACACGACATCCTCATTAGGAGTATCAAAAAATTGATCTTTCATAACAAGATTCAATAAAGCGGCATTAATATCACAAGATTCCGCACAAGTGGCGGGAGGAGCAATCGGAGTGCTAATAAAATCATTATTATCGGTGTTGGAAAAATGACACAACTTGGTGTTCTCTTGAGTCATCGTAACTACGCAAACAAGATTGCACACAAAAATAGATCTAACAAGAAAACGGCGAACCAAAAAGAGGGCGAATAAAAAAGCAAATATTTGTGAAGTGGGGGAGATGAAAACGAGAGTCAACTGGCAAATAATGTAAATTGCAAGGAGATGAGATTTGTGATACGAAACCTGATGGATGTTGATGATGTCTCCCCGACAACAGTGATAGAAATCCGCATGTTGATGAGAGACTATCTTGACTTGATCCTCCCCGGCAATGACGCCAGAAATCCTCTCTTGACGGCTCTTGTCCACGTCAGTTTTCCTCGAAGAGGAAGGGATGATGCAGGACAACCAAGGTTATCGAACCAATAGGAGAACCAAGCAACACTATTTAAAATGTACCTGGACACGAAGAACAAATACTTGCAACCCGACGCGTAAGAGGGGTTGTCAATCCCTCCCGGGTAAAAGATTGGTAAAGATATAATTTGGTAGATGCAAATAGAATAACGGCAAATAAAATTCAGCGAGGTATTTTTGGGTTTTTGATAATATAGATCTGAAAATAAAAGATGCAAATAAATAAAAAGGCAAACAACAATATAGATCTGAAAATATATGATGGGAAAATAGACCGGGGGGCCATAGATTTCACTAGTGGCTTCTCTCGAGAAAATAGCATACGGTGGGTAAACAAATTACTACTAGGCAACTGATAAAACTTCAAATAATGATGATGATATCCAGGCTATGCTCATTATATAGGTATCACGTCCAAGATTAGTAAACCGACTCCTGCCTGCATCTACTACTATTACTCCACACATCGACTGCTATCCAGCATGCATCTAGTGTATCAAGTTCATGGAAAAACAGAGTAATGCAATAAGAACGATGACATGATGTAGACAACATCTATTCATGTAGGAATAGACCCCATCTTGTTATCCTTAATGGCAATGATCACACGTGTCTTGCTGCCCCTTCTGTCACTGGGAAAGAACACCGCACGATCGAACCCATCACAAAGCATCTCTTCCCATGCCAAGAAAAATCGATCTAGTCGGCCTAACTAAACCAAAGATTCTAAGAATAAATACAAGGCTATAAGTAATCACGCATATAAGAGATCAAAAACTCAATTAACTTTCATGGATAAAATAGATCTGACCATAAACTCAAAGTTCATCGGATCCCAACAAACACACCACAAAAAGAGTTACATCAAATAGATATCCAAGAGACCATTTTATTGAGGATCAAAAGAGAGAAGAAGCCATCTAGCTACTGCCTACGGACCCGTACGTCTACAATGAACTACTCACGCATCATCGAAGAGGCACCAATGAGGATGATGAAACCCTCCATGATGGTGTCTAGATTGGATCTCATGGTTCTAGGACTTATGGTGGCTGGAATTGTGTTTCGTCGAATCCCTTAGGGTTTTTGGAATATTTGGGTATTTATAGGGTGAAGATGTGGTGTGGGAGGCCACCGAGGTGGGCACAACCCACCAGGGTGTGCCTGGGGCCCAGGCGCACCCAGGTGGGTTGTGCCCCCCTCAGGGCACCCCTCTAACACTTCTTTGGTGCATCTTGTGTCTTCCGGTCCAGAAAAAATCTCCAAAAAGTTTTGCTGCGTTTGGATTCCGTTTGGTATTGATTTTCCGTGAAGTAAAAAACAAGAGAAAAACAGCAACTGGCATGACCCCTACCCTTCTAGGCCCCTCGGAGCTCCCTTGACCTAGTTCCTTCGCCTATATATTCTCTCATACCCCAAAAACATCAGGGAGAGCAACGAAACCACTTTTCCACCGCCGCAACCTTCTGTACCCGTGAGATCCCATCTAGGGGCCTTTTCCGGGGTCCTGCCAGAGGGGGATTTGATCACGGAGGGCTTCTACATCAACACCATTACCCTTCTGATGAAGAGTGAGTAGTTTACCTCAGACCTACGGGTCCATAGGTAGTAGCTAGATGGCTTCTTCTCTCTCTCTCTCTCTCTCTAATTCTCAATACCATGTTCTCCTCGATGTTCTTGGAGACCTATTCGATGTAATACTTTTTTGCTGTGTGTTTGCTGAGATCAGATGAATTTTGGATTTATGATCAGATTATCTATGAATATTATTTGAGTCTCCTATGAATTCTTATGTGCATGATTTGATATCTTTGCAAGTCTTTTCGAATTATTGATTTGGTTTGCCCTACTAGATTGGTTTTTCTTGCAATGGGAGAAGTGCTTAGCTTTGTGTTCAATATTGTCGTGTCCGTTGCCAGTGACAGTAGGGGCAGCAAGGCACATATTGTATTATTGCCATCAAGGATAAAAAGATGGGGTTTTCATCATATTGCTTGAGTTAACTCCTCTACATCATGTCATCTTACTTAATGTGTTATTCCGTTCTTTATGAACTTAATACTCTAGATGCATGCTGGATAGCGGCCTATGTGTGGAGTAATAGTAGTAGATGCAGAATCGTTTTGGTCTACTTGACACGTAAGTGATGCCTAGAATCATGATCATTGCCTTAAACATCGTCATAACTATGCGCTCTTCTATCAATTGCTCGGCAGTAATTAGTTCACCCACCATAATATTTTCTATCTTGAGAGAAGCCACTAGTGAAACCTATGGCCCCCGGGTCTCTTTTACATCATACTAGTTACCGATCTACTATTTTACAATCTTTACTTTACAATATGTAAACCAAAAATACCAAAAATATTTACTTTACCATTTATCTATCTCTACCAGATATCACTTTTGCTAATAACCGTGAAGTGATTGACAACCCCTTACCGCATTGGGTGCAAGTTTGTTGATTGTTTGTGCAGGTATTCAGTGGCTCGTGCGTTTTCTCCTACTGGATTGATACCTTGGTTCTCAAACCGAGGGAAATACTTACTCTACTTTGCTGCATCACCCTTTCCTCTTCAAGGGAAAAACCAACGCAAGCTCAAGAGGTAGCAGGAAGAATTTCTGGCGCCGTTGCCGGGGAGATCTACATCAAGTCAAGCCATACCAAGTACCCATCATAAACTCTCATCTCTTGCATTACATTATTTGACATTCGCCTCTCGATTTCCTCTCCCCCACTTCTAAAATGATTTTCAAAAAAAAAAATCGTCCTATTCTTTGCCATTCTTCGGTTCGATCTTTTGTTCTCTTGTATTACCATGCGCCTTCTTTTTGCTTGGACCTTCGCTTGCTAAAAGTTTATGGATCCTCATCCACTTTCTAATCTTTTTAAGAGATCCAATTATGATGAACCTATTGCCAGTGAGTTGAGTGCACTAGATTATCTTTATGAGATTTTGCTTGAAATCCGTGAATATGAAAATTGTGATGAAGTGCTTTATGAAGTGATTCACAATAGATCTTTGAATGAAAATCATGATTGCAATGATGTTATTATAAACTCTATTAAAGTCAATTATGCTAAAAATATGCAAAACCCTAAGCTTGGGGATGCTCATTTTGCTATGTCCACTATTTGTTGCAATGATCATGATTGGGGTGATTTTTCTTATGATCTTGAAAATTTATTTATGCCTCATGATGAATATATGATTGATAACAATGTTTTCAATAATATTTAAAGTGGGTTTGGAAGAGTGTCAACTTTAGATCCCACATATTTGGATAATGTTCAATCTTATGAAATTTTTGATAAAAGTGGGTTTGGAGAGGTCATGACTTTAGTTAATGTTAATCCCAGTATTTTGGAAGTGTCAACTTTGCATGCATGTGGATCGTGTTGAGAGTTTGTTATGTGATAGCTATATTGTTGAATTTGCTTAGGATCCTACATGTAATTATTGTGAGAGATGAAAATATGGTTGTAGAAATTTTCATGTTACTAAATTACCTCTCTTCATGTTGAGATTGCTATCGTCTTTTTCTTCTTCTTTGCATATGCTAGTTTTGCTTGCCTTGATAATTTGTTTGCTTATAAAATGCCTATGCATAGGAAGTATGTTAGACTTAGATGTGTTTGTCATGTGTTTTATGATGCTCTTTGTGCTTCAATTCTTCTCTTTTATGTGAGCATCATTAAAATTATCAATGCCTAGCTAAAAGGCTCTAAAGAAAAGCGCTTGTTGGGAAGCAACCCAATTCTATTTTTGTTCTTTGATTTTTGTCCCTGTTTAGTAATAATTCATCTAGCCTCTAGTTGGACGTGGTTTTATGTTTTAGTTAGTGTTTGTGCCAAGTTAAACCTTTAGGATATCTTACGGTGATAGTTGTGTTGATCCTGCTAAAAATCGGAAACTTCTGCGCCCAGGAAAATAATTTTCATAATTCACATAAACGAGCTTTTGATCTGATTATTTTTTCTATGAATTGGTAAAAAAAATCTCAGGTTTTCCTAATTTATCAGGATTTTTGGAGTTACAGAAGTATTTGAGAGTTACAGATTGCTACAGACAGTTCTATTTATGATAGATTCTGTTTTTCACGTGTTGTTTGCTTATTTTGATGAATCTATGGGTAGTATCAGGGGTATGAACCATGGAAAAGTTGGAATATAGTAGATATTGCACCAATATAAATAAATAATTAGTTTGCAACAGTACCTTAAAGTGGTGATTTATTTTCTTATACTAACGGAGCTCATGAGATTTTCTGTTGAGTTTTGTGTTGTGAAGTTTTCAAGTTTTGGGTAAGGATTTGATGGACTATGGAATAAGGAGTGGCAAGATCCTAATCTTGGGGATTCCCAAGGCACCCCAAGGTAATATTCAAGGACAATCAAAAGCCTAATCTTGGGGATGCCTCGTAAGGCATCCCCTCTTTCGTCTTCGTCTATCGGTAACTTTACTTGAGGCTATATTTTTATTCAACACATGATATGTGTTTTTCTTGGAGCGTCTTATATGATTTGAGTCTTTTCTTTTTAGTTTACCACAATCATCCTTGATGTACACACCTTTTTGTAGAGACACCCATGAATCGTGATTTATTAGAATACTCTATGTGCTTCATTTATATCTTTTGAGCTAGGCAATATTGCTCTAGTGCTTCACTTATATCTTTTTAGAGCACGGCGGTGGCTTTATTTTATAGAAATTTATGAACTCTCATGCTTCACTTATATTATTTTGAGAGTCTTTTTGAACAGCATGGTAATTTTCTTTGGTTATAAATTTAGTCCTAATATGATGGGCATCCATGAGGGATATAATAGAAACTTTCATATATAGTGCATTGAATACTATGAGAAGTTTGATTCTTTATGATTGTTTTGAGATATGAAGATGGTGATATTAGAGTCATGCTAGTGAGTAGTTATGAATTTGAGAGATACTTGTGTTAAAGTTTGTGATTCCCATAGCATGCACGTATGGTGAACCGTTATGTGATGAAGTCGGAGCATGGTTTATTTTTTGATTGTCTTCCTTATGAGTGGCGATAGGGGACGAGCAATGGTCTTTTCCTACCAATCTATCTCCCTAGGAGCATGCGTGTAGTACTTCCTTTTGATAACTAATAGATATTTGCAATAAGTATGTGAGTTCTTTATTACTAATGTTGAGTCCATGGATTATACGCACTCTCACCCTTCCACCATTGCTAGACTCTCTTGTGCCATGCAACTTTCGCCGGTACAATAGACCCACCATGTACCTACCTCAAAACAGCCACCAAACCTACCTATTATGGCATTTCCATAGCCATTCTGAGATATATTGCCATGCAACTTCCACTATTCCGTTTATTATGACACGCTTCATCGTTGTCAAATTGCTTTGCATGATCATGTAGTTGACATTGTATTTGTGGAAAAGCCACCTTTCATAATTCTTTCATACATGTCACTCTTGATTCATTGCACATCCCGATACCCCGCCGGAGGCATTCACATAGAGTCATATTTTGTTCTAAGCATTGAGCTGTAATTCTTGAGTTGTAAGTAAATAAAAGTGTGATGATCTTCATTATTAGAGCATTGTCCCATGTGAGGAAAGGATGATGGAGGCTATGATTCCCCCACAATTCGGGATGATACTCCGGATGAAAAATAAAGAAAAAAAGGAGAAAAGAGAAAAAAAAAAAGAGAAAAAGAAAAAAAAGAGAAAGACAAAAAAAGAAAAAGAAAAAATAAGAGAAAAAGAGAGAAGGGGCAATGTTACTATCCTTTTTCCACACTTGTGCTTCAAAGTAGCACCATGATCTTCATGATAGAGAGTCTCCTATTTTGTCACTTACATATACTAGTGTGAATTTTTCATTATAGAACTTGGCTTGTATATTCCAATGATGGGCTTCCTCAAATTGCCCTAGGTCTTCATGAGCAAGCAAGTTGGATGCACACCCACTTAGTTTCTTCTTTGACCTTTCATATACTTATAGCTTTAGTGCATCCGTTGCATGGCAATCCCTACTCACTCACATTGATATCTATTGATGGGCATCTCCATAGCCCATTGACATGCCTAGTAGATGTGAGACTATCTTCCTCCTTTTTGTCTTCTACACAACCACCATATTCTCTTCCACCATAGTGCTATGTCCATGGCTCACGCTCAGGTATTGAGTGAATGTTGAAAATGTTTGAGAACATCAAAAGTATGAAACAATTGCTTGGCTTGT
The DNA here is from genome assembly GCF_018294505.1 of Triticum aestivum. NCBI lineage: Eukaryota > Viridiplantae > Streptophyta > Magnoliopsida > Poales > Poaceae > Triticum > Triticum aestivum. Next base: position 618,269,900 of record NC_057807.1, on the reverse strand, counting down.
CATCGGGGTTGTGCATGATTTAAATATTTTGTGTGATGAAGATAGAGCATAGCTAGACAATATGATTTTGTAGGGATAGCTTTCTTTGGCCAAGTTATTTTGAGAAGACATGATTGCTTTATTAGTATGCTTGAAGTATTATTGTTTTTATGTCAATATTAAACTTTTGTTTTGAATCTTATGGATCTGAACATTCATGCCACAATAGAGAGAATTACATGGATAAATATGTTAGGTTGCATTCCACATCAAAAATTCTGTTTTTATCGTTTACCTACTCGAGGACGAGCAGGAATTAAGCTTGGGATGCTTGATACGTCTCCAACGTATCTACAATTTTTTATTGTTCCATGCTATTATATTATATTATTTGGATATTTAATATGCATTTATATGCTATTTTATATTATTTTTGCGACTAACCTATTAACCGAGGGCCCAGTGCCAGTTTTTGTTTTTTTGCCTGTTTTAGAGTTTCTCATAAAAGGAATACCAAACGGAGTGCAAACAGAATGAAACTTTTGCGATGATCTTTCTTGGACTAGAAGCAAACCAGGAGACTTGGATATGAAGTCGGAGACACCACAAGGCGGCCACAAGGGTGGAGGGCGCGCCCGGGGGGTAGGGCGTGCCACCCTGCCTTGTGGCCCCCTCGGAGCTCCCCTAGTTCCTTCGCCTATATATTCTCTTATACCCCAAAAACATCAGGGAGAGACACAGAACCACTTTTCCATTGCTGCAACCTTCTGTACCCGTGAGATCCCATCTAGGGGCCTTTTCCAGCGTCCTGCCGGAGGGGGATTCGATCACGGAGCGCTTCTACATCAACACAATTACCCTTCCGATGAAGCGTGAGTAGTTTACCTCAGACCTACGGGTCCATAGCTAGTAGCTATATGGATTCTTCTATCTCTTTGATTCTCAATACCATGTTCTCCTCGATGTTCCTGGAGATCTATTCAATGCAATACTTTTTTGCGATGTGTTTGCCGAGATCCGATGAATTGTGGATTTATGATCAGATTATCTATGAATATTATTTGAGTCTCCTCTGAATGCTTATATGCATGATTTGATATCTTTGCAAGTCTCTTCGAATTATCGATTTGGTTTGGCCTACTAGATTGGTTTTTCTTGCAATGGGAGAAGTGCTTAGCTTTGGGTTCAATCTTGTCGTGTCCTTTCCCAGTGATAGTAGGGGCAGCAAGGCACGTATTGTATTGTTGCCATTGAGAATAAAAAGATGGAGTTTTCATCATAGAGCTTGAGTTAATTCCTTTACATCATGTCATATTACTTAATGCATTACTCCGTTCTTTATGAACTTAATACTCTAGATGCATGCTGGATAGCGGTCAATGTGTGGAGTAATAGTAGTAGATGCAGAATCGTTTCGGTCTACTTGACATGGACGCGATGCCTATATTCATGAACATTGGCTTAGATATCGTCATAACTATGCACTCTTCTATCAATTGCTCGTCAGTAATTTGTTCACCCACCATAATATTTGCTATCTTGAGAGAAGCCACTAGTGAAACCTATGGCCCCCGGGTCTCTTTTCCATTATATTGAAATCTCTTTTACATCATACTAGTTTCCGATCTACTATTTTACAATCTTTACTTTCCAATCTTTACTTTCCAATCTATAAACCAAAAATATAAAAAATATTTACTTTACCGTTTATCTATCTCTATCAGATCTCACTTTTACAAAATACCATGAAGGGATTGACAACCCCTTACCGCGTTGGGTGCAAGTTTGTTGATTGTTTGTGCAGGTATTCGGTGACTTGTGCGCTGTCTCCTACTGGATTGATACCTTGGTTCTCAAACTAAGGGAAATACTTACTCTACTTTGCTGCATCACCCTTTCCTCTTCAAGGGAAAAACCAACGCAAGCTCAAGAGGTAGCACGCAACATGTTCATGCTCAAGTTGCATAAAATTCATGATTTTAGTTATAAGGGAAATACTTTTCGCGGGCGAAAAATACTTAGTGATAAAAGCATCCTTGCACTTGTCCAAAGAATCGATACAATTGCGAGGTAAAGAAGAAAACCAAATTTTTGCACAATCTCGCAAAGAAAACAGAAATAATTTCAACTTCAAAATATCATTGTCCACATCTTTTTTTCTTTTTTATATCGCATAATTCTACGAATGTGTTAAGATGGGACCCGGCATCCTCATTAGGAGTAGCGAAAAATTGATCTTTCGTACCAAGATTCAACAAAGCGGCATTAATATCACAAGATTCCGCACTAGTGCTGGGAGGAGCAAACAGAGTGCTAATAAAATCATTATTGTTGGTGTTGGAAAAATCACACAACTTGGTGTTCTATTGAGTCATCGCAACTATGCAAACAAGATTGCATATACAAACAGATCTGACGAGAAAACGGCAAACCAAAAAGAGGGCGAATAAAACAACAAATTTTTGTGAAGTGAGGGAGATGAAAATGAGAGGCAAATGGCAAATAATGTAAATTGCACGGAAATGAGATTTGTTATTAGGAACTTTATGGATGTTGATGATGTCTCCCCGATAACAGCGCGAGAAATCCGCATGTTAACGAGAGACTATCTTGACTTGATCCTCCCCGGCAACGACGCCGGAAATCCTTTCTTGATGGCTCGTGTCCGTGTCAGTTTTTCCCCGAAGAGGAAGGGATGATGCAACACAGCTACGGTAAGTATTTCCCTCAGTGATGAAACCAAGGTTATCGAACCAGTAGGAGAACCAAGCAACACTATGTAAACGGTACCTGCACACAAAGAACAAATACTTGCAACCCGACGCGTAAGAGGGGTTGTCAATCCCTCCCGGGTAAAAGATTGGTAAAGATATAATTTGGTAGATGAAAATAGAATAACGACAAATAAAATTCAGTGAGGTATTTTTGGCGTTTTAATAATATAGATCTAAAAATAAAAGATGTCAATAAATAAAAAGGCAAACAACAATATAGATCTGAAAATATATGATGGGAAAATAGACCCGGAGCCATAGATTTCACTAGTGGCTTCTCTCGAGAAAATAGCATACGATGGGTAAACAAATTACTATTGGGCAACTGATAAAACTTCAAATAACTATGGCGATATCTAGGCTATGATCATTATATAGGTATCACATCCAAGATTAGTAGACCGACTCCTGCCTGCATCTACTACTATTACTCCACACATCGATCACTATCCAGCATGCATCTAGTGTATCAAGTTCATGGAGAAACGGAGTAATGCAATAAGAATGATGACATGATGTAGACAAGATCTATTCATGTAGGAATAGACCCCATCGTGTTATCCTTAATAGCAACGATCATACGTGTCTTGCTGCCCCTTTTGTCACTGGGAAAGAACACCGCACGAGCGAACCCATCACAAAGCACCTCTTCCCATGCCAAGAAAAATCGATCTAATCGTCCTAACTAAACCAAAGATTCGAAGAAGAAACACGAGGCTATAAGTAATCACGCATATAAGAGATCAAAAACTCAAATAACTTTCATGGATAAAATAGATTTGATCATAAACTCAAAGTTCATCGGATCCCAACAAACACACCACAAAAAGAGTTACATCAAATAGATCTCCAGGAGACCATTTTATTGAGGATCAAAAGAGAGAAGAAGCCATCTAGCTACTGTCTATGGACCCATAGGTCTACAATGAACTACTCACGCATCATCGGAGAGGCACAAATGAGGATGATGGACCCCTCACTACTAGGAAAAGGCCTACTAACGGCGCACTGGTTTTGCCTACTAATGGCGCACTACCGGTGCGCCATTAGTATCACGCCACTAGTATTTTTTACTAATGGCGCACCACTGGTGCGCCATTAATATCTGGTATACTAACGGGGCACCACTGGTGCGCCATTAGTATCTGGTATACTAATGGCGCACCACGTAGTGCACCATTAGTTTTGCCCACAGTGCGCCACTAGAGTCTGCTATACTAATGGCGCACCACATGGTAGTGCGCCATTAGTAACAATTTTTTTAATATTTTTTTTCTTAATCTCAGGTCACTATTTCACATATGAGATATCCAACACATATATATACAACAAGCATCACTAAAACAATCATAGCCAACACACAAGTTCCATCATATATACATACATAGCCAACACATAGTTCCATCGTTACATATTACAAAAGTTTTACATTGTTCATCCAACACTGTTATCCCTCAATTCAGAAAAGTTTCACATTGATACAAAATAAAAACACAAATGGAAAAGAAGCACTCCATCCATGCAAGCTTCCATGAATTAAATCAAATCTGCAAAATGATAAACAAGAAGTTAGAAGAAGACTAGAAGAATACTAGAAGAAGAAGAACACTAGAAGAAGAATAAGAAGAATTTTCGAAAAGAAGAAGAATAAGAAGAAGACTATAAGCTTATTATGTAAACTTGATCATTTTGTGCTAACATAAGTAATTTTGGAGCTAACCTATAGGAAACTAAGCATATAAGCTCTAAGTTAGCATATTAGAGCCAAGTTAGGTAAAATGAAGCTAACCTATGTCATTTTGGAAAAGAAGAAGAATAAGAAGAAGACTATAAGCTTATTATGTAAACTTGATCATTTTGTGCTACCATAAGTTATTTTGGAGCTAACCTATAGGAAACTAAGCATATAAGCTCTAAGTGAGTATATTAGAGCCAACTTAGGTAAAATGAAGCTAACCTATGTCATTTTGGAAAAGAAGAAGAATAAGAAAAAGACTATAAGCTTATTATGTAAACTCGATCATTTTGTGCTAACATAAGTTATTTTGGAGCTAACCTATAGGAAACTAAGCATATAAGCTCTAAGTTAGCATATTAGAGCCACCTTAGGTAAAATGAAGCTAACCTATAGGAAACTAAGCATATTAGAGGTAACATAGGTAACAAAGTTCAGTTCTCATGCATTGTTCTTCTCCTTCTCCTTCCTCAGCCTGATGCGCCAAGAGCGGCGAGGCGGTGGAGGCAGTGGAGGTAGTGGGATGTAGTCTTCTACCACAATTGGGGTGGTCATGTCGCCCAGCTGTGGGATAGCCGGCGCCACCACCGGTGCGTGGTCATTGTCAGGCACCACCACCATCGCGAGGCCACCTTCAGACACGACCATCGCTAGGTCATCCTCAGCCACCTCCATCTCTTGCCCATGGTCAGCCACCACCATCTCTTGCCCATGGTCAGCCACCACCATCTCTTGCCCTTGGTCAGCTACCACCAGCGCTAGGTCATCCTCAGCCTGATGCCCATTGTCATCCTGCAGCTCCTCATCCCCACTCTGCTCCTCTTCTCCCACACTCCAGTCCGGATCATCCTTCTTGTTGTCTATGCTGCTGCCAGAATCGCTGCTGCTTTCGCTACAGCCATAGTCGCTGCTGCTTTGGCTGTAGCCAGTGTCGCTGCTGCTGCTCCCATTACCTGTCCAAATACAACAATGACCGTTAACAATCAATGTGAGACAAAGCCAAATGTAGAGGAATAAGAAGAGGCAGAACGTACCGGCATCATCATCGTCAGCGTAGCGCATGCGACACATAGTCGCGTTGAACACCTTCACGATGAGCATGGTGGCGTCGTCATCGTACCTGAAGAGAAGGAAGTACCCCAGCCGTAGGTCGTAGGCACGGTAGAACTTCTCCCACCCACGAGACAAGTACACGTGGCCCTCCTTGATCACCAAATCCACATCCCACTGCCTGCGAAACCCGCTGCCGGCCTATCGCAGCTTCACATTATTTGGCGGATCTTCACCCATCAGCATGTTCATAAAACTATCAGGCAGCCTCTGCAGTTTGGGACAATGAGTGATGTAGCAAACAACATATATCATAATGAGATGGGTGAAGGGGAGATCTCTCGTTTTATATACCTACGTCATGGATGATACTGAACTCTCAAGTATGATACTGAAGAACTCGGAAGCATCCAACTCATACTGCGGTGTCGCAGAGCGGCGGTGGCTGCTTCCCGCCATCTCTGATAAGCATGTCAAGAACAGATTGACATGTCTGGCTGTTAACCATTACAAACTTAAATTTATCTATTTCTGTATCTCACAAACTATCATAAATGAATAATAGTATCATTCAGGGGTTTCTATTAGCAGCAGCAAAATTTTCTCATGCATTAAATTGGGCAGGAATTTCTGAAGCTGGATAACACTAGGTTCCAGACAGCAAGCAAGACTCTGACATCTAAATTCCAAAGGGGGGAAGCGAAAGAGTGAGACTGAAATGATGTTTCCCTTGTGGTTAGATTTTGGAAGGGGGCAGCATTCACAAGTCAAGACATGTGCAGCATATCTCATCATTTTGTCTTAACTAGTACAGTATCTGCCGTGATGGTCATGGCACTTGAATCCCCAGGTCATCACACTCACTAAAACAGCTGCATCCATTGATCAAGTAAAAAACAGTACAATACGGTTTTAGTATAAGCAGACAATAGTTAGATGAATGGAAAACATTGCATGTCTAAGTAACAACAAACAGATGAAAGCATAGAATAACACAAGCAAATGTTTCTGTACTACTATTTACTACATTTCTCATGCTGACAAGCCTGCATTTTTTTTTAACAGTTAGAGTCATTGCGACCTCTGTACTGTACCACACCATCATGAGATGAGAGAGACCGACCTCTGTGCGGTCAACAAACTGAAACCAACCAAACTGCAATGCTACACATACATGCAAGGACCATGGGATTGCATACAGCTCTACCAAAACATATATATATACCTATATATATATATATATATATATATATTAAGGTGACTAGCTGGGAAACCGAATCAACCTTGACAAACACCTCCTGGTCAACAGAAAGACATGTTGTACCACTACAAGAGTAGCACCTCCCTCTTTCTTTCTTTCCTTCATTCTTGTTAAATTAATTTTACTCCAGCATCTACTAACCTCCTCCAACTTTACTACTACTACATCCCTCTCAAAATACATCCCTCCTCCAACTTTACTACTACTACTACTACATCATCAAATGGATGGATGCATGGATGGGACTGACTTGATCCATTCCCACCCACCTCTGTCCAGTCTTTGATCCATTCAATCCATTCCAACCCAACTACTACCCTACTATACACACACACACACACACACACACTGACAGAGACAGAGATATATACCACATGGATATTGCTGACTAGACTGGACTCTTTTCACATGGACAGACAGCTTCAAACTTCAAAACCAGCATCAAGCCAATATTCAAACACAAGCAACTATTTTCTTCTCTTCTCAAGCATAATGCCAGGTCAGCTAAAGGGAACCATTATATAAATATATTCTTGTTAGATCATCATGTAACTAGTAAACACACACACAAACTTGCTTCCATACAAACAAACCCCTTTACTAACTACACAGACACACACATGTATGAATGAATCCCAGCCAAATAATGTTTGGGGGTATGGCATCACAGAGCAGCAGCAATGGCATACAGAGCATGATGAAAAATGAAATACTAGCACGTCGTCCAGTAAATTCGAGAGGGATTTGACCTAAATTCGAGAGGGATTTGACCTAATTTGACCTAAATTTGAGAGGGATTTGACCTAAATTAAACCTAGCAAAAGAGAGAAGAAGAGGGCATGGCCGGGAGGGAGGAGAGGAGGAAGAGAGGAGAAGAGAGGCAGAGGGAGGAGGGTTACCTGACCACGATGAGGTGGTGGCCAGAGCGGAGACGGCGAGCTTGGGGGCGGCACGGGCGCAGGGGCGGCGGCGAGCCTGGCTCCAGGGGCGGCGTGGGCGCAGGGGCCGACGGGCAGGTGGTGGGAGCGGCGGGGCACCAGGGGGAGC